>NC_061111.1:87635897-87687646 GCF_002878395.1 Capsicum annuum
AAGAAAAATTAGACAAATTCTCTTCGTTCTAAAATCAGCAAAAATTAAAACTCCCCCCGCTCCAATAGTTGTTGAAGTTCAGGGGTTGCCGAAGAAGGTGGATATATTTGTGGCGCTTGGCAAGAAGAAAAAGAAGGAACTGGAAGAATTCATCAAGATGAAGGTTCAAAAAGAATATACCATGCATTTATTTGCTGCCAAAGACTTCTCGAATATGACAAATATGTGCGTGTGGTACGAGGACAAGGTAAGTTTACTTTTACTAACCTACCCTTCCAATCTACTCCATGAAGAATAATATACGCAGCAGATGTGTAATCTATTGCAAAAAATATGGTATTATGTTGCAACATAATACACATCTGTTGCATAAGTTGCGTTGGCTGGGTAATCTGTGAACTGATTTAGAGAACCTTCTGCATCGGATTCTTTCGACTGTGTTTTTATTCCTTACAATTACTAACCTATTTAAAAATTGTCTTCTTATACCATAGTATGTTAATGAAATTCTCTGCCTCATGAGGGGCAGAATATTAGATTACCCGGATGCTTATGATGCTACCGATAGGATAATGGACCTTAACTTCTACAATAATTTCAAGGATAGGTACGCTAAACTCTGTAAGATAGCTAATTCTAGTGGCCAAGAATTTGATCAGTTAGTTTCTACGTTCCAATAGGATGAAGAAGTGATTAAATATGTTAGAGGGAAGAGGCCATATCCACACAGCAAGAGCTGGACCAAGGCAAAGAGAATCATTCCAGTCATGAACGTAGATGTCACACATTTTCTCACTGTTGAGAGACTACTATACGAGGGAAATATTAAGGTTTATGACTGCAACTTACCTGTCTTCAGCGAGAAGACATTTTTAACCCACATAAAGCCACTCTTGAAGTTGTTGACGTAGAGTAAGCTGATGGATCATTTGCCAGCTGAAGTCTTGGAAAAGGAATCATGGGATTTTGAAGGTCAAAATAAGAACATCCAACTCCAAAGAAATACAACTGGTGTAGCGTACGGGCTATACTCGCTTGCATATATCGAGTGTTTGCTGACCGACACACAAATGACCGGTGTATACGACACCATTGTGGGAAAGATGCAATGGGTCTGGGTATATGGGGTAATAACTAAATGGTTAGAGCCTATGTATAAAAAAGAACATGTACAAAGACAGAGACGAACACGATAACAAATTTTCATTTCAAGCCAATTCACTTTACATGTAATGGCAATAATTTTTATGTCTGGCCAAGTTGAATTTTTATAATGAAACAGATTTTATATCTGTCATAATAGATATAGTACCTGTTGTGATAGATTAATTATTTGTTGGAATAGGTTGGTCATCTGTTGTGTTATGCAGATATTTCCAATCTGTCTGTCGCAATACATATACGATTTGTTGCAATATATAACTTATCTATAACAACTGATTTGTCATCTATTGGAGCAAATTAAAAAGTAGGAAGATCTGTTATATAATTTCTAGTAGATGACCTACGTGTTGTATCTCATGTTGCAACATATGTCTAAATCTGTCTGGTAAGATATGTCATCTGTTGCAGTAGATGTATTATCTGTTGCGATATTTGAATCTAGTACTCCATTTCAATTAACATGTTCAAAACTAAGGATTAATTATATTCATAGATAGAATAAAATAAATCGAAGCCTTCAAAAATTACATGAAATAACTCAATAAATAAATGAAATGTAAAAAATATTATTATGGGTACAAATGATCTACTCTACAAATAAATCAACAAGCTAAACCAAGGAGGATAAATTATTACATTGACGGACTCAAGCTATAATCTAATCAATATGGACAAGTTGTCCTTTATCCGATGCTACGGAATTCGTCTTTGGTCATCCTGGATCTTTAACGTCGGTTGTGTACAGCTTCTGAGCTTTCAATTCTCTGTATTTCCATAAAATAGCAGCATATCTTTTATGGAGTAATCCGGCATTAAGTCCATCATTTTGTACTTGTAATCCATCGCTTAAATACTTAGCATAGGCGGCAACAAAAGAACCGCAAATTTCAACCCAGCAACACCAACACATCACACACACACACACACACTAAGAACATCAACTGTGACAAAAAATTACCAACAAATTTGAATCAACAGTACGACAACAACAAGAAGAAATGTCCGAAATTAGGGTTTTATTCAGTCCATATTTCAATACTAGAAGAGCAGTTGGCTTAAATTCCTTTATTTTTTCATAATTTTTTACTTGTGAAAAAGGAAATGGGACTATGAAGAACTCGAAGTTGTTGTCACCAGAGAAGTCTTCACATCGATTGACTACTAAAAATCGAAAAAGAACTCGCCCGACTATTTGTTACCGGAGGTTAAAGGGAGAAATTTTACAGAACTGTTGGTTGGGAGAGAGTTGAGAGAAGTTGGAGAAAGAGAGTGATTGATTTGGATTGAAGAGGGGTGTGGGTTGGGTTGATTTGTATTTTTTAAAAGATTAAAAAGTTTTGAAAATAATAATCAAGTTCACAATTAACTTAATCAAGTTTCCTAATGATGTTTGACCCTATCTGTTGATCAATGTCATCAATCCTTCATTCAAGACTTAAAAGATACCTTTCCTTCAATTTTTTCAAGTAAGTTACCTACAAATTTTTTTGCAATAAATACAAAAAAAATTCAACAAAGTTTTGGTAAAAATTCATAAATAGAGGAACGAATTCTGCAGAAGGATTAGCAATTAGAAGCCAATGTAGCTGTCCAATTAACTCTTTCAAAATTCTTGCTCGGCGATACGATCGCCAAAGGCGGAAGCATTATAAAGGCAAAATTCTTCATATCTTTTTACGATGTGGGAACAAGTTCACCTAAAATTTTTCTCTACTCATTTTCGTCTTCAATAAATTAATATGTAAAGAGTACTTTCTCCGTATATTTTTACTTATTTATTAATGAGTTGATACACATCTTAAAATAATTAGTAATAAAGATAATTCTATTAAATCATTCTTTGAATAGAATAAATTCAATATTTTAGAAATTCATTTTGATAATGAATACAAATGGACACAAGATGTTAAATTGTGCATTGATTTCCCAAATATGACAAGTATTGTTCGGTATCTATTTTTAGTATATTGAATAAGCATAAATATACCAAAGGAGTAATTATTCTTTAAGATTTCTCTAAATAAGAATCGATATTATAAAGTAATTAGTATTAAATTATCTCGAAAACTCTAATAATGACTACAACATTCAATTATTTCAATTATAATAATCAAGAGGATATATTTCAAAAGACTAACTAAAAGTATTTTAAAAATATATCTTATGTAACATACTAACATTAAATGACATTATTATCTTTTACATATGTAAAATAAAGTAATATATAAATTAGGACATTTATAAGAAGCTATTTTTCGCTTAATTTGATCAATCTATTAAAGGAGATAATTAAACTTCATGTTAATAATAAAAAAAGATATAATTGGAGTAACAAAGAAATAACAATACCTAGTCGAGACAGAGGAGCCGTCGTAAATTGAGAATTGAGAATGAGGAAACTACAATTGAGAGGAGATTTGCTTAGAGAATTGGTGAGATCACTTTGTTAGTTAGAGAATTGAGAGAAGGTGGACATTTAGACGATGAGCTGTCAAGGGGGGAAAAGGAGGGAATACGTTTTTGTCAAAAAAATTTATATCAATTACTATATTTTTGGTATATTTTTTGTTTAAGTTTTTTCTTATGCTACTATTTATTTCCAATATATATAAAAGTGAACTTTAAAATATAAAAATCTTAATTGGACTTATAGTATTATCTAGTTAAAAATATTTTTAATCAAAAATAAATACTTGATAAAAAGAATTGAAAGTTAGCAGACAAATATAAGGAATTTTTTTGTTAGGAACAAATTTTTCTAGAATTAAGTGTCCCGGTTATCTCATCTAGGCTTGTGCATATTTTGGTTCAAACTAAAAAAATCCAAAAAATTAAATCAAAAATTAATTTTGATTTTGATTTTTTGATTTTTCAGATCAGTTTTGGTTTTAAATTTTAGAAATTCAGTTAAACAGTTTGGTTTTTTATTTTTCTTTTTTAAAATTGGTTAAACTGAAAAATCAAAATTATATAAATAATATCTATATTTTATTAAATATATATATATATATATATATATATATATATATTTATATTTAGTATAAATAATATTTTTCCATTATTTCATTTTATTTCATCCATGTAGAGTTATTTATATTTGGAAATGAAAAATAGGTTTGAAAAAAATTATTTTTTCTAAAAAAATCACTAACTTTGAATGACCGGTCATGACAAAGAAAAACTCACTACTTTAATCTTCAAAATTAAAATAAAAATCCAAAATAACTAAACCCCAAATCGAATTTATTTCTGTTTGATCGTTACGGTTGTCATTTTTGTCAATCGAAAAACCGAACTGATATTAAACAAGAAAATTGAACAAATAGAAGCCCTCCCCTAATCTTATCATATATATAATTCTGAAACTACCTAATACTTTCAGCTCAATATAAAATTAATAAAATAATTTGTTATTTTATTTTGTGATTATTATACCTTATATCTCACATCAAACGACTCCTAAATGTCGTACATTATATTGATATATTATATTGTCGTACGTAGTATGATGCCTTACAATTATATTGAAATTAACCAAATACAAACCAATAAAAAAACACGCTCTATTTGAGCCCTAAGTCGTTCTTCGCCATATCTTAGGCCAACAAAATTTCACCTCTTTAATTTTTTGGTGATAACATAACAAGTCAAGTTAAGGTTTATTTAGCTCGAAATCTGTGATACCATTTATATGTCAACAAACTAATTTTAATTTCTTGAGCATCTTTTGCTTGATTATACGTATCCACCGATTTAATGTCTAATTTCTTTGTATTCTATGTTTTTTATTCTTCTTGTTTATCCTTTTCCTATTTAAATTTTTCAAGTCACAAAAAATCCTACGTAAATTCTCAAGAAATAATTTCAGCTAAATTTGTGGCAACACAATCTCCTAATAATTTTCTGAGTAATAATTTCATGGGTAAATTCCCAAGAAATAGTTTTAGCTAAATTTGTACAAACACAATCCCCCAATAATTTTTCAAGTAATAATTTTAAAGGTAAATTTCCAGCAAAATTTGTAGCACAAAATTCCCAAATAATTTTCCAGGTAATAAAATGCATTACATAAATTTTTACCAAAATATCTCTACGTAAATTCGTAGGATAAATTACCTGAAAATTTTCTTATGAATTTAAAAATATGTATACTTGTCCATATACCTGCGGATTTACCTAGAAATGAAATATCTGTCGATACATTTCCCCAGGTAATGTCGCAAGTACGAAATTTGCACAATATGGCGCCAAATTTACCTGCGAAATTTGTTGAAAATATATAGTTCCCAGGTAATATATTTTAATATTGAGGAATTCAATATTTTTGTAGGTAAATTCGCATGTATTTTCTGCGATATCATTTTCTAGATAAAATCCCCATGTAATTTATAGTTTTCTAGTAGTGTTTGTTTTAAAAAATAATGTGGCTTTTCTATTTTGCTCAAAAGAATATTCCTAACATTAGTTGTTCTTTCATATATTTTAGGATTCTTTTGTTGAGTCTTTTTGTAATTCTCCTATTTTAGGAGTGTTTTTTTATCCTAATCGAGTCTCTTTCTGATTTTTCTATTTTAGGAGTGTATTTCCAATTGAGCAAGAAAACATTAATTAATTTTTATTTTCATATATATTTAGGACAATAAATAGATGATAATTGTTTGAGAAAAATAATGAAAAAATAATTATATATAAAGTAAAAACTTAAAAAAAAAAATTAAATCACTTTTTAAATGGTTTTCATCTGACATTAATCCATATGAGATCATGGATGAGAGGTGGGAGTGAAAAAGATAACGAACGTAAGTAGTGAGAGTTATTATCATAATCATAATTCACAATTTACAATTCATAATAATATTTTAAAAGTGTGAAGAGTCTTAGAAATGTTGTTTGAACTTTTTGTCCTTTATTAAAAGTTTTTGCTTTAAACAAAATAGTCTTTTCACTATTTTCCTAATATTTAAGAGTTGAAAATTAATTAAATATATTTATGATAAAAATTTTCCTTATTAGAAACATTAGAATTAATGACAAATAATATATTTTTCATTAGTTTAAGAATTTTAAATCAACTAAATTTTATTTTAAGAAGATTTGTAAAAAAGTAAAATATATAGGATATATTTGTGTTTCATGGATACGTGGAACTCGGATAAGTGCTTATAAGTTAGGAAAAGTTTATTTAACACTTTCGTTCTAGAAATGACTTTAGTTTGAATTATGACTATTATAATATCTACTAGACATTGAAGGGCCTGTGCTATGTTATTTTTTTAATCTCAATTTATATGATACAAATATAATTTAGATAAATAATTATTAAAATAATTTTAATTTTTAATTATTATGATTTATAATACTATTTCTTCTATTTTAATTTAAGTCACACTGATATAGGACCCGTGCTATGTTATTTTTTTAATCTGAATTTATGTGACACAACTATAATTTAGATAAATAATTATTAAAATAATTTTAATTTTTAATTATTGTGATTTATAATACGATTTCTTCTATTTTAATTTAAGTGACACTGATATAATTTCAAAAGTTAACTTATGTGGCAGTAGTAGAATTTCATAGTCATTCAAATGTTTTATGTTGACATATCATTTTGTGTCTATTTTATGAAATATTATTAATTTTCTAATGCGATCGTAATAATTAATTAGGGGTGATATAATAAAATCACGATTGAAGCAGCGAAGAACTCAAGACTTAAATGACTTATAATAAATAATTAGAAGTGATATAATAAAATTACTATAAAAATACTCGTGAAAAAGCATAAATAGGCATCATATAAGACATCAAGTCAATTTAAAAAATCAAAAGTTAATTTATTATTTTTTGTCTATTTTATATTTTTAATTAAATATTAAAAAAATTTAATACATAATTAATCTATAGTAATTAATTTGGGGTAATATAGTAAAATTATGATTAAACCAGTTGAAGTAGGAAACACAAGTAGGCATGTCGATTATTTTATATTATTATGTAATATTATAATTTTTTTAATAATTAAATAACTTATAGCAATTAATTACAGGTTAAAAAATGTTTTAATACTTAAGTAGCCCATAGTAATTAATTTGGGATAATATAGTAAAATTATGATTGAAGCAGCTGAAGCAAATAACACAAGTAGACATGTCGATTATTTTATATTTTTATGTAATATTACAATTTTTTTAATAATTAAATAACTTATAGTAATTAATTAGGGGTAATATAGTAAAATTACGATTGAAGCAGCTGAAGCAAGTAGCACAAGCAAGCATGTCAAAGACATGCCTGCTTATTGGCACTTATTATATATAGTAATATACTTAAATAACCTATAGTAATTAATTTGGGGTAATATAGTAAAATTACGATTGAAGCAGCTGAAGCAGGCAACACAAGTAGGCATGTCAATTATTTTATATTTTTATGTAATATTACAAATTTTTTAATAATTAAATAACTTATAATAATTAATTAGGGGTGATATAGTAAAATTACGATTGAAACAACTGAAGCAAGCAGCACAAGCCCGCATATCGAAGATGTGCCTGACACTTATTATATAGTGATTTATAGGATATACATATAATTGTGTATGAATGGTACATGTTTTTTGTTCTTACGATAGAAAACTAAGAATGCATTTGTTACTTCACACATGCTACTAAAACAAATTTAATCATCAAGGATAAATGATTTTGTCACTTATAAGTCGTATTTTGTTACAAAAGATTTAGCATAACGAAAAACTTTTTGTCAATGAATCGTCTCCAAAAGCGGGTCGCTAAAAGTATACAAAGACAATTCAGTGCTTCATCGCTAAAAAAATTAAATTAGCTACAAAAAAAATTTGTCCCCAAATGTGTAACAGTTATGATGAATTTATTTGTTGTAAAAGTATAATTTTTTTGTAGTTGATGGTATGCTTTTGTCACTAAAAGGTAATTAATACCGACAAAATTTCTTCGTCCCTAATTATTTAGTTCAATCAATGACGACACCAATTGTCTCTAGAGTTATATATATTTTCTGGTTGAACAAATATATTTTTGTCACTAATGACAACTTTTTGTATACAACAAATCTTTTCATCCTTAAATGTATGAATTATTGATAATTATTATTATAATAAAGGTAAATAATTTTACAGTTAAATCTACTATTTGTCATTAAAAATATTTTTTTTTACCAACGATAGAGAATCGTCACTAAATTTTATGATTACCAACTATTATGATTGTCACGAAATACAAAATTAATTTGTATCAAATAAAAAGAAATATTTAAGACAAATACATTTGTCACTAAATATAATCAAACTTATGACGAAACAGTTTATTTTGTGATGAAAATATTTGTCTTAAAAGTCTAATTTAATTGTTCCTAAAAGTTACCTTTGATAATAAAATCTTTTGTCACTAATTACAAGAAAACGGTTAATTATTTCATATTGATATTATTTTTTAAATTAGAATTGAATAAATTGAAAATAAAATTATAAAACATGCCAGATAATGATAAAATCACCCACAGTCATACAAATTAAGAAAACAAAAATTGTATTGAGGTAATATCTCCTTACAGAGCAAATCAAAGTAAACCAAGTTCAATAACAAAGAAAATCTAACTGAAATATAGTACTAAATATTACTCCTATCCTAAACTAAGATAGATATGTAAAAATATCTTCCAAAGTACCAACAATTTGTTGAGCTTGCAATTAGCCTTCATACAACTCTCAATTTTATACCTGTGGAAAAAAGAAGAAAATTAGGATTGATGATGATGCTTATAGATTTGGCAATCAAAATGACTCTACATGCTATCTGTGAAATGCGCAACTTGTACAAAGTGGACGACAAATGCAAAACTTGAGGAAAATCATGAACAAGATAATGTAGAATCTTGAAAACCACAATTGAAATGTTTGAATGTAATCTCAAAGGGTAGTTTATGTATTAAGCCTAAACTAAAACAAAATGCTACACCTATTATAGATACCTCATCACCTTCCAAATTTTAGAAAAATAAGTATAACAAAGAATACCAAAGTAGTTTAGCATAAGACAAATTTAAAACATCACTTTTCTCATCATTACTTGTCTATATATAACAAAAGAATTTGACAGTTCCAACCTAAACATAGCAAAATAAGGCCATTTGTCATTGCAAATATAGGATTGATGAAGAGAACATTGAGGAGAGAACAATCAACAAAAAGTTTAGAAGAAATGCAGGGTCTTGCAATCAGAACATTAAAGTTAATCGAAGACACTAAGTAATTAGTGGCAAAAACATATCCTCACACACAACTTGTGTCAGCAGTTGATCAATCTCTAGCCATTTTAAGGTCTCAGCTAATTGTAGATCACAGATCCTCCTTCTGAATTCCCTTGGCTGGCCACCACCTCTGTCTACTTTAATCCCTAAACCCAGATTCAAAAGGGCCAACTGAATGTTCAGAACCCACTTTTCACAATGAAAGGAGACCTTAAATAACAATATTCCTCTGTTAGTTGCATTTTGATGTCAGCAGTAATGATCTTAAATACATATCCACCAACTTTTACCTATTTTTCCAACTCTTAAAGTAGAAAAGTAGAATCACACCCAAGGGTGTTTGTTACCGGTGGAAGGCGGTAGGTATTGCGTGGATTTAGCCGAGAAAGGCGAAAGCTGGTTTGGACACCACGGTTATAAAAAAAAAAGTAGAATCTGATGACATTAACTACCTGGAATGCTATATTTTTATTTACTTTTGGTAGAATCACATTTTATATTTTATGTACGCGTCTTGAAGATTTTCTTGATAATGATAAGCTATCCAGTTTCTTGAAGGTTCATGACATGAAAACCCAGTCTCTTGTGATTTCTGCTCTATTTGTATTTACTGTTAGCTTAGATGGTCGTGTAGAGGGAGTTAAAAAGGCCTGTGATATGGTCTTAAAGGGAGTGGACAGTGTGGAGGAGTGCAGATTCATGATGCTCACACAGGTAGGCTAAACTCTCATGGTAACCCTACTGAGGTTAACTCTAGAAATATGACTACACCTAACTGGTACTGTTCAGGTACAAGAGGAAGGGGTTACATCTAACACTTTCTAATGACGAAGTTACTGGTTATGTGGAAAATTAGAAAGTTGTACAGAGTAAAGAGGTGATCAGTACCCCTTCCCTTAGTACTGGTGATGCACCAGCTTTTGTTGACACTTTAGTTGGCTGCTAGAATCAAATATGTAAGAATGAAAAGGGAACTATGGATACTCCTAAATATCCACAGAAAAATAAACAAGAAAAAAGGGAAGCAATAAAATTGAAACAGGAAAATTTAGATAGATGAGAAGAGAATCTCTTTAATATAAGGTAACATAATCATAACCATGTAACAGGAAACATACTAACAACAGAAAACACCCTTAATGTCAAAAACTAGATAAAAATAATTCAGTAAACACATCAACTTCTCAGCTAGGAAAAAATGAATCTATCAAACTTCAGCTTTCAAATACCATTCACTCAATGTTAATTTCAAATACTACTGATCAGTACCTAAAGTACTTTTTGTTTCTTCAAATATCACTCAATTTACATAAACCGATCAATAATTTGAATTTTATGACAACTAAGAGGTGACCTCCAGTAATGGAGTTCTAAATTTATTTTATGTACATGAGTAGTAGTTAACAAATTTTTTACTAATACGCACATATATATGTGATTTGGGTCAAAGCTACTAAGTTCTCGTTAAACATGAAGTTTTAGTTGGTGAAATAAAAATAGAAATAAACCTAAAGTTGACATTCTGATGGAGTTCTGTCTCCACTGCATTATTAAAAAATGCAAAGTTAGATAGTAAATGCTACATAATTTATATATTTAATAAAGAAAAATTAAATAAAACTTATCATATAAATTTTCGTTACTTCTAACCTTGATAGCGATAGGCTAACAAGAAGTTGTATTTTCTTAAGCATTTTCTCTTGGCGTGTTGCTACAGTATTCAACTGAAAATTTAATGCTTTAATCTGCGAATTTTTGTCTTGTATTTGACATTGTTGGTCTTGTATCTATGATTGTTGGCTTTCTACCATAGTTTAAGCTGTGTTTAATTGCTTTTGTAACTTATTTTAGGCACTAGCAGCTTCATGTTTCACCTTTTTGAGGGAGTCTTCTAACTCAATCGTTCTCCTTTGTGTTTCTCTTGTAGTATTAGATTTAGTACCATAACCAAAACCTTTTATGTACCCCGACTTTGTACCAAGTACAACATCCACAATTTCATCAATAGTCATGGAAGACTCTCCAGAAGTATATAGAGCTTTCAAATCTGTTATGTTATTCTGCATAAAATAATAACACTAAAAAAGAATACATGAAAAATATTAATAAGACAAATGCAATGATATGTTACTAGAATATTAATTTTTTACATATTTATGCTCAGCTTCTTCAGATGACCATCCTTTTTCACTCGTGTAATGAGTATGCTTGTAGAACTCAATTCTATCAGGCTCTAAACCTTCATGTTCCTTTTCACCCTTTATAACAAGAAACCAATATGAAATAGTGTTTAAAGGTATTAGACAGATATGGACTACAACTTACATTCCTATTCTCTTATTTACCAAACACTACAATATTAAATAGTACCAAAATGTCATTAGTAAAAAGAATTAAAATGGTATAACTTACAATTTCAGTACAAATTGCTACAAATGCTTTTGATCCCATGAAATGATTAGATTTAAGCTTAGTTCGATTTTCCTTGTTATTTCGCATCATTTCTACAAAGAAAATATAAACATCATAACTTAAATAACAATGAGAATAACATGAATATAAATTACCTGTGCTCTGGATCGTTCGACATGTCACAAAGCTTATTCCAACTTTCTGAGGTCAACTATTCAACTTCCTTTTTATGAGCCTCTTCCACAGAGGGTGCACTTTCAAATTTTTGTTTTAAATTGTAGCGCCATTGTTGGCTTCTATTTTTCAGAATATCTTCACAGCTATCTTTCACATAATGTTCATCCAAATTAATGTCAAATTTCTCCTAAAAAACAAATAAGTAATTAAGAAACACACAAAACAACCAGAATCTCTTTTAATTTTAAAATTAAAATCATAACAACTCCTAACATGCTTAGCACCTTAAAACTCCAATGTTCTTAAAGACATAGATTTTCGTTTGTCATGTATTAAATTTTAAAAGAGTACAAAATCCTCACATGGCATCTAATTAGTGTTGCATCTTTGTCCCCTCTTGTAAGTTCTTTCCACTTGTTTGGAAGTAGAAGAAAATTTTGAGCAATTATCCCTAATTCATTGGATAGTTTGGCTGATTAAATTGGCTTAGTTGGCCTTTCTTTACTAATTGGGATCTCTATTTTCATCTTACTTCCCATAGCCTTCTTTGTTTTTTCAAGATCTTTCCCTCTAGTCTTGCCACGACCTTTCCTGAGTCTAGCAGAATCATCTGATGAAAAATATCAGTTCAAAAATTGATTCCTATGTTTATTGTATCAACGTTAAAAAATGATTATTTCTATGTTTATTGTATCAACGTTAAAAAATTGATTTCTAAAGTAATAAGAGGTTCTAAGCTGTGATAAGTGGAACTTTCAACAAAGACAATATTTGAATGAAGTTCTAATAGGAAGAAAGAGTTGTTGGTTGCTTGGACTGTACAATCAATATGCCATGTAACAGAATAAAACAAGTGTAGAAAGTAGAATCCTCATTTTCTGTTTGTTACCTAAAGGCAACAAAAACTTAACTAGAAGTATGTAACTATTTTCATCAATTAAATATACTGTCTAGATAATGGATACCCAGGATTCATATAGCTGACCGGTCTAACCCAACTACTTTGGAATTGAGCATAGTTGATTAATTTGTAAGACCATCCAGCTTCTAATAGTAGCTACCAATAGGAAACATAACTAGTCATACACAACAATATTTTTATTATTTTTTACCTCTCCAAGATATATAACAAATAGATTAGATGGTGACATGCATAAAGAATGAGCTATAGAGGGAAATGCCGCGGAAATATTATGACCTAACTCCAGATTTCTTACAATCATAGGATCTAACTACAAAAGGACCTCACTTACTGAATCATCACTACCAGTAAGGAGAAGTGTTCACTTAAATTTAATGACCACGTGAAAGCCTGTTGTGACTTGGTGGAGCTTATATTTGTTTGTTCTTTTTATATAATTCTTAAGAGCTTTATTGAGGTTGAAGCTTCTGACAGATTAAGAGAAAAATTTAAGTTGAAAGCTTAAAGAAGACAACAGATCAAGTTATAGATTAGCAACTAGAAAAGAAAACAAAGAAGAGAACCTATATTGCTTATAAAGTTTAATCAACCCCACAAAACAGCATAAATAATTGTTAAGTGCTCACTTAAATTTAATATAGTTGAGTTGAATGTATTACTTGTATTAACATTGGGAGTCGGGCTATCTAATTCATGCGGTGATTGAGTTGCTTGAATAGATCCCCCGGTAAGTGTAGTTTGCGTAAAAGCACCTCCTCTCGGTGCCATTGATTTGCAAAATTCTGCTCAAACACATTATGTAATTATAGTACATTCATAACATAAAGATTTCACTGGTTTAACAAATGAATAGTTAATAAAACAAGCAATCATTGACAACTAAAATAAGATTTAAAGAACATAAATCATCAATCTGAAACGTCATTTTATTTTTAAGTCTCATGTCATTTTATTAATAGTGATAGCTGCATTTCAGCCATCGTATTTTCATTCTACATATTACATCTTCATCTATCATACGATTCTTCTAGAACACTAAGTGTAGATGTCTGATTGTTTATATTTACACAGTAAAATTCCATCTATTCTAACTTCAATTTCATTCTTCTTAAGGGGATTGCAATGCTCTAGTTGGTTTCTTTGTTTATGTTTTTTTCCAGTACATACTTGATTTGAAAATTATGGGGCTTAAAATGGAATCAAAATCTGCTACTTGTGTTCTTCTGTTTGCATTATCTATATCTCAATATGTGAATTCATAGTTTTTTTTATTCATGTTGTTAATATTGTTCTTCAACTTACTTTTCCTTTTAAAGATGGCAAAAGACAAAACTCATATAGATATATAGAAACTAATATATACAGGGTACAAAGCTAACATCAGCTTCAACAGTCTTCCTATTGAAACTGGTGATAGAGCAACAAGCTAGTGAAAGGTGGTCAGTTTTACACCTTTTGCCGAAAATCATATTGATATACCTATATCTTGAATACATTTTGTGAAAAACCTGGCTTCACCATTGTTGAAATCAGCACGATAACCTAGTAAACCAACAGTGTTGGGATAAATATACATTTGCAATCACCTATAGATTGCAAACAAACTAAATGGAAAAAATAAAGACTTTAGCATTTAATTTTCATTAAAATTTATGCTGAATTTCTTTCTATACCACTATATGACTTACAAGCTAGGGGTAATTAGGGAGGACGATTTAGGTTGCCTCTCTTGTTTCTTTATGTGGTCTGTGACAGATAAACTACAAGAATACCACTTTTTTTCACAAAGCCTCACCAAGTTAACCTTGAGAAGGAGTAGATATGAAGAAGAACCTATTCTTATTCTACAAAAGTTGCCTAATTTATTTACTGACCAAGGGATTGAGCAGACAACAACATGTTGTTTAACTTTCTATACCCTCCAACTTGAGGGGGAGTGTTGAACTAAGCATGAGCATGTTACAATCACTTATGATTAGTTAGTTATTTTTTCTGTAATCAGTTAATATTCATAGTTAAATTATTAGCTGGCAGAATTACTTGAGTCGGTACGAGTCTATATATGTATTAGCTTGTACAACTGTAATAGATTATATTAATACAGTTTCCAATTTTTAAAATTCTTCTACTCCCTCTATCTCACAAATTCTCTATTGCTGAACTGTCGAAGCTTAAGATCTCGATCTAGATTTTAGCACTAACCTATTTACATACAAAAAATTACTGTTAAAATTGGGATCCCTATTAAACTTTTTCACAAATAATACAGACCTTTTCCCATATAGGTACAATGGTACCAAAGGCACAAACAAAGCTATAAAAAGATATCTCTAAGAGAGGGCACCTACGGACACACCTCCAGCCTCGAAAAGTGAGTCCAAAAACTCAAGTGGGACTGAGGTGGACTTTTCCACTAGATATGAATATAAATAACAGTCCTCTTAGACAATGAGAGCTAAGGAAAAAAAATAGGGAATAAGCCAAGGCCACGATATTTGTAGCCTTCGCTAAGACTGCTACCCCAATAAACCTTTCCTAGTTTAAAGAGGGAAGGGAACAGGGGGTAACAATAAGTATGATAAAGAAGAGAGTTCCTCATAAGAGGAGGATGAGTCCAACCTCGAATAATTTGAGGGTGCTGCTACTGCCCTACCTTAAAGGGGTGTGGATTCGAAATGCTGGATAGTCCTAAACTCTAGGGACTATTACACTAATAGGATCTCAGTGACCAACTGGAGGAATATGAAGAGGATAATTCAAGAAGAACCACAAATCCTACCAAAGTCCGACCAGAAAATTCTAGCATTAGTTTATGGATTTGAGTGATATGAGATGGGATAGAGGACAAGACCCTTATGGAACTATGTTTTAGAGTTGGTAAGTTTTACTCCAACAATGCATCCATGCTAAAGAATATGAATCCTTTAGGGAAGGATAAGGACATGAAGAAAAAACCCATACTTAACACTATATGGGTCCAGGACCCTAAAGTAGATATCTCTATCAAGGGTATCTCTAGTTCCTTATTAGAGTCGCATTTGAGATGACTGAGGAGACTGTAGAGTATAACTTTTGGATGAATGACTTAGAAAGTGTTAGAAGGTTAAGTGTGAGTGGTAAGATGATGCAATCTAGGTGTTGGCAGGCATTACTAATGTTGGTGAAAATGCCCCATGATCAACATTGCTGCAATCTACAAGTACGGTCTAAAGTTTACTGCCAAAGTTAGGTGGTTAGTGGTCAAGCAATGGATCATACCCACAACCAATGATAATACATCGGGCATGACCAATGCCTTTTTAGTAGCTGTATTTATTTCTGAAGTCGAGTTAAACATCCCACAGATCATTGCAAAAGAGATATAAGACAAGGTGCTATAGTTTAGCACCATATTACCTTTCCCCTATCTTATTGCTCAATTGATGAGACATGCACAGGCCCCAACTATTAGTATAGTAGACTAATTGATTCAGCCGACCAATATTACTGACATGGCATTGATAAAGGATATATGCAACTAGACTGCCCCAACAATAGGTCTTAAGATACCAGATGTATTTGGGGATGCCCAAGCGAGTGACTTACTGGCATCTAATAATCGTGCCTCATCCTCTTTTGCATCACCGACACTCATTCACAGTCAACTATTGGTTCCAACCGATTACATATTGATTCCAACTTCACAGTTAGAAGAGATCATATAAAGCCTGCTTCTACATGATACTAGGATCAAGAGTTAGAGGTTCGGTTTAAGCCCTATGTTAGTGATGAGATTTGGGGTGTGGTTAGGTCAATATAGACTTAATAAGATAGGTATGATAGCCAAACTATGGCTAGGATGTATATAATCTTGGAACTAGATCTGATGAATATAAAGGCGGCCTTGACCAATCTTAAGGAAGTGGTCAGGGTATTGACTGAGAGGGTTGTTGCAATACCTTCTCAAAACTCTTAAACTCTAAGGATGCCAAATTTAGAAACCTGGAGGGTCGAGACAGGAGCCATGCCTAATCTAGTTCATCTAGAAATTGAAAAAGACCCTATGTTTTTTTTGTCATAAAACATTGAAACTTCACTCGTCCTGAACCTAAAGACTTTGTGGTTAACTCCAACAAAAGCATAACCGATCCATATAACTCTACTTTTCTTACAATAAAAACAAGAATTAGCTAGACATCTTTTGCTAATCCATTGCTAAGTAACTTGTAACTAATAGGATTTTTTGACAATCTGTTGCTAAATAGAATTCACAACAGAATTTGTACATCGCTAACTCTTTTTTAGTGTTTCACCAGTATGTGCCAAACACTAATTAACAAATCAATTGATATATGATTATTGCATACAATTATTTATCTAATTTCGTTCAAAGATAAAGTTTGAGGACTAATACATTCCTGGTCTGCTTGTTTAGGTTCAGAAATTCCACTTCATTTTGCAATGGAACCCCTTCGTCTGTTTTATCATACATATGGTGATTTTTCCTGAAATTCTTTGGAGCCAAAAACCTAAAAAAAAAAAAATTAAGCTCCAAAAAACGGTTTCTTCCTCCATTTTCCCTCTTTCTATAATTCTCCTTGGTGTGCTAGTGAAGTAAGTAGTGTCGTAGTGCCTCAGATCAACCCAGAAAATTTAGGAAGCTGAGTAGTGCTTGACCAATTTTATCACTTCCCCATCTAATTATAATTACATACAAATATATTTACAAGTAAAAATCTGTTCTAACCTTAAAAATACCTTAAAGGATTTCACATATATCTATTGAATCTCAATTCTTTCAACATTTCAAGGATGGTGTATGAGTTGTAGTAGCTGGAACATCTGTTGGAAAGTTTAGAAATGTTTGGAATTTTTTTTGGGTTAAATGTTTGGAAAGGTTTAGAAGTATTCAGAAAAGTAATTGTATATGTACAATAATTTGCTTGTATGAACTTTGTACGTACTTTGGGTTAAAAAAGTATTTCCTTTTTTCTTTTATGTACTTTGTGGTTCACATCTAAAAATAATTTAATATATTTATTAAATTATTTTTAGATGTGAACCACAAAGTACATACAAGAAAAAAGAGTAAATACTTATTTTTGCAGCAAATAGTTACACTAACTTAATAAATACTAGTTTAAACACACGTGCCTTGCACGTATATCCTTTGATTATTTAAAATTAAAATTTGAGCATTTCTCAACTTTTTTGAGCAAAATGAAAATTATTTCAACTATTATCAATTTTTAAAATACAAAATTAAATCAAATAAAATTCAATTTATTTAATCAATTCGATTTGGATCATTTTTTTACCTTAAAGCATGAAACTCATGATCAGTCTTATGTAATAGATATATTTATACACAAATATGAGCTGAATCAAATAGTATAATAGTATACATTACATTAAAATATTTTCTTCCATCAATATTAGCTCTTTATTTATTTTTCAAAAAATCGACCTTCCTCAAAACCTAGATGTCACTAGTGGACCAAAATAAAATACGTACAACATATTTCTATTAATCCAAAAATGTTTGAAAATATATATATTGAAGGATAATACCTTTTCAGTAAAAAGAAAAAGTTAATTTTACATATTTTCTCTTTTTAATTGGCTTTTACTTTCCTTTATTCAATATGATAAAGAAAAATATTTTAGGACCGCTTAATTATTCTCATATATTTTAGGTCTCTTTAATTTTTTTGATAATTAATTAACAATTCAAGAAAATGCGTTAAAAAAACAATTTTTATCTATTATAATGGTTTTTAATAAAGGACAAAAAATTTAAATAATATTTTACACTCTTCACTTTAATATAGTACTAATTTAGTGTACGTTCTTTCCACGTGTGTCTATGTTAATTAATAAAATTATTTATAAAAATAATAAAATTATTTTTTTTTAAAAAATGATTGTTGTAGATTTCAAAGTCTTAAATATTATGAAAATCATTAAATAATTTTTATTTATGTTAGAAACTGATTAAATGATTGTTCTTAAATATTAGAAAAATAAATAAATGACATGACTATTTATAAATATTAGGGAATAACGAAATGATTATTTTTAATAAATTTTATTGTTGATATAGATATTGAACACGGTACTTCAATTTCTGTTTGAAAAATCATTGAATAAAAAAAATACGTAACAAACTTACAAAAAATATGGTTCAATAGTTATGCCTTCAATCTCAAGATAATTTTTAATATAATCTCACATATGTATTTTGTAAAGCATAGAATACATACCTTATCACTACTTTTGTAGAACAGAGAGAATGTTTTTGAAAAACCCTCCACTAACTTATAAATAATATGATTTTAATTTTTTATGCCTCCAATCTCAAGATAATTTTCAATATAATCCCATATGTGGAAATAGAATAGATACCTTATCACTACCTTTGTAGGGCAGAGAAACTGTTATTCAATATACCTCGGCTTACTATGGATTCTGTGGAGAGTACAATAGATACCTTATCACTCCCTTTGTAGGGTAGAGAAATTATTTTCGATAAACCCTCGGCTAAATTACAAAAATTATGATTCAATAGTATGTCATCAATCTCAAGATAATTTTTAATATAATCTCATAAGTAGAGTCAACGAACCCTCGTCTAACTTATAAAAATTATGATTCAATACTTATGCCTTCAATCTCAAGATAATTTTCAATATTCTCATATGTAGAGTCAACAAACCCTCGTCTAACTTATAAAAATTATGATTCAATAGTTATGTGTTCAATCTCAAGATAATTTTCAATATAATCTCATATGTAGAGTCAACAGACCCTCGACCAACTAACAAAAATTGTGATTCAATAGTCATGGCTTCAATTTTAAGAGAATTTTTAATATAATCTCATATGTAGAATCTATGGAGGATAAAATACATACCTTATCACTATCTTCGAAAGATAGAGAAATTATTTTCGATAGACCGAACATTCACCTACCATTTGTATTAAGCTAAACAATTTCTAACAATAGACATGATAGTAATTAATATTATAGAATAAATTGTATATCGATATTGTGGGTCAATAAATTATAATAATGAGTTATCTGGACATGGAAAATAATATATTTAAGAATAATTAAATCAACAAAAATTCTATATTGATGAATCGTACAATAATACACAACAATAACAAACCCAGTGTATTCCCACAAAGTGGGGTCTGGGGAGGGTAGAATGTATGCAGTCCATACCGCTACCTCCAAAGAAGTAGAGAGGCTGTTTCCGATAGACCCCCTGCTCAAGATAGAGCATAGTAAGCAAGAGCGTAATGCACCATTAAGCATGGTGGGTGGCATAACATAAAAGGAATAAGACATACTAAAAATAAAATAGAAATCAAAGCAATACGAAATAAGATAAATAAGCACAATATGAAATAAGAGATAAGAAATATGGCATCCGAAAAGTACGATCCCCACCTATGGACACAGTCCTGGGATTACTAACCCAGCTATACATGAGTTCTTTTACTACTAGCTACAACCCAGGCACACGACCAAGCCTTTTACCCTTATCCGTGACCTCCACACCTTCCTATCTAGGGTTATGTCCTCAGTAAGCTGTAGCTGCTCCATATCATGTATAGTCACTTCCCTCCAGTACTTCTTCAACCTACCTCTCCTTCTCCTAAAGACATCCAATGCTATACTCTCACACCTATAAACTGGGGCATCCGTGCCCCTCCTCATCACATACCCAAACCATCTCAGCCTTCCTTCCCGCATCTTGTTCTCCACCGAAGCTACTCTCACCTTTTTCCGGACTATCTCATTCCAAACTCTATCCCCTCTAGTAAGTCCACACATCCAACACAACATTCTCATTTCCGCCACCTTCAATTTTTGAATGTGGGAGTTCTTGACTAGCCAACACTCTGCTCCATATAACATAGCTGGATGGACTGCCACTTTATAGAATTTGACTTTAAGCTTAAGTGGCACCTTCTTATCACACAACACACCCAAGGCGAGCCTCCACTTCATCCAACTTGCTCCAATACGGTTAGAGATATCCTCATCATTCTTGATATTCCCTTGAATCATAGACCTAAGATACCTAAAACTATCCCTTTTACAAATATCCTGGGAATCCATCCTCACCACCACATTGTCCTTCTGCCTCAAGTCGCTAAACTTGCATTCCATATACTCTGTCTTTGACCTACTCAACCTGAACCCCTTAGGCTCCAGGGTTTGCCTCCAAACTTGTAATTTTTTATTCACACCCCCCGCATCTCGTCAATCAACACTACATCGTCCACAAATAACATACACCATGGTACTTCCCCTTAAATACGTCACGTCAATATATCCATCACAAATGCAAATTGGAATGGGCTAAGACTCGAACCCTGATAGAACCCTGTCTCGAATAAAAAATATTCTGAGTCCCCTCCCACCATTATCACGCGAGTCTTTCCTCCATCGTACATGTCCTTAATAGCTCTAATGTACACCACTGGGACCCCTCTTTCCTCTAAGCATCTCCAAAGAACCTCCCTAGGGACTTTGTCATAAGCCTTCTCTAAGTTGATGAACACCATGTGTAAATCTTTTTTTTCTTTCCCTATACTGTTCCACCAATCTCCTCACCAGGTGTATTGCCTCTGTTGTCGACCGACCGAGCATAAAACCAAACTGATTTTATGAAATGAACACAATCTTCCTTAATCTTCGCTCTAACACCCTCTCCTAAATTTTTATTATATGACTCAACAGCTTGATACCCCTATAGTTGGTGCAACTCCGAATGTCTCACTTGTTTTTATATAAAGGAATCATCGTACTCCACCTCTAGGCTTCAGTCATTCTCACCATCTTAAAAATGCCTTTCAACAAATCAGTTAACCACCTTAACCCTGCCCTACCTGAAAACTTCCAAAAATCCACCGGAATCTCATCAGGCCCCGTCGCCCTTCCCCTATGTATCGTACGAATAGCTTTCCTAACCTCATCAACCTTAAAGCGTCTACAATAACTAGAATCACGTATCTCCTCCGAGTGTTCCAGCTCATCTAACTCAATGCCTCTATCCCCTTCCTCGTTCAAAAGCCTATAGAAATACATCTTCCATCTCTTCTTAATATGGGCATTCTCCACTAAAACTCTACCATCCTCGCCCTTAATGCACTTCACTTGGTCGAGGTCCCGACCCTTCCTCTCCCTAGCCTTAGCAAACCTATACAACCTCTTTTCCCTGATTTTCTCCTCTAACCCCGCATACAAGCTCTCAAACACTGCTTACTTTGCTGCCGTAACTGTAAGCTTAGCCTCTTTTTTTGCTAATTTGTAGACCTCCCAATTTATCTTCTTCTCCTCTACATCTTTACTCTTAATCATCTTAACATACGCCCCCTTCTTAATCTCTACTTTCTTCTTAACATCTTTATTCCACCACCAGTTCCCCTTATGTCATCCTGCTTGACCTCTCGAAATATCCAAAACATCTCTAGTAGTCTTCATGATGCAACTGGCAGCCTTATCCCATATGGCATCCACGTCTCCCCTACAATCCCACACCCCCAAAACCACCACTTTCTCTTCTATCTTCAGCTCACTATCTGGAATCAAGCCATCCCACCTAATTCTAGGCCGACCCTTCTTGACCCTTCTCTTCTTGCTCTTCTTCATAAATAAGTCCTTCACCAGGAGCCTGTGCTGAGTCAAAAGATGCTCACTCGAAATGAATTTACAGTCCTTACATAAAACCCTATCCCTCCTCCTTAGCAGCATAAAGTCAATCTGAGTCTTGGCTATCACACTTCAAAAGGTAATCAGGTGATCCTCCTTCTTCGAAAAGCTCGAATTCGCAACCACCAACCCAAAAGCCCTCACAAAATCTAATAAAACTGCTCCCTCCTCATTTCTATAACCAAAACCAAAACCTCCATGCACATCATCATAACCTCCCGGCACAATCCCAATGTGCCCATTGAAGTCCCCCGCTATGACAATCCTCTCCAAACTAGGCATGCCTCTCACTACCTCATCTAAAGCCTCGTAAAACCCCGCTTTTACCTTCTTTCCTAAGCCCACCTATGGAGCATAAACACTACACACATGCAGTGTAAATCCCCTAATGATCAACTTGATCGTTATCAACCTATCACATACCCTCTTTACCTCCACCACCTGCATTCTAAGCTCCTCATCCACTAAGATCCCCACACTATTCCGATGCCTGTCAATATGAGTACCATAACTTATACCCATCCACATCCCTAGATTTAGACCCTACCAATTTAGTCTCCTGAACACACGTAATATTAATCTTCCTCCTCTTAAGAATCTTCACCAGCTCTATGGACTTACCCTGAAGGGTCCCTATATTCCACGACCCTACCCTTAACCTATCTACTCTTACCTCTTGCCTATCTCTACCACCACTCACCGCCCCAGCCCTAACACTCAACCTATACCCTATACCTATCCCTGACTGCCTCTCTTTACCCCCACGCAAATCCAGCCCCAACCCCCTCGGACATGACCCTTTTCCACCATTAACCCCTACAACCAGCACTTAAGGCCAAAACCAAACCCAAATAAAGCCCCAAGACGATAGACAAGTAGGCACTAAAAACAAAGCACCAATAGGAAAGTAGAAAAAAGAAAAAGAAAAAGGAAGAAAGCAGTAAAGAAATAGTATTCACAAAAATACCCAATCCGGCCTAGCAGCTACAACAACACACAGATATCCACCAACAAGCTACAACAAACTAATACAAACTATACTCATAAGAAAATAAAACAATATAAACGAAGTGGTAAAATAATAACTAGTAAAAGTATGTAAATATCAAAGCTTAGCTGTCACCAGGGTACTCCTGCGTGCTGATAGTATCGTCAATTTTGCTTTATGAGTTGTTTGCTGAAAATAGCATCGCCGAAAATCTGTCGCCGTCTGTTTGCTGTCGCTGTCACTGAAGATTCAACTGGGCGTGACCAATTTTGTATTTTGGGGATTATCGCCAGAGTCGTACCAGTGAAAACCCTAGTCTTGCCGGCTATAACAGCGGCAGATGGCTAAGAAGGGGGGAGAGAGAGAGAAAAGTTACTCTGGAGAGCTAGGGGGAGAGAGAGAGGGAGAGAAGGAGTTCGAGAGAGAGGCAAAGAATGTAGATTTACTTGTTTCCATTACCGGTTTCAGCTGCTTGATCGGAGAAGAAGGACGTTTGGTGAAATGTTATTGTAATGTTAGTGAAGAGAGAAATTTTGATAAATATGTAAAATATAATTTTGATAAATATTCAATCGTACAATAATACAATTGTAACAATCAGAAAAGAAACAACATCTCACTCTTGTTAACATATGTATCCAATTATCTGAAAGTTTGGCATGAAAAAAAAATTGACATGTCCATGCCTGCAATTTATATGTTTAACAGCATTAAAAGAAACAATGAATATAATCCCAACATGAAAATATAGAAATCAAAAATATTATCAAAATACACACAAAAAATTATTATAAAGAATGTAAAAAAGTCAAAATAAAATTGCACGTCACATACCATTCTCCTTATGCTTTTCATATATGTTTGAAGTCTAAACATATATTATTTTCTTGCTATATATTTTAGAACTCTTAGGGGAACTTTTCTCATAATAAGAACTTTTTCATGAACCACCAGAGTTGGCATAGTGGTTCAACGCTATGTCCATTAAGCAAGAGGTCGGGGGTTCGATTCCCGCCTCTGGCGAATGGAGCAAACTCTATGGCCAGTTCTCTACTGCAAAATACGCTGATCAAGGAATGGAGGATTAGTCTCACGGCTGCCGACTGTGGGAATGCCTTGGGAAACAAAAAAAAAGAACTTTTTCATGAATCAAAAAATTGTGTTATGGAATCTTTCCACTACCCTTTATATAAAATTAACTATAAATCTTTTTATTTTGATTAAAATAATAATTTTAATAACTTACCTTAGGTAAAAATCTAATTCTATAGTTAAACTTATGGAAAACATTAATTTCATTCTCAATAGACCTGTGGCTGTGCATGGAATTTCCATAATTGGAAACTTATATGTGATTATACACGTGATTGTCCAATATAATTGAATGCTTTTTATATATGTTAGGAGTCTTACCATATATTACTTTCTTGTCATATATTTTAGGACTCCTTGATTTCTTAGATTTAAAATTCGTAACTTAATATTATAAATATAATGAAATAATAATTGGAGAAAATAAGTGAAAAAACGATTTTGTCTATTGTAAAGAGTTTTAATGAAGGGCAAAAAGTTCAAATCATATTTCTAAGAATCTTCACACTTTTAATATATTATAGATTATAGCTATAGATATAAATTATAGATATAGATATAGATATTACAATATATTCAAAAATAAATTATCCCAAAATTATAATTAATTCAAATACAGAAATTTTTATTTAATCACTAATCACTATCAATAATATATTAAAAGTGTGAAAAACCTTAATTATTTTTAATATTTTTTTAAAAATAATGTTAGAAATTATTTTTTCACTAATCATTATCAAAAATAGCTCATGATAGACGAAATTATTTTTTTACTATCTTTCATATATAAAAATAGTATTTAATTATTTTTCTATTATTTATTTTTTCTTATAAAATTAGTACAAATTTACCATAAGTAATAATCATAATTTAGGCAATTCTCTTTTATTTTTTGATTGGGCTTTCACAAAATCGCCGCATAAGGGAGTCTTAATTGGCAATGGATTGAAAGTGATAAAATTATATATATATAAAATAATTTTCAATAACAAAAATAACTACAAATTTAGTCTAAAAAAATGCTATTTTACAAAATAAATATACTTAAATAGCGATTCTATACAAACAACTATCAAAATTTGCTTAAATTAACTAAAGTATATTTTAATACAAGTTAATTTGGTTTAATACTAAACCCAATAAATTAAAATTTCAAAGTTATCATAGATAAGGCTAATAATTTACACTAATTTTTTAATGCTTACTTAATATTATAATCTATACACATGAATTTATTTTTCATATACATTTATTGTTAATTAACGTGATACTCTCTATGTCTTTTGTATGATTTGTATGAATATATTAGTTTTATATCTAAATGTTTTTCGTATTACATAAATAAACTAATTTATTTCTCAATTCAAGCATATTTTCTTTTATAATATCAAAATAATTTTATTAACTGAATTCCTTGAGCGAGATACATGTGTGAGGCGTGTAAGATACACCTAATAAACTAAAAAAAATCATTCTAACCTGAGTTACTATTAATAAAACATAATTGTGTAATACTTTGATTACTAATTTACCTGCTAGTTATATTACAACAACTTTTACCAGTTGAAAAACTAGTCTTATTTCGGCTTTAGGAAAACGTTACCAAAGGACAAACAAAGTATTCAGATACCTCTAAGAAACCCATCAAGATTCAAGAATTTCATATTCAGGTACCTCTAAATCATGTTTTTTAATCCTAAATTTCCTGAAGATTGGTACTTTTTTTGTTTAGGGTTTATGATTTTACATTTAGATAAGTTGATTTAGTTTAATTACTTTAATTTCCTATCTTTTTTAATTCTAATCTTGATCAATATTGTAGCTTTTTAATTTAGGATTTATTATATTATATTATATTATATTCAGGTGAGTTGATTTAGTTAATTACCTCAATTTTCTATGGTTAATCTATATTTTAATATGAATTTCTTGTTCAAGATTGTAACTTTTTATTTTGGGGTAAAAGATTTCTATGATTGGGTGTATATAGCTGGATTTTGACTTTCTATTTGTTGAAACTGAAGGTAAAAGATGTTTTTTTGATTCTTAATATCAAAATACCAAGTTCTGATTTATGCTAAAAATATGTTTCAGGGTTTGGGATTAGGATACATTTTGATCCATGCTTGCAAAAATGATTGTGTGTTGTTCTAGGCTGAACATAAAGATAGACAAGAGTGTCCACATTGTGGTACTTCGAAGTGGAAAATTGACAATGGAAGGGATAAAAGGATTCCTCATAAAGTTCTGCTGTATTTTCCATTAAAGACAAGACTTCAAATGTTATTTATGTCTAGTAAAATGAGTGTGGGCATGAGTTGGCATAAAGAGAAATATCTAGATGAGGCTAATGTATTAAGGCATCCCGCTAATTCCGAAGCATGGAAAGAGTTTGACAAGAACCATCAGTGGTTTGCACAAGAACCTCGTAATATTAGATTCGGTTTTACAACTAATGGTTTTAATCCATATGGTAACATGAGCACATCATATAGTATGTGGCCTGTCATTCTTGTTCCTTATAATCTTCCTCCATGAAAATGTTTTAAGGACCTATTTATGATGATGTCATTACTTATTCTTGGTCCCTAAGCACCAAGAAAGAATATTGATATTTATTTATGTCATCTGCTTCTGTGCTGTACTATGTGTTTGTTTGATATCTCGTAACTTGAGCCGGGGGTCTTTCGGAAACAGCCTTTCTACTTCATCAGAGGTAGAGGTATGGACTGCGTACATCTTACCCCCCCCAGACCCCACAAAGTGGGAATACACTGGGTTTGTTGTTGTTGTTGTTGTTGGTTGATGAATTGAAAGAGTTATGGAGTGATGGTGTAGAAACATTCGATGCATCAACTGAGGAATCTTCCAAAATGCATGCTGTTATTTTATGGACCATAAATGACTTTCCAGCTTATGGTCTGTTTCTAAATTCTATACTTTTCTAGTTTTCTAATAATCTATACTATTTATGTATTAGACTAGTTGTGTGGTATTGTAAGATGATTTGAAGGAGCCAAACTTTGTAAATATTTGTATGTATTCGACTAATTCTCTTCATAACTTTTTTATCACTGAGTAAGAAAGATGGGGAATTAAAGTGCGGGGTATTTTCTTGAAACATTATGGATCTTACTCTTGTAGTAAGTTCTTCATCAAGTTTTCCTCATGACTGCTTTCTTAATTTTTTTCAGTTTTGATAGCATTTCCTTCCAAGTTCAAGTGTATTGTTATATAACGCCTTTATCACTTGGATCATTAGTATCTTTCAAACTACTCCCTAAAATTCTTTTTTATTTTTCAATTTTTGAGGACAACTCTTCTAATAAGAAATAAAGAACATGGAGAGAGAGAAAAGTTGTGTAATTATTAAAATTATATTTTTGCATGAAAAAAGGTGTTATTTTAGTTGGTTGACAACGCATGAGGAAATTAAATTTTCATTCATTATTGTAGAGAATCTTGTTTTTCTGCATATGTTATGTTAATGTTCAGGTTATAAACTATTTTTGAACATATAATTTTTTTAATGAATTAGGCAATCTATCTGGATGGACTACTAAGGTATACATGGCATGTCCTACTTGTAATAAGGATGCATCTTCACATAGGGTAAGAGGTAAAATTTCTTACACAGGTCACCGTTGGTATCTTGAATCCAGTCACTCTTGGAGAAGAAGTAAGAAATTTGATGGGAAGATAGAAAAAAGAATGAAGCCAAAAGAGCTCTCAGGTGATGATATCTTGCAATAATTGAATTTACTCATTACTTATAACCCAGGAAAACACTCAAAAAATAAAAGAAAGAAACGTCTTCCTGAAGAGTTGAATTGGGTGAGGAGAAGTATTCTATTTGAGCTGCCCTAATGGAAGAACTTGAAGTTGCGACATAATTTAGATGTCATACACATAGAAAAAATATTTGTAAGGCTATTTTGGGGATGTTATAGAATATTGAGGGAAAAACTAAAGATACATATAAAGAAAGACAAAATCTAAAGGATATGAACATAAGACAAGAACTATGGTTGCACCATGATGGTTCTAATTATACAATGCCTGGTTCTTGTTATAATATGTCAAAAGAAGAGAAAAACAAGTTTTGGGCATTGTGGAAAAACAAGTGTTGGGCATTGTTAAAGTCTATTAAATTTCCTGATAACTATGCTTCAAATATCTCAGAGTGTATAACTGGGGATGATGGTAAGATGACCAAAATCAAAAGTCATGAATATCATGTTTTGTTACATCGAGTGATGACTATTACTATTCTTGGATTTAAAAATAAAGATGTCTCTTCAACATTGATTGAGTTAAGTGATTTGTTTCAACGAGTATGTTTTAATAAATTGAGACGAGATGACTTGGAACAACTAGAAAGGGATATAGTTGTTATATTATGTAATCTTGATATGATCTGTCCACGTGCTTTTTTGATGTTATGGTATATTTAGCTGTGCATTTACCATGAGAGGCAATGCATGGAGGACCAGTACAATATCGTTGGATGTACAAAATTGAGAGGTTCTTGTTCAAGCTTAAGCGTTATATTCAAAATAAGGCACGACCTGAAGGTTCTATTGCAGAAGACTATATTATTGATGAATGTTTGTCATTTTGTTCTATGTATCTTGATGACATTGACACTAGATTTAATCATAAATATAGAAAGGATGATGGATCTAGCAATAATAATAAGCCTATTTTAGATATATTTTCAAAAAATGTTAGACCATATAAAGATGGAGATTATGATGCAATACCAAAGAAAGATTTTGGCATGGCTCAGTGGTATGTGTTGAATAATTGTGAAGAAGCAGAATCTTTTCTTGAGTAAGTAGTTCTTTTATATATATATATTTACATATATTGATATTTTTATTTAAACCATTTCTAAATAACTTACTTTGTTACATGCAGAAAGCATAAAGAAGAGCTATTGAAGCAAGGTGTTGTGGATATAGAAGAGAAACACAGAGAACAATTTTTTTTATGGTTCAGAAGAAAAGTAAGTGACTTTAAGATAATAATCATGTTGTGTGCTTAAATTTTATCTTTTCGTTCTTTACTAATTGAAAGCAGTAACTTTTCCTCATAGATTATGCAGTTATTTAGTAAGGAGAAGTCAAGGTCTATCATGAAAGTATATTCTTTAGCTATGGGTATTGATATGTGTGGAACAAAACGTACTAGTTGTATTGTAAATGGTGTTAGGTACCATATTCAACAACGTGATAATTTATGTAAAAGTCAAAATTATGGTATAGTTTTTAGAGGCCTTCATGAAAAAGTGGACATTGATTTTTATGGTATCATAACAGACATCCTTGAGTTAGAGTATGTTGAAGAAAATCAAGTTTTCCTATTCAAATGCAAGTGGTTTGATCTTCGCAAGAAAACAGGGATGCAAGAAGATAAAAATTTTATGAGCATCCATGTTAAAAGATTTTGGTATGAACAAGATCCCTTTGTACTATCTACTTAAGCAAAGCAAGTATTTTATATCGATGACCCAAAACTGGGGGAATATTGGCAAATTGTGCTCAAATTTCAAGCTAGACACATATATGATGTGCTAGAGAAGGAAAACTCATAGGTAGAAAATGATGAGTTGCCTGTTACAAATGTTAAAGTGTATCAAGACACGTCACTTAAAAGTAAACCAATTGTTAATGATACAGTTGATATATTGAGTCAACTACATAGAGATGATGTTGAGTCGACTATCATAGATGCAAATGTAATTGAATTGGAGGCTCAAATAGAATATGAAGTTGAAGTTGATTATAATGGAGAAGATTCTGACCAAGAGGATGAAACTATGGTTGAGTACATCAGTGACCATAAGGAGAATGAAGGTAATATAGTAATACTAATAATGAAGCTGATAGCACAGATGACAACGATGACATTGACTTGTGATGTAAACTCATAATAAGTAAGGTTAGTTACGTATATGTTAATGTGTAACTCTCCTAAATTATTTATATCTTGTTTAGTTGATTTTAGGGGGATGAATTTCATAAGTTATTTGCAGACACGCCTATTGAGCTAAATTTCCATGAAGATAAAAAAGAAAATAAAATATTGGTCTTTTGCTTGTTGCAAACCTCCTGCAAGTAAATGATTAGATTGATTTCCTTGCCTTGAAATTTTTTTTCTTATTGTTCCAACCTTTGAGCCCATCTCCATAAGTAGCACCATTATGCCAAAGTGAATTCTGACTACATGCTTGGTTTAATTTTAAAAATTGGACAAAGAAAGTTAGAGAAAAGTGATAAGTTAGTAAGCTTTATTCACCACCTGGATTGACTAAACAGAGTAGTCTTCAAAGTGGTTCCTAAAAGAATATCCAACTTAATTTTAGAGTATAATATTTGAACTATATTATGACAAATGAGACTCAAGGCTTTGATCTTCCTCTGGAATTATACCTATAAGAATAGAGTCTGCATTTTAGTCCTTTTCGTCCTATCACATTTTATGTTGAATCTTGAGCTTGCTGCATCTAATCATGGTCCTTGGAGGATCCATTTCATTCATCCATTAATTTTCTGTTGGTTGGTGGAAATATTCACATTAGCTGCAGTTGTGACATTGATATGATAGAAATGAAGTACCACTCAAACTTTAGTTTTTTGCATTTTCTTGGTGCCATCAATGATATTACTTACTTTATCAAAAGATGAAGTACCACTAAAACTAGTATTTGTATGTTTACTGATAAATAGATCCCCCCAAGGAAAAGTACAGCATCATACTGGTTTAACCAATTTATTTCATCTAAAAATTTTGTCTCTTGCACTTAGCTTTTCATTCATCAAAGAGAAAACTTTTTTAGTTCAATATATTTTTTCAATGTTGGTCCTCTTTTATGATAGTTCCATCTAATTATTTTAGTTCATATTTTGCTATAATTTTTTCCTCTAAAATTTAGGTGATTCTTGCAAATAATGTAGGCGAAAGCCATTCAAAGACAAACATACAGTGTAGTAAATGAACTTACCAAAAATAAATAGATAGACAAATAACTGATGATAGAAGGAAAAGTCAATGAAACCAGGATAAGCACACTTAGAGTTTACTATATAAAGATGTGTCAGTTAATCATGATAAATGGTACGTAGCAAATTTTGGTGTAGCTTTTCTGTTGTTCTATGTAGTAACTTATGATGTTGCTCTTTCCTATTTATTTCTAACATTCCAGTTTGCATGACACCTGCAGTATTCAACCTATATTTGATTGAAAAAAAGATATCTCAAGATATATGTGACACTTGCTTATCTGGTGGTTAAACAAATGGAACAAACATTGATATACTGAGGTTATAAAGGAAAAAGATTTTCAGAACATGGATAATAATACCTAGAGTAATTTAGATATTACTGATGTGGTTCTGCCCAAGCAGCTGCATAATAGAATGAACTCCATTGTGGTGATACATCTGATTTTGTGGAAGAAAATAATTATGGGGAGGAAGAAGATAATTCAAATCTAATGTTTGAATGTCAAGTAGATGAGAGTACAGAGGAAAATAAGAGTTGATTGGAGAACCTCTAAGTGTCAATCCAAACTCTTAACATAGATTTTGATGAGGTGTATTTAGTAGGGTAATTCAGTAGAGAGATAGAGGCTAAGGGTGCAAGTCAGCAGGAGTGTCTAACTAACACGCAATTTAACATAGGAAAAAATCCAAAACCAAAATGCCTTTCCAATCCTCATCATTCTTCTGCTCTACCAAAATAATTAACAGAACATCTTCTTGCCTAGTTATGTTCCAGTTGACTTCAAATTTTTGGTTATAGGTCTTTCCTGTTAAATTTTTATATGTATTTGCTTTTGGTATGTGATTGAAATTATGACATCACTAGTTTCAAACTACTGTTCAGTTGCCTGTTGTTTTGCTTTTATGACATCACTAGTTTCAAACTACTGTTCAGTTGCTTGTTGTTTTGCTCTTTGGTTTTTGGGTGCTAACAATAACCAATGGAGAAAGAAAGAAAGTTTTCTCATCCCTTGATCCTGGAAATTGATTTGGTTCTATTAAAATGTATAGATGTGTTTCTTACTTCTTTTTCTTTGCACATTTTCCTATTCAAATTTACCGCATCTACAGGTATTAAGAAATCTGACACTGGGTTAGCTGCACTAAGTCAATGGGATATAGCTTCTGATAAGCAGATAATACAGGAGGAGCAACCTCTTCAGGTGTGTATTTTTGTAAATAAAAATGACAAGGCTTTGTTCATCAGATACTTTAAAGCTATAACTAGATCTTTAGAGCAGGTGGCTAGGTGTACAAAGATAATTAGCCCCAGTACTGAAGATGCAAAATATGTTATAAATGTCAAGAAAATTGCTAAGGTATGTTATGTTGTCTTTCACATATGGTATTGGCTGTATTAATTTCTGTGTGTATTTGGAAGCAATTTGTCATGTAAGTCTCCGTAAATAATTCAGAGTTAAGAGGTCTGTGCTTAACCAATAGTGAGTAGCATATTTTGGTTAACAACAAAGCAAGAGTAAAAAGTTTGATGTGTCTTAATTTAGAGATCTATCAGTCATTTTCCTTTTCTTTTGAGAACCTACACTAATTTAACATGATATCTTACCATGTTTGTTTTTAGCCTGGTGTTTGTGCTGTTTGGTTTTCTTTAATTTTTTGGGTAAATGATGTTACATATAATGATGTAATTGGATATTTAAAGAGAAAATTGAGAAGATGCGAGAGGTGATGATAAGTGTTCATTCTTCTGCTGTGTTTAAGATTTTCTTTCCCCCCTTTGGTTGGTTGACAAATTAGGTTTTACTCTTTTTCTTGCTCAGTTAACAATAGGTTGTTGAGCTTCCCATTCTTCACCCTAAAAAATTTATCAAACTTGGAATTGATCCCCCCTAAGGATGTTCTCTGCTATGGTCCTCCTGGTACTGGGAAAATATTGCTTGCCCGAGCAGTTGCAAATCGTACAGATGGATGCTTCATTTGCATTCTTGGTAGTGAGCATGTTTAGAAATATGTTGGTGAGGGGGTTAGAATAGTTCGTGAACTGTTCTAGGTTAGAAGCACTCTAATTCCCAACTTCAACTGGTTCATTGAGAGTATTGACCTACACCTCTACCATGTTCCCACTTAAATATCAGACACAGGGGTCAAACTCATGAGTTGCACCACCTCACATCCTTAATATTGAACAAAAATCCCACTTTCGAACATGATAGATGGCACGCTCTAAGAGGGTCTGCATTATGTTTTTCGATGAAGTAGATGCCATGGAGATGCACAATTTGATGATCGAATCAGGGGAGACAATGAAGTTCAATCTACCATGCTTGAAATTGTGAACTGGCTAAATGGTTTTGCTTCTCGAGGGAATATTTAATTTCTCATGGCAACCAATAGGTTAGTCTGCCTATATGCTTGTAATACCCCAAAAAATCCAAACCAATATTAGAGCCATGTACCAAGCTCATGCATATTACATAATGGTTCTTTTATAGTTTTATGAGTAGGTTAGATGTATATTAAGGCTTCAAATAACTCCCAGCTATCAGACGAATCAAAATATTCCTTAACGATTGAATTCTTGAGAAGGATATTGGTATAGTCAACTTCAAATGAGCATATCTATCATTATACTTGGAATTTTTGAGCTCATAACCTATCAACAGATAGATAATTGAATTATATTTTCAAAGATACCAATTTCTCCAAAATCCGTTATCGGAGCAAAGAATTATTCCTAGTTTAATCTAGCATGTCAGGCTGGAAACAGTGTGACGACATTCGTGGTAGCTTACCACATTTGTGACACCCTATTATAAAGGTCGTCAACCTTAGGCAGAAACCAACTCCTAAGTGATGACATTCATGGTATCTTACCATACTTGTGACGCCTTACTACGAAGGTCGTCAGCCTTACGCAGAAACCAGCTCCTAAGTGATGATATTCATGGTAGCTTACCACACTTGTGATGCCCTACCGCGAAGGTCATCAGCCTTAGGCAAAAACCAGCTCCTAAGTGATGACATTCATGGTAGCTTACCACACTTGTGATGCCCTACCACGAAGGTCCTCAACCTTAGGAAGAAACCAGCTCCTAAGTGACGACATTCGTGATAACTGACCACACTTGTGATGCCCTATCACGAAGGTCTTCAGGCTTAGGCAGAAACTATTAATTCTAGCTCCTGTGTGACGACATTTTTGATGGCTTGTCACATTTTTTGATGCCTTGTCACAAATATCGTCAGCTATGATTTTCAGCAACTGGGAATTTATTTCATAAGGGTATTTTGGTCTTTTCTTTTACCTTCAACGATTAATAACCCTAAAGAGGCATAATTGTTCCTATTTTTCTTCAGTTAAGCATCCAAAAAACCCTCTCTTACACTATCAACCACAAGATTAGGGTTTTCATCAAACTCATCTCTCAAAAGCAAGATTCAAGCCTTTTTCCAAGATAATTGAGAATTAAGTTTCCTAATCAAAGAACTCTTTAGCAAATCATCAAGTTTTCCTTTCTAAGGTATGCATACTGTTTATCTATGGATCCAATCCATTCATAGAGCTCAAGAACCATGTTTAAAATATTATTTTGTAAACTTTTTGTAGTGATATGAGTATGTACATGTTGATGATTGTTGTTTAAGTTTCAATGTGATATTTAAAGGTTTTTTCATAGAATATATATGTTTGTTAATTGAAAACCATGAATTTTAGGTGGTTTAATATGGTGCAAGTATGAAACTTACCTATGCCTTAAAGAATGCATGCAAGGAGTTTGATAAAATGCTTAGGATGCTAGAAATTTATGTCTGTGTGGTTCTATGTTGTCTAAATGACAAGTCCATGTTAGCTATATACTTCAATATGAATCCCATGTTTTTCATGTGTTGCTATTGTGGTGGTATGAAGCATGTAAGATAATAGAGATATACAATATGTACACAAAATATATCCATGCATTCCCTACAATGTTTACGATGTTGAATAACTATATGAAATATGATATCCCTTGCTTATGATATTATGAATTGTAGACTCAAATCTTATGATCAAGTCATGTCATGTGTGTCAGTTTCCTTCTATCGAGTCCTGGGGATATTCGTACCCGAAAAACATAGCTGTGTGCCTACACCCATGTCATGTTGTCACGATAATCTCAGTCAACCTATAATCTATAGAACTCAGTCAGTCATGTGACATAGGAAACCTCAAAAATCTCATGATCTTAGTTAACTCTCAGATAATAATACTACTCCGTCAGTCAACGAAAGTCAGTTAATCTGTCCATGTACAGTCAGTTGAATCATGTTTAGTCTCTTCAGATGGGAGTAGAAGTTATCACCGAGTGAACCCAAGGATGGGGACTCATTTACCAGTTTAGGGTGTGATTCTTAGCAATCATCCTTATGTTTCTGAACTACGTAGCCAGCGTAGGTTGAGACATCTTAGCCTGTTAGATTAGGGTTGATAAGGTGGCTTAACCTGTCAGTTTAGGGTCCCACCATTCTCACTTTGAGTACCTTCCAGATAAGGGTCACTCATAACTGTCCTTACCAGTGGCGCGGTATTGACACCCCTCCAATCGGGGTAGAGATTGAACCCTAGCTTAGCCGTAATAGTATACATAGGGCATGTTGGTTAAACAACTACCTCCCACAGTTTTAAAATTAGTCTCAGTAAAAGAACTCAGATAGGTCTTCAGATTTTAGTATATCAGGCTGTCAGGTATAGTCAGACTCAGTTACAGTATGAAACTCAGATAGTTCCATCAGATTCAGGATTGTCAGATACAGTCGACCATGTTATCAGAATTTTAGTATCAGTCATGTTAGCCATCAGTAAACCTTGTATTAGCATACAGGACTAGCTATCATACACCCACGATTTCAGTTACTATGTATGCATGTTTGTACTCTTACGTTCATGTCAGTCAGACCGTTAGCATCATTCATGCATGCAAACCCTATTCATATTTAGCCTTCCTCACTCGTATACTCAGTACATTCTCTCGTACTAACATATTTGCGCTATGGTTCTTTCTTTTCATGTTACACCATAGGTTCAGAGACACGAGCTCTAGACCAGCAGTACAATAGCATTTCCAGTCACAGATATTTAGTGAGTCCTCTTTATTCGAGGATAATATAATTTGATTTATTCACCATTATTTTAGCCAGTTATTAGTTCACGGAGTTATTTGGAGACATGTTTCTTCAAATCCTTATTCAGATAGTTCTTAGAGGCTTTCAGATTCAGTATTCAGATTTATGTTCAGATTTGATTCAGTTTTCAACTATTTTGGGTATCTTTCACCCATATGGATATTATGTTTTGACAGATTCTTTATTCAGTTGAACCTTATGGCCTACATGTTCATATTTTCTACATTATTACGTTATATATACAGTGTACAGGTACAGATATCGGTCAGGGGTTAGCTTATGGTCCCTTGGGGTCATGAGCACAGTGTAGTATTCTAATTCAGAAAATCGGGGCTTTACAAACTTTGTATCAGAGCCTAAGGTTCAATAGAGTCCTAGGAAGTCTAAAAGCCGCATCTAGTAGAGTCTTGTACATGGGTGTGTTGCGCGCCACATTTATGTACAGGAGGCTATAAGATATTTTAGGAACAGTTTCCTTTCTTCAGTATTCATGTCGTGCTAGTAAACATAATTTCAAGTCAGTCTCTTAGTCTAATCCGCTCTTCTCTTATTTCAAAAACATGCCTTCAAAGAGAATAAATCAGCCTACTCCACATCCCAAAGATCCTTTGGGCGAACATGTTTCTCATACGGAGTTCAGGACCGTATTTACTGCTCTTGCTCAGTCTGTAGCTTCCCAGAATGAATGACCAATAGTCGTTCCGACCAACCCAATGTCCAATTCAGTAGCAACTAGGATTCAAGAATTCACCCATATAAAAGCTCCGTCCTTCTTCAGGTCTAAGCCAGACGAGGATCCTCAGGAATTCGTTGACTAAGTCCAGAAGGTCATTGATATCATGAGAGTTACTTTTTCTCAGAGTGCCGAGTTAGCCGTATACCAATTGCAGGATTTCTCTCACACTTGGTACAAGTAGTGGTTAGCAGAAAGGTTAGAGGATGCAGGTCTTGTTGAGTGGGAAGAATTTGTCACGGCTTTCTTAGACAGATTCTTTCCCCAAGAGCTGAGAGAGGATAAAGTTCTTGAGTTCATCAATCTCAGGAAGGGAAATATGATAGTTAGAGAGTATTCTTTTAGATTTACTCAGCTAGCCAGATATGCCCCTCATGTGGTTGCAGACAACAGGGCTAAGATGAGCAAGTTCGTGTCAGGGGTGAATGATGGCATGGTAAATGAGTGTAGGTCTGCGATGCTGAACAATAATATAACTTTAGCCAGGCTCATGACCCATACTCAACAAATAGAGGAGCAAAAGGTTAAGACTAGGAAGAGGCAGAACGAGAGAGAAAGAGCAGACAGTTTCAGTTTTTCTCAGCCCAAATCAGAGGAAGGGAATCATTTGTAGTTTCATCCTAAGTCAGTAGTTCCAGCCCCTTTCTCCACTAGGGCCCCAATGCCGAAGTTCAGGGACGACAACAGAGACAGAGCACTAGGATCTAAATATCAAGGCAGTGTTAGCAGTGCCCGAACAAACCCCCTTTATCAGACTTATGGTAAGAACCGTAAGGGTATTTGTAGAGCCGGTAGTGATGTCTGTTTTGGTTGTGGTAAGCCAGGCCACAGGATTAAGGAGTTTCCTCAGCTATGCCCTCAGGATCAGCAGAATCATTCCACAGCTTAGTATGATTGCCCAAACTATTAGGGTGTCACTTCCAGTGCTACTAGTGGGCAACGCCCAAATAGACTCTATGCTCCTCAGACCCTACAGGATCAGGAAAATTCTCATGATGTTGTTACTGGTACATTACAAATTTTCCATATTCATGTTTATTCTTTGCTAGACCCAGGTGCATCCTTGTCTTTTATCACTCCATACATACCAGGCAATTTTGGAATCAGTCCCAAAATTTTAGCAGAGCCCTTTTCAGTCTCTACCCCAGTGGGTAAAACTATCATAGCTCGGTGGGTATACAGGAACTGCCCGATTATGATATTTAAGAAATCCACGTCACTAGATTTAGTCGAGTTAGAGATGACTAATTTTGATATCATTCTCGGCATGGATTGTCTTCATTCCTTCTATGCCATAGTCGAATGTAGAGATAAGATAGTTCAATTTCAGTTCCCGAATGAGCCCATCCTAGAGTAGAAGGGTAGCACTTCGTCTTTCAGGGGTCAGCTTGTTTCCTACCTTCGGGCAGGGAAAATGATTTCTAAGAGGTGTGTGAATCATCTCGTGCATGTTAAGGATTCCAGTTCTGAATCTCCCAGTCTCGAATCAGTCCTAGTGGTTAATGAATATTCAGACGTCTTTCCCAAAATCTTCTAGGCATTCCTCTCGAAAAGGAAATAGACTTTGGCATAGACCTTCTCCTAGATACTCAGCCTATTTCTATTCTGCCATATAGAATAGCACCAGCAGAACTCAAGGAACTAAAAGATTAGTTAAAGGATCTCTTAGATATGGGATTCATCGGGCCAGTGTATCCTCATGGGGTGCGCCAGTATTATTCGTGCGTAAGAAAGACGGTTCTCTTAGAATGTGTATTAATTACCATCAGTTCATCAAAGTCATGGTCAAGAATAGGTATTCGCTGCCTAGGATAGGTGACTTGTTTGACCAACTTTAGGGTGCCAGTTATTTCTCCAAGATAGACCTCAGATCAGGCTATCATCATCTCAGAGTTAGAGAATGTGACATTCTAAAAATAGCTTTTTTTACTCGGTATGGTCACTTTAAATTTTTAGTCATGTCCTTTGGTCTTACCAATGCCCCTATAGATTTCATGGACTTGATGAACCGGGTGTTCAAGCAGTACTTGGACATATTCATCATAGTCTTCATAGATGATATTCTAGTCTATTCTCGTACAGTGTGATCATTCAGACCATCTCATAATTGTTCTTCAGACTCTCAGGGATCACCAGTTGTTTGCCAAGTTCAGTAAGTGCAAATTTTGGCTAAGATTAGTAGCATTGCTTGGCAACATTATTTTCGGTGATGGCATTAGAGTAGATCCCCAGAAAATCAAAGTGGTAAGAAACTGGCCTCGCCCTGTCTCTCCATCAGATATCAGGATTTTCTTGGGTTTGTCTAGTTATTACCGATAGTTTGTTGAGGGATTTTATTCTATTGCATCTCTTATGTCCAAATTAACTTAAAGAAGGTAAAGTTTTAGTGGTCAGAACCTTACGAGAAGAGTTTTTAGGAGTTGAAGACTCGACTCACCTCAGCTTCAATTTTAGCACTTCCCGACAGTTCCGATGGATTCGTAGTATATTGTGATGCATCCAGATTAGGTTTAGGTTGTGTCCTCATGCAGCATGGTATAATAATAGCCTACGCCTCTAGACAGTTAAAGCCCCATGAGAAGAATTATCCTACTCATGACCTTGAGTTAGAAGCAGTTGTATTTGCCTTAAAGATTTGGAGGCATCATCTATACGGTGTTAATGTAGACGTCTTCACAGATCATAATAGCCTTCAGTATGTCTTTTCCCAGAAAGATCTTAATCTTCATTAGAGAAGGTGGTTAGAGCTCTTGAAGGATTATGACGTGAGTGTCCTTTATCATCCTGGCAAGGCCAATGTAGTGGCCGACGCACTCAGTATACTGTCCATGGGTAGTGTTTCCCATGTTGAGGATAGTAAGAAGAAATTAGCTCATGAGATTCATCATCTTACCAGAATAGACATTCACTTAGTCGACTCTTTAGAGGGTGGTGTATGTGTTTAGAGTAGTTCAGAGTCATCTCTAGTTTCCGAGGTGAAAGAGAAGCAAGACAGGGATCTTAGCCTTGTCAAGCTAAATGAGTCAGTTCAAAGTCAAGAAGTAGAGGTTTTATCCCAAGGGGGAGATGGAGTTCTTCGTTGTTAGGGTCTTCTGTGTGTTCCTGGTGTAAATAACTTGAGGCAGCAAATTCTTGCAGAAGTGCATGGTGCGCGACACTCTATTCATCTAGGGGCCACTAAGATGTACTGCAAATTGTAGGAGATCTATTGGTAGAGTGTGATGAAGAGGGACATTGCAGAGTTTGTGGCTAAGTGCTCTACATGTCAGCAGGTTAAGATAGAGCATCAGAAACCTAGTGGTTCCATGTAGGAGTTCACTATTCCTACTTAGAAGGAGGAAGAAGTGAACATGGACTTCCTGATGGGTTTGCCTAGAACACATCATCAGCATGATTCAGTTTGGGTCATTGTAGACAGAATGACCAAGTCAGCTTATTTCCTTCCAGTTCATACCTCTTACTCAGTCAAGAATTATGCCAAACTCTATATTAGGGAGTTGGTCAGATTACTTGGTGTTCCACTATCTATTATCTCAGACAAAGGTACCCAGTTCACCTTTCACTTTTGGAAAGCATTCCAAAAGGGTCTTGGTACCCAAGTTCATCTCAGTACAACGTTTCATCCTCAGACAGATGGTCAAGAAGAAAGGACCATTTAGACTCTAGAAGATATGCTAAGAGTGTATGCAATTGATTTAAAGGGAAGCTGGGATGACCAATTTCCTTTGATTGAGTTTGCATACAACAACAGCTATCACTCCAGTATTCAGATGGCTCCATTCGAAGCTCTTTATCGTAGGAGATATAGGTCTCCGATCGGTTGGTTCAAAGTTAGTGAGACCGCAGTCATAGGGCCTGACTTATTATTTGATGCCTTAGAGAAAGTTTAGTTGATCAGAGAAAGACTCCGGGCTACTCAGAGCCGACAGAAGTCTTATGCGGATGTTCATAGAAAAGATCTCAAATTCGAGGTCGATGACTATATCTATCTCAAGATCTCTCCCATGAAGGGAGTGAAATGATTCGGCAATAAGGGAAAGCTCAGGCCCCAATATATCGGTCCCGTCAGGATTCTCAGTCGCTTCGACAAGGTAGCCTATAAGCTCGAATTGCCTTCAGATCTAGCCCCAGTTCATCCAGTCTTCCATGTCTCTTTGCTCAAGAAGTGCATAGGTGACCCAGCAGTTGTAGTCCCTATTTAGAGCGTTTACATTCAGAATAACCTCGCTTATGAAGAGATTCCAGTCAAAATCCTTGACTATCAGACTCATAGGATGAGGAACAAAGAAGTCCCTCTAGTCAAGGTTCTTTGGCAGAATCAGTCTGTGGAGGGAGCTATTTGGGAAGCAGAAGCAGACATGCAAATCAAGTACCCTTATATTTTCTCCACTAATTTAGACTAAGCTCGAGGTAACCATTTTATTTAAGCTTATTCAGTTATATGTTCAAAATTCCAGTATAAAATTGGTATCAAGTATCAGTACATAGCTTATCATACATTCATGAGTTCAGCTTATCAGTCACGCATCAGATATGCATGTTCAGTTGGGCTATATTCAGTTTAGAATTCAATTAAGTCCTAAAATCATGTGCCAGTTGAGCATGATCAATGTACGCATCATTTTATCTTTTCTCCCCTCTCAAGCAGTCATCATTTGAGGACGAATGTTTCCAAGGGGGAGATATTATAATACCCCAAAAAATCCAAACCAATATTAGAGCCATGTACCATGATCATAAATAGTAAATCATGGTTCTTTTATAGTTCAATGAGTAGGTTAGATGTATATTAAGTCTTCAAATAACTCCGAGCTATCAGACAAATCAAAACATTCCTTACCAATTGAATTCTTGAGAAGGATATTGGTATAGTCAACTTCAAATGAACATATCTCTCATTATACTTATAATTTTTGATCTCATAACCTATCAACAGATAGATAATTGAATTATATTTCCAAAGATACCAATTTCTCCAAAATCCATTATCGGAGCAAAGAGTTATTCTTATTTTGCTCCAGCATGTCAGGCTGGAAACAGTGTGACGACATTCGTGGTAGCTTACCACATTTGTGACGCCCTATCACGAAGGTCGTCATCCTTTGGTAGAAACTAGCTCCTAAGTGATGAAATTCATGGTAGCTTACCACACTTGTGATGCGCTACCATGAAGGTCGTTAGCCTTAGGCAGAAAATAGCTCCCAAGTGACGACATTCGTGGTAGCTTACCACACTTGTGATGCCCTACCACGAAGGTCGTTAGCCTTAGGCAGAAACCAGCTCCTAAGTGACAAAATTCGTGGTAGCTTACCACACTTATGACTCTCTACCACAAAGCCTTAGGCAGAAACCAGCTCCTAAGTGACGACATTCGTGGTAGCTTACCACACTTGTGACGCCCTATCACGAAGGTCATCAGTCTTAGGCAGAAACCATCAATTCCAGCTCCTGTGTGACGACATTTTTAATGGCTTGTTATAGTTTTTGACACCTTGTCACATATGTCGTCTGCTATGAATTTCAGCAACTAGAAATTTATTTCATAAGGGTATTTTGGTGTTTTCCTTCACCTTCCACGAGGTATAACCCCAAAGAGGCATAATATTTCCCATTTTTCATCAGTTAAGCATCCAAAAAACCCTCTCTTACACTCTAAACAACAAGATTAGGGTTTTCATCAAACTCATCTCTCAAAAGTAAGATTCAAGCCTTTTTCCATGATAATTGAGAATTAAGTTTCCCAATCCAAGAACTCTCCAGCAAATCATCAAGGTTTCCTTTCTAAGGTATGCGTAGTGTTCATCTATGGATCCAATCCATTCATAGAGCTCAAGAACCATGTTTTAAATATTATTTTGTAAACTTTTTGTGGTGATATGAGTATGTACATGTTGACGATTGTTGTTTAAGTTTCAATGTGACATCTAAAGGTTTTTTCATGGAATATATATGTTTGTTAATTGAAAACCATGAAATTTAGGTGGTTTAATATGGTGCAAGTATGAAACTCACCTATGCCTTAAAGAATGCATGCAAGGTGTTTGATAAAATGCTTAGGATGCTAGAAATTCATGTCTGTGTGGTTCTATGTTGTCTAAATGACAAGTCCATGTTAGCTATATACTTCAATATGAATCCCATGTTTTTCATGTGTTGCTATTGTGGTGGTATGAAGTATGTAAGATAATAGAGATATAAAATATGTACGCAAACTATATCCATGCATTCCCTACAATGTTTAAGATGTTGAATAACTATATGAAATATGATATCCTTTACTTATGATATTATGAATTGTGGACTCAAATATTGTGATCAAGTCATGTCATGTGTGTCAGTTTCCTTCTATCGAGTCCTGGGGGTATTCGTACCCGAAAAACATAGTTGTGTGCCTACACCCATGTCATGTTGTCACGATAATCTCAGTCAAGCTATAATCTATAGAACTCAGTCAGTCATGTGACTCAGGAAACCTCAAAGATCTTATGATCTCAGTTAACTCTCAAATAATAGTACTACTCCCTCAGTCAACGAAAGTTAGTTAATCTATCCATGTACAGTAAGTTGAATCATGTTTAGTATCTTCATATGGGAGTAGAATTTAGCACCAAGTGAACCCAAGGATGAGGACTCACCTACCAGTTTAGGGTATGATTCTTAGAAGTCATCCTTGTGTTCCAGAACTACGTAGCCAGCGTAGGTTGAGACATATTATCCTGTCAGATTAGGGTTGATGAGGTGGCTTAACCTATAAGTTTAGGGTTCCACCATTCTCACTTTGAGTACCTGCCAGATAAGGGTCACTCACAACTATCCTTACTAGTGACGTGGTATTGACACCCCTCCAGTCGGGGCAGAGACTGAACCCCAGCTTAGCTGTAATGGTATACATAGGGCATGTCGGTTAGACAAATAGCTCCCACAATTTCAGAATCATTTTCAGTAAAAGAACTCAGATAGGGCTTCAGATTTTAGTATATTAGGACTGTCAGGTACAGTCAGACTCAGTTATAGTACGAAACTCAGATAGTTCCATCGATTTAGGATTATCAGATACAGTCGCCCATGTTATCAGAATTTTAATATCAGTCATGTTAGCCATCAGTAAACCATGTATTACCATACAGGACTAGCTATCATGCACCCACGATTTCAATTACTATGTATGCATGTTTGTACTCTTACGTTCATATCAGTCAGACCGTTAGCATCATTCATGCATGCAAACCCTAATCATATTTAGCCAACCTCACTCGTATACTCAGTACATTCCCTTGTACTGATGCATTTGTGCTATGGTTCTTTCTTTTCATGTTACACCATAGGTTCAGAGACACGAGCTCCAGACCAGCAGTATAATGGCATTTCCAGTCACAGAGATTTAGTGAGTCCTCTTTATTCGAGGACAATATAATTTGATTTATTCATCATTATTTTAGCTAGTTATCAGTTCACGGAGATAGTTGGAGACATGTTCCTTCAAATCCTTATTCAGATAGTTCTTAGAGTCTTTCAGATTCAGTATTCACACTTATATTCAGATTTGATTCAGTTTTCAGCTATTTTGGATATCTTTCACCTATATGGATATTATGTTTTGACAAATTCTTTATTTAGTTGAACCTTATGGCCTACATGTTCATGTTTTCCCCATTATTATGTTATGTATGTAGTGTACAGGTATAGATATCAGTCATGGATTAGCTTGTGATCCCTCGGGGTTATGAGCACCGTGTTGCATTCCGATTTAGAAAATTGGGGTGTTACAATGCTGCAGTTATTTTTTTCCATCAATATGCACATCTACTTTTTTTGTTCAGTTGCTTATGTTATTTCAAGTTTTGGTGATTAAAATTTGGAGCTATTTTTCACTATATATTTATGTTTGGTAGCGTAAAATACTGCTACCAGCTTGTTATCATCTTACTCAAGTTATAGAGCCATCATATTGTTTTTCTAGAACTGATACACTTCATCTAGCTTTATTACTGGACGATTGGATCGGAAAGTACAAGTGGAGTGGAGCGCACTCCCAGGTGAGGATATCCTGGCACCATCTTAATTATAATGCTTGTCCAGTCTCTTGCTTCACACTATGGTATCTTACCTTCTTTGTATAAAGATGGAGAACTAGAGAAACTTTCATCAATTAAAAAACACAAATAGAAGAGGATATGAAGATGATCCAATTTCAAGACAAAAAGAATCACATTGTTGAGGTGCTTGCAGCAAATGACCTTAAATGTAATGATCTACGATCAATCTATCATGATGACACAATGGTTTTAATTAATTACATAGAAGAAGTTGTTATCTTTGTTATATCATATCGTTCAATAAATAATAAGGATCCAAAATATCGAAATGGGAAGCTTTTCATATCATTTATCAGGTAGATGCCAAGTTTTTATTTTTTATTAGCTTACTTTTCCTTTTGCGTACTTTATGTTTCATGCACTGACTATGCTACTCCTGGTGCAGTTTGTCCCATGGATTAAGTGTATTCTAGGATGGAAAGAGTGGTTGTAGGGACTCCCTCAAAATGATGGCAAATACTGAATCTAAGGTTTTTTTTTTGCATTTTACTATTTCTATTGAAACTTGAGGAATTATCTGAGATAGGATTAATTTTGTTCTTTTTTTAATCTAAAATAGGATTGTTCGGTGGATGATATTGGATTAAAGCCTAATACTAGGTCATTCAGATGAGAGAGAAGAAGCCATAAAAGAAAGAGTAATTGCTTTGAGGCCTCTAAACATGGAAGACATGAGACAAACAAAGAACCAGGTAACCCAGTCCTTGTATAGTCAGTCCACTGAGTATTTGTAAAACACAAGGATTCTGAACCACATCATAACTATATTCTTGTTTGCATTTGATTGGTCCGTACGAAGCACTTAGTTCTTTCTTTAGTTTATTTTGGTCCTACATCTGATTTCATAGCTGCTCTTTGTCCATATTGGATCAGAAATTGCAGTTTTTGGTACACAAACATTCTTTGATAGACTATCTTTAGAAGGATTTGCAGACAAGACCCTTTTATGCTGGTTATTCTTCTCATTGCTTCTCTCCTTCTTTGTTCTTCTAAATAATCCTTATTTTGACCAGTCGAGACTGACTAATTTTTTATTAGAGGAAGAAAGCTCAGAGAGTCATGGCTAAAGCTAAAACTCAATTAGATCAGTGTAACTTCTGAATTTCTATGTTGAAAGTCTTTATTTATGCCAAGCCGACCTATTATTTAGCCAGGTATCATAATTTCACGTCTCTGATATGAAGAGTACAAAAAGTTTGGAAATGGAATCGAACAACCTAGACTACTATGTATGATGAAAAGGTAGCAAATATCTTTTCTCAAATCCAAGACCAACTAATATACACGGAAATTGTGTTTTAGGATGAGTTTAAACTTTAAATCATTGGCAAAATTGGATTCTTAACAAAATTTTATAGCTTCTAGCTATTAATATAATTGGTTTGTGTAAACGAGATTAGACAGATGACTATGGTTAAGGGGCCAATTGATGTTCAGAACCTATTTTTCACAATGAAAGGAGACCTTAAACAATAATATTGTGAAAGTTTTATAGCATTGTGCAGTATGTAGGAACTGCAGCAACATAGAAAATTCCATTAACTTGAGGGACAGAATAGAGAAATTACACTACACCAGCCACCTTGATTTGCCTTTGTATACAAGGTGACCCGAGATTATGTTGATTCAGTGGATGAGTTAATACAGCTACTAGCGGATGAGGCAATACTATCAGGTTACAGTTGCAGAGAAGAATGGATCTCAGCTATGGTCACTTCACTATCGAGAAAAAAACCTAATGTTACATATAATGATATAGGAGGATGTAAAGAGAAAATTAAGAAGATGTGAGAAGTGCTGATGAGTGCTCATTCTTCTGTTGTGTTTTAGATTTTCTTTTTCCCCTTTGGTTGGTTGACAAATTTGGTTATGCTTCATTTTTTTCTCAATTTGTAAAACTTGGAATTGATCCCCCTAAGGATGTTCTCTGTTATGGTCCTCCTGGTACTGGGAAAACATTGCTTGCCAGAGCAGTTGCAAATCGTACAGATGCATACTTCATCCACATTATTGGTAGTGAGTTTGTTCAGAAATATATTGGTGAGGGGGCTAGAATGGTTTGTGAACTATTTAATGTTAGAAGCACTCAAATTCCCAACTCCAATTGGTCCACTGAGAGTGTTGACATACCATGTTCCCACTTAAATATCAGACTTTGTGTATGTTACATGATTCAAACTCATGAGCTACGCCACCTCACATCTTTACTATTGAACTAAAATCCTACTGTCAGATAATACACACTTATTGTTGAACTCATTTAAGTTTAACTTTAGCATTGATTCATTTGATATGACAGATGGAACACACCAAGAATGGTTGTATTGTATTTTTCGATGAAGTAGATTTCATTCGAGGTGCAAGATTTGATGATAGAGTCGGGGAAGACAATGAAGTTCAACGGACCATGCTTGAAATTGTGAACCGGCTAGATGGTTTTGATGCTCGAGGGAATATTTAAGTTCTCATGGCAACTAATAGGTTAGTTTGCCTATATACTACAGTTATTTTTTCCATCAGTATGCACATCTACTTTTTCTTGTTTAGTTGCTTATGTTATTTCATGTTTTGGTGATTAAAATCTGGAGCTATTTGTCATCCATATATTCACATTTGGTAATGTAAAATTCTGCTACTATCTTGTTATCATGTTGCTCAAGTTATAACTCTATCCTATTATTTTGCAGACCTGATGCACTTGATCCAATTTTATTTATGTCCTTGACGATTGGATCGGAAAGTTGAATTTAGCCTGCCTGACCTGTAGCGTAGCACAGATATTTAAGATTCATACACAGAGAATGAACTGTGAGAGGGATATCCGATTTGAACTCTTGGCCTGCCTCTATACCAACTCTACAGGTAATCTCTCATAAACATGAGTAGCATGTCAGACATTACAAAATAAACAATAATACAGCTGCCATATTGACATTCTACATAGCAACATTAAATGGGTCAGGATAAGAATGCATATACACGATTTGTATAGACCAACTCTAGTTAGTTTCGGACTGAGGTTTAGTTAATATATTGTCTGATACCGTCAAGAAGAATGTGAAGTGTTCAATGTGCTAGTTTTGTTTAATTTTTATTAAGTTTTAGCTGTCTGTATACCTTATAAAACTTATGGATTTTTCTGTGAATGGTAAACTGACGGAATACCTTTCTTATCACAGGCAGAAGGAAAAATAAATGAAGCTGCAATTCATTATGTGACTAACGCCTTAGAGGTAAAATCAGTATGTTAAGTTCAAAACTTGTTCTTGTACTATTGTACATGCCATTTTGTCCATGCATTGGCAAAAAATTTTAGTTGTCTGTGCTTTTGAGATATAAAATAGTTAAAGTTGTAGAGAAAACTGAATATTTCTTTTCTATATAATTTAATGGTACTTGTTGACTTCTTTATCTCTGCATAATGCACCTTGGAGATACCGCATTAAATTAATAAATGTTAGAAGCATGCTTTAGGATCCATACGGATTTCCTAGATTCACTACGCAATATAGTGGACCATCTTGTACTGTCTTTTTGTGTTTGGAGCTTCTCTAGAAATGATAGTAGTAGTCTATCTAAATGAACAATATCTTTTTATAATACGTTTAAAGGGAAAAAGAAAAGTTCTCATTTCTTTGTCAAAAGTCGCTGAATAAAATTATTTATGAAAAAAGGTTGTTATAAAGTACTCATCTCATTTTAGTTTTCAAAATATTCTGTAGAAAATCTGGCATTATGAAGGCTATCCTTTGAAGTTGTTGTTCCCTTAGCATAGAAACTAATGCAGTCCAAAAAGTGTAAGAATTTCATTGAAAACATAGATCAAGCGTATAAAAGTAAAAGGTAAAGTTACCATATATTTCCATCAGAATTCAAATCTGAGTACCTTATTTCTTCTTACTACCTTCAGTTTATATTAGTATCCGTGGTGGCATGGCTATTAGGATCTCAATGTAGAGTAGAGAGCCGAAAAGGATATATGCGTGTCTAGGATCTTTGTCATATAATTTTGAAGCTAGCAAGATTTTGATGGTCAGGCATATCTTGGTTTTATGTTATCAGATGTGTTTCTAGAACACATGACGACTGTCTGTTTTACAAGTGTAATGAGGGCATATTCTATTTGGATTCCTGCCTGTCACATTGTCCCATAAGGCTTCAATGTACAGTTCTTTTACAGTAATTATGAATTCTTTTTATCTGGTTATATAGTATAAGCCCATAAAAAACTAATGAGGTGAGGGCTAATTGTAAGGGAGAATTCTATTGTTGTCCAAAATCAGGAGAAATCATCTTTCTATTTAATGAATTAAAAAAGGGGGAGAACCGGTATTGTGGTGAATTATGTGATAACACCTATATAACTAACTCAAAGAAAAATTTCCTCTATAAGTAGTGTTACAAATGAATATAAGAACCATTTAAGTTCAATATAAGGCATTGAAAAACCAAGAAATGAAACATGGTATATCCTTTGTTCAGTGTTAACCTCTCTTTTATTATTTGATGTAGTTAACAAAGAAAATGATGATTTAAGCTATAGGAGTTGCTTCTAGTTTGGTTTAAACAATACAAGGTTTAGGCTTAAAGTTACAAACATTGAATCTGAGCACTACCAGAATAAAGAAAATATCAGTTAAGGAGTGGCTTTTGGAGTTCAAAGATTTGATAGGCTGATATTTTTATGAGCATCTTAAGATAATTATATTTCTCTTCTTGGGTGCGGGTAGTTCAGTAGGTTTATATTCATAGCATTTTTTGTATTATCCTGTTGTTTGATCTACTTTTTCCTTAGCAGATGCTCCATTTCACAACCTGTAAAAGAATACTTATGAGTTCTATGAGCAGTAGAATCAATTTGTTTAGTTGAAAGTTTGTTATTCATGTGGTGGGAATAATGTCAATATACAAGTGGCATACAAAGAAGATAAACTTACGGCATTACTTTGTGTTGTAAAGGAAACGATAAAAATGATAAATTGGTATCTTTGGTAACTAAATCATTCTCAATAGTTAATGAATCTATGACATTGATCGGTTTGTGAGGCCACAAAGATCGATCAGTAAACAGTCTTGCTTAATCTTTGATATTGAAAATAGTCACCTTCTACCACTTGGCAGTTTTTTGCTAGTTAATCAAGCATTTTATTATAATGCAACTATCGAAAAGGACAAGAAGAACTTTTTAGGAATGGTCTATTTCTAATGCCAGCGATTCCATTTATTAAACAATAGTAAAGGGCATGCGTTTTCCTATAAATAGATTGTTTGAGAACCTGAAACATGCAGATTTCGAACAACTATCTTAATTTCCTTCAAATAGACAAAGATAGCTCTTCAAAGGTTTGTTTATATCAGAGGAAGAAAGTTTAGAAAGACATGGCTGAAGCTAAAACTCAATTAGATCGCTGGAACTTCTGAATTTCCATACCGAAAGTCTTCGTTACTTGAAGGCCTACCTAGAATGTTTCCACATGTGACAATATTAACACATTTACTTTGTATCCTTCTGAAAAATTCATTCATTAAGTCCACTTTAAACTTCACCTTCACACCATTAGATCGAGTCTTGTTTTCTATAGCTATATCGATATACATTTTCTATAATCATAAACAAGAATAGACAAAGAATATACATTTTCTATATATCAAAATTTGAAGTTCCCAGTAAATGAAAAATGTTTGCTCTCACTTAATGCATCATATTTATTGTCTTGGACTTTCATATTCCATTGCAGATGTTAAAGATTAATGCCAACTTTTTGAATGCCTACACGAGGCATGCAATGGAGTTTTTTTTTTGGGGGACAAATTAATGCCAACTCTTAGAATATCTACACGTAGGGGTGTATAGATCAAACCGTCAAGTCAAACCAAACCAACGAACTAAATTAAATCGAGAAAAAAAATCGACTTATGGTTTGGTTTGATTGGTTTGGTGTTAGAAAAAAAAACCGACCATTCTTGATTTGGTTTGGTGTTGACCCAAAAAAAGTCAAA
>NC_061111.1:87687746-87800332 GCF_002878395.1 Capsicum annuum
ACCAAACTCGAATCAAACCGACATAATATATATATATATATATATATTTTAATTTTACCGCACGTGTAATCTTTGATTATTTAAAATTAGACGATTTTGTCTATTGCGAAAGCTTATATAGATATTTATATATAATTTTATTATAAAAAGTTAAATAGTTATATACTCAAATAGAGTGGATTATAATTTTTTACAAAGATATCTAATTATAATAACATTACTTGCTTACAAATCTTAAGCCAAAAATAAACTAAAATTGGACACAATAGTAAAATTAAAACCTTATCAATTACATGCACAAAGATGATAAAAGAAATATTCCTAGAGAAAAAAATGCATTATTGTCGAAGGCAAAAATAATTGAGAGAACAGTACCTTAAAAATTTGTAATGAAGAATGTTGAATAACGGTCTTTTATATATAAGCGTTCGGATCCTCCTCCTTAAATAAATATCAGTCGAATTTTCGTGTTCATATCTCAAATCTATATAGTCAGAATTTTTAAGTAAATATTTGAATTATATTTAGTCGAATTCCTACTTCTACATTTGTATGTGGCTCCATATCATCAAATCTTTAAATTTAGATTATGAAGATCAAATATACACATGTGATTACAAGCAAACAAGTCATTCACATATAAACTAAAACCAACTCAATCAAACCTAACCTTCGATAGAGGAGGGTACTATGCATAATGTGATATTGGTGAAAATGATTATACTACAAACAACTTTTTTTGCTTTGATTTTATTTTGTTCTTTGAAATTTCATAGCCGCCTTTTTTATTTTATTCTCATAAATTAGTATTACGGTTTTCTTTAACATAAATAACAATTAATATGTCTCACTTACAAATAATATGGATTTTTATAGTGGTTGAATTGTACATAAAAGTTACGATATTACAAAAAACATGACTTATAAATAAAAAAGAATTTAACCTCCTATCCTAATTTGTGACCTTGATATTTCTTTTTTAAAAGAAAAATGGGATTGGAGCCCTTTTTATGTCACGATAATCAAAATTATGTCACGATTACGCAAAGAAAGTAAAAGAAAAAAAGAGCAATAAACCTTTGATTTTTAACAACTTCATTCGGCAGCAACATACTTATCCAATTTTTCGATCAGAAACTTTCAACTAAAAGAGAAACACAAGAAATTATCAAAAGAGAGAATCAATTTCAGTTGCTGATTATTATTCTTCATATATAATCTTTAAAGGTATGACTTAAAAGAAATAAATAAAGGCAAAAGGGATGATGACAATGATAGTAAAAAAACACGTGAATCAAAACTAAAATAAAAAGCAAAAGTAAATATAAGAATTTGTTTCGTATAAATTTTGATCCAAAATATTACTTAAATAGAATTATAAAGAATATTTTTTATTTTAGACAAAATTCTATTTTTAGAAGTACTAAATATTACCTAGATTAAATAATCGAAATAAACAAATATATGTTATTAAATTCTAAAATTCATGCATAGGAACAATAAATTAAATTTATTCTATTTATCAAGTTTTCCTTTTATAAATCATATAATTAAATATAAATTTTTTCGCCTTTTATTTTTTTACGTGCACAACGATTTTTTCCCCTTTTTAACTTTGACTTGTCCTACAGTTTTATTCATAATATTCTACTTATTCTTCTTTATAATTTTAAATGATGAAGTACTAGAAGTTTTTAGTTTATCAGGATTCTTTCTATATATTTTAGGAGTTATTAAATTATTTTTATATATTTTAGGAGTCTTTAATCTAATTAAATAATAAATTGAAAAAAATAGTAAAAAGATGTTTTTATCTATTGCAGAGGCTTTTAATGAAGGAAAAAAAGTTCAAACTTCATTTTTAAGGCTCTTCACACTTTTAATATAGTATAGATATAATATTCAAGCTTTTTTATACATAAAATATCAATTATAATCTACTTTTTGAATATTTTTTCAACTAGTTTTAGTAATTTTCAATAATTTGAAAGTAGATGTAGATATATATTTAGATTTGGGCCTTTAAGTTGTAATATTTATCCATTAATTGCTAATTAAATGATTCTAAACCCAATATAAACTTAAAACCTAAACTTTTCACTCTTCATTTTACTTTTTAGTTTCAAGAGAGTTTTTCGCTCCTCATTTTTTCATAATTATGGTTTTTCATTAGCACATGAGTGATAACATATTTGATCTTGTCTTTAATCACAATATAATTGTAAAAACTAAATATTATTAAAAAAATAAAAAAAACCGAAAAAATAAAAAAACCCAAAAAAACCGACTAAAACCTAAACCGAAAAAACTAATTTTATGTTGATTTGATTTGGTTTATAGTTTTAATAAACCGACATGATTAGTTTGATTTTTTTTTAATAAAAATCGAACCAATCCGACCTATGTACACCCCTACCTACACGATGCATTGAAGGTTTTTTTTCAACTTACGACTTTTGAATTAATTCCGATCTTATTAAATCACACTCAAACACCACAATGAGCACAACTAATTAAGCAATTATTCTTACTCTCAAAACTATGGTCATTTGAAAAAATTCCATATACTACTGTACATTGTTCTTTTAGTTTGACATATCTCTACTCACCATTTGGAATGTGCAAGAATCAAGCCAAGATGGTACAGATAAATTGATCTCTTTTCTCGATTATTTCGTAGAATATTTTGCTAATTCTACAGTTGATTACTCTACTTTATTATACTACAGTATATTTTTTATATTTTTGGATAAATTAAAATGGTATAAGAAAGTTTTGATGAGCATATCGAACGCATTGTCCAAATTTGTAGAGTCATAATGTGCCAATTTATTTCTTTTTTTTTAATCTCTCCCTTCGTGATATCTTTGTTTATAATACGAATTCTGATTAATATTTAAACATTTTAGAATAAATACTCATTTAATATATTATTACTACAAACATAAAATTCTAATCGGAGTTATTATATATATGTAGTACCTAACGTGTAGTGTCTTTTAAGTTTCAACTTAAAAAGCTACATATGAGGACAATCTTCTAAAATTGTAGCAGAAGAAACTGAACTTCAGGAAACAGTTCTGAAGTTTCAATTACTCTTGATTGAAGAAACGCGAGTTTAACCAAATTTATAAAACTACTCTCACTATCATTTTACATGCAATAATAAGACTCAACAGTTCATAAGTTTGTGCTTGCATTTTTTAAAAATAATTTATTATATGTTTTAATGTTATATAGTCCCTCATGTTAGCTTCCCATATCAACATAATATGTTTTAATAATGGCACACTAATGATTGATAGCTTGTAGAATATACCAGAAGGATAATTAAGACAAAGAAGATCACCATGGAGATATAATTGGAAGAACATCCCATGCAATCCTTGATTACAAGGGATTCAAAGCTGGACTTGGAACATCATCATGAGAAGATTTCATATGATCTCGTTAAGATCCCAGAATGCAAGGAAGATCAACAATATCGCAGAGTAGCATGGAAAGGAGATCACACCCTCTTCATGGACATATCTGATATGGACATGAATGATTGTGAAGAGAGGCAAGTTGTGCCTTATATATGGACATATCTAATATGAACATATTACCCTCAATCAAGGAACCAAATCAAATCCTTGATTGAGAAGAAATCTCTTGGGTTTCCTTTTGGAGCAAAACAATAGGATCAGTTGAAGATTATAAAAGGAGAAAACTGAAGACTCGAGATTTCACGTAACTTCACAGGAAATTCTTAGTGTCTCAATCTTAGTCTCCATAAGGCTTTGTATCTTTTAAAGTTTACAATAGTTACAAAAAAAAAAAAGAAAGGCCGAGTCAACTTAGTCACACATGTTGACTCTGTGTCACAAGATCTGAATAACAAAATAATATTCAAAACTTGTCTACTATATCTGTACTACAAATCTACTTTGAAAGCTTAAAAGAAACTCTTGAAACCCAAGGGGACTGGAAGTAGGCACCACATAGGTGTTTCAAATCAGGATAAATCTCTATGTTACTCTTTTATTTACTTGTTAGTACTTTTAAATTTAACCTGTCTTGTTAAGTATACTAATCTGCAGGTGAGTTAACTGTCAAGACTGATCGATTGACTCAAGAAAAAATTTCAACTTACCCCCCCCCCCCCCTCATGAATTTCAATTGGTATCAAACACCAATAAGTTGCTTAACCGCACCTGAGCAAAGATCCAATGACAAATAATCAGATTTCAGGTGCCCTCTTTCAAGACGACCACTCATCCATAAGACCACCATACTTCAACGGACAACACTACTCTCACTAAAAGAATAGATTCAAAATTTTTGTTCAGTCAAATGACTTCCAAACCTGGGTTGTCATCAAGAAGGGACCAAAGCCCATCCCAGGAATGAAAGAAAAATAGAAAGACAAGGAATCTAACAGTATTGACTTGGCTGATTTTGAAAACTTTAAAGTCACCAAGGAACAACAAGAGATAATTCAAACTAACGCAAGAGCTATAAGTTTACTTTATTATGTAGTTAGTGGAGCGAAATATGATAAGATATCAACCTGTGAAACCGGCAAGGAAATGTGGGACAAATTAAAAATAACCTACAAAGGAACCACCAAAGTAACAAAAGCGAGAATTAGTGTTCTTGTCAATGAGTACGAGCTCTTCAAGATGGAAGAAATGAAAATGTGGAATCAATATTTGCTTGGATCAATAAAATTATACGCTACCTGCAATCCTTAGGAATGATCTATCCAAATAGTCTGCAAGTCCATAAGCTTCTAAGAAATCTCCCAAAAGCATAAGAAACTAAAGTTGTCATTTTAGAATATGAGGATCTCCACATATGACATACGACGAATTAAGAGGTAACCTTATTGCCTATGAACAAAATCATATTAACGAGGTACAACAGAGAGAAAGAGAAAAAATCAGTGGCTTTTAATATCATGACAATCAAAGAAGAAGAAGTCCTAGATAAAGAAAACAACTAGGGAATGGACCTCATAAATTGCTGAGTAAGGCAAATCTTAAAACAAAGGCAGTAGAAACCACAAGGATATAAGAACAATGAATTCACAAGGAATAATGATCATTGTTATTACTGTGAGAAACTAGGACATATTAAACATAACTATTCAGAATTAAGGAGAAGATCATCCAAGAAAAACAAAAATTTTGGGTCATGGAGTAATGAAGATAAATCTGAAGAAGAGACAGAAACGACCAACATATGTTTCATGGAAAAAGGTGAATCAAGTAAGGTAAGACCCTATAATTATCACAATTGAAATATTCTTCAAATGAATTTTGATATGATTACTGACGAGCTTCAAAAATTTATTGACGAACAAAATAAACTTGCTCAAGAAAAGAAAAATTGAGAAGCTTGATTAAAATGAGAATTTAAAAAGGAAAGAAGGAACTGGCAAATTGAACTTGAAGCATGTCAAATCAAAATTGACTTACTTCAAGAAGAACTTAATGATGTAAGAATGCAGTTAGAAAATCACCAAGTCACAGTTCTATAAAATCAAATTTTCTTAAAACTAAATCAAGCTCCGCATCAAGTTCGTTTGAGTCGGCTAAATCATCTTTCTCTTTTTAAAAACCAGTCTGCTATACCTGTGGTAAAAAGGGACACAAATCACATAACTGCAGACAAAAGTCTAAAGGTGTGTGGATTTGGTGACCCAAAGAAAGCACATTTAACTCTCAAGGACCCAAGATCACTCAAGTACCTAAACAAAATTAATCTTCTTATTTTGAAGAAACACATCAACAAAAGCTATAGGAAAGAAATATGAGTCATTAATAGCAGATGCTCTCGACACATGATTGGAAAGAAATAAAACTTTTGTTCTCTAAAGAAAATTAAAGGAGGATCAGTTAGATTTAGGGGCAGTGCCAAAGGTGACGTAGTAGGAGTCGTCTCTATAAAGCACAACTCCTCCTACGTACTCATTGAAGTATATCTCATGGATAGACTCAAATACAACCTGCTAAGTATCAGTCAACTATGTGATGCAGGATTCAGAGTATCCTTTAAAGCTGATAGTTGCTCCATCAAAGATGAGAAAAGAGACATTAATATTATTGGTGAACATGTTGACAATATTTATGTTCTAAATAATTTTGATTTTCCCACCTTGACATGTCTTACAATGTATACCAATGAAACATGGTTTTGGCAAACAAAACTTGGACATGCGAGCATGCATGCCATCAAAAAGCTTTCTAGACTTGAATTAATGAAAGGTCTACCAAAGATAAGATTGGAAAAGGATCACATCTATCATGCTTTCCAACTTGGAAAATAGACTCGGGCATCATCTAATGTCAAGGATATTGTCACTACTACCAAACCCCTTCAAAGAATCCGCATGGATTTTTTTGGTCCCACATAGTGGAAAAAGATACGTATTTATTATTGTTGATGATTTTTTTATTTTACTTGGGTAATGTTGTTTCTCACAAGCATGAAGCATTCACTAATTTTGAGTTCTTTTGTAGAAGAGTGCAAATAGAAGCAGGACATTTCATCACCTATGTTCATAGTGATCATGGTGGAGAATTCATAAATAAGGCTTTCGAAGAGTTCTGTGCTCAAAATAGATACTCACAAAACTTTTCATCTCCTCGATCTCCCTAAAAAATAGTGTGGTGGAATGAAAGAATAGATATCTTCAAGAGATTGGAAGAATAATACTCCTAGAACATAATCTACCATATCATTTTTGGGCAGAGACAGTAAGCACAACATGTCATATTCTCAACAGATGTCTCTTCAAAATAATTTTGAGAAAAACTCTCTATGAGCTGTAGAGAGGGAAAAGCCTAATATCTATTATTTTCATCCTTTTGAATGCAAATAATTCATCCACAACAATGGTAAGAATAACTTATGAGTCTTTCTTAGGTACTTTTCCACTAGTTGTTCTTACAGAGCTTATAAAACAGACTTTATGTGTTGAAGAATCTATGCATATTGTATTTGATGAAACTAATCACTCTTCTGTGAGCTTGAGTTTTGATGAAGAACAGGTAAATGATCTATAATTAGGAGCCAAAGCAGACATAACTCCTGAACCATCAATCCCTGAGTCGAATACTATCCATCCAGAGCCAGCTTCTGTTGATGAAATAGCAAAAACAAATATCCCAAGAGAATGGAGATACAATGCAAGATTTCCAAATGAATTTATCACTGGAAACCTGATGAGAGGTGATTTTACCACTTATTCTTACTTAATAATCATATACATTACCTTGGTTTGAATGAATTAATTAGACATCTTTGTGAGTAAACACACAAATATCTACTCTTTGCAAGTATAGAGTTGAAAATCTAGAAAGATGTGGATTGAATCTTAAATTGAGTAAAAAAGGCATAGGAAAGTGCAGCTGAAGACTTGGAGCAGGAACTGGCCTTAGGCACCGCATCGCAGTCTGGTAACCACGATCGTGACAGTCAAGTAGAAGTCAATCAACTGTGATCGTGGAAGTTAACCACGATCACGTAGCCATGGTTGCAGCCAGACTAGCACGACCGCGGCCTAGCAGAAAAAAGCAGCCCAGGGGCAAAACTAGAAATGCACGAGACTGTTCCTAATTTTGACAAAAGACTCAAACCCTAGCCTCATAGAATCATATTCCATCTTCCCTAATAATTTTATAGGTTTTAGCTCTTGGGATTCATAGCCTCTATTTTTGGAGAAGAAAATATTGTATAATTTTTGGGTGAAGAATACATTGGAGACTTTCTAAGTGGAAGTTTAGCTCACTTCCATAGTTGATTTGTGGGAGTGCAAAGTTTGATGTAACATTCACTTAAGCCTCAATAATATATTTAAATGGATATTTTGGGTATATCTATGCTTATTTATCTTATATGTAGCTAGATCTCCCTCTTGGGGTTATGTGTGAATAGGGGTTAAAGTGTGTGTGAGCTGTTATTGATTAGCTTCTATTTAGTAGTTTATGTTTATGGGATTTATTATTGTTAAGCTAATTTGGTTAGATTTTGCTGGGTGAAAGACCCAAATACCCACATTGATTGATTGGCAAAAGCTCTATGCTCTAGAAAACCTAAATCTATCTTTGAAAGAAGAGTTTTGGGTGAAATTTAGGAATCCATATCATCCTCGAAAGAGAGATGTGGAGACCACAACAATGATAGACAACTGTGTCTGTAGTTTGCTAAACTTTCACTATCTTAGACATAAGGGTGAATGTGAGGTTGACTATACCATAGGTACCATCCTAGAAATAGGGATGCGTAGATGGAGGTTGTGGTTACCAATTGTTGAACACACCTATTAGGTATTTGAAAGAATCAATAGGTGAAAGTTTGGTGTTTTGTTGAAAGACTAACATCAAAATCTATAACCAAACCTACCCATATTTGGCTAACTAAATTGATGTTGATTGCTAAAACCCATATATAACTCCCTTAGTAATGCATAATCCCAAGATCTGTGCATAATTATTCAAACTCTAATTATTCGTAGCCCCAAATTTATACCAGAAAAATCCAAAAAGAAAGATTAGTGTAGATACCTATCTCTCTCACTTTTACCTTCTTGTAACATTGATTTGTATTTAACTTGTATCTATTATTTTGAAATTACTTAATTACCACTCACATTGTCCTCATAGATTTGACCCTGAATCCAAAGTTGGGTAAGTATATTGACGACGACTGCGTTGCACTTAATTGACGTGTAAGTTGAGTGTTTTAAAAAATGACGCTGTTGCCGAGAATAATTTGGCATGTTAAGTTAGTTTAAAATTTTAGTTTCTTGCTTGAATTCAAGCTTGTACATATTTGTTTGTGATTTTCTTTGTTGTAGGTAGATTTTCTTTTAGTTCTACTTTTTTCTATGAAATCTTCCGAAAAATATGAATTTGGTGGTTGGAATGCCTATATTGACGACCTATGTCTATATTGTGATGGACCACACTTCATGAGAGATTGTAACTATGCTCCCCAGAAAGAGACGGAATCACCATCTCGATTTTATAGGGAGTATGGTTATACCTCATGTGGAATTCAAGATGGACATTGGGATGATTGCCTAAATGCCCCTCCCCCTATCATTCTAACCGAATTACTAGTTTTTCTTATGATATTGATCGGTCTTATGATGAGAGAAAAAAAGAGCAATAAATCGGACTCATTGGTTTTGAAGAAATTCTTCAAACCATTTTGGACCAGGTAAATACGACTCGAGAGAACGCGCAAGACATATATCAATCCTATGGGGTATTCACAAGGGTTCATGTCGTGACAATGGAATTGGGCCAGAATATCATCCTTGCAAATATCACAACCATGCCCACTCTTCAAGAGGAGGTTTATCAAGAAAAAAACCAAGCTATGATGATGAGCTTGGTAGAAAAGACTTTTCGATGGCTTCCAAATCATCCAACTCATACGAGAACAAAGAGGCCAAAATAAAAGAAATGGTATTAGAGTCAAAAGAAGAATCAATGCATACCTCTTATGATGACTCTAGTTCATTTCGGGGTGAAGATGCTTTGGAGGAAGCAATTCAAAAATTAGAGGTTATACCTCATTCAACCCACTTTTCAACATTGTACCTCAAGGATGTGATGAGAATCCGTTCATCGATTCAAATAATGGATAGTGGGGAGACGAAGTACAATTCCTATATTTTGGACTTTGACATTCCAAAGAAGCACATGGAACCCAACTCATCATTGGCCAAAGAACTCAACTTCTAATGTATTAGGAATGACCTATTAATGTGTTCACTCTTACCTAAGGAACTAATCCAAAATCTTGATGTAAAGTTGGGTAAAAGATTTAAGTCTTCAAAATGGTGAGATCGAAGATTGCTCACCATGTTCTCATATCTTCCAAGTTTCACCTTGGAAGATCTGAATATTCTGTCCCTCTGCCTCTCATTGCATATTGAATAAAAGTTGAGATAGAGGTTTAAATCTTCTAAGTGAAAGCACAAAAAAAGTGGTGGAGGCATCATGCTACGATGTTAACCTAAGTGCTTGATGGGAGGCACCCCATCATGCCACAAAAAGTGGTCTATATCATTTTATTTATACATGATAGAGTAGATTTATTTTTGTATTTGTTCATGCATAATCCATGAAAAAGTGATTGCTAGGAGAAATTTTGATTGAAATTGAAAAAGGGAGTTGTGAAAGTGGCTTGTTGGACTTAACAACAAAGTACAAAAGCCTAGATTTTGGCCTCAGTTACCACAACCTTGGTTTGTGTCACCATGATTGTAGAGGCCGCGAGTCCGCAATCTCGGAACTAGGACCGCAATCGTAATCATACCAGTTTAAATAACCATTAAACTGCCATTTTCCCCACACGTTTATTCTCAAAATTCTTCTATATGTTGGCATTGTGTAGAGTATCCAAGATTTCATTTTAAACCTTTTGCATCATTTATCTAGTATGTAGTGTCAAACTCCCTTACTTTTATTGTCATTGTAGGCCTGGGACATGTAGTTTAGAAATAGGTGTAAATTTGTTTTTATAATACCAAAACTATGCTTATTTGTGTTTATTATTATGGTTAGCAGTTGTAGGGTGTATAGACGTCATTTGGGGAAGTCTTGAGTACCCATATTTTAGCCTAAAAGGGTTGAAACTGACATGTATATTATGTGTTCATTCAATGCCCAAATGAGTTCAATGTGAATTCCTTCAATTTTGGGGCTAAATTCTCACAATCTAGGCTTACTTTATCCGATCATGATGTTTATGTGCCTAGTTAGAAGACAAAGTTGGTGTTAATTTCAATTATCTTGAGCGATGATAGAACTTTTGACTGTGGTCTCAGGTATAATGATTGCGGTTCTGATGACCGCAATCGCAGAAGTTTCAATGCTCTGCGATCACCATACTTGAGGACAGTTGTCTGCAGAAATCTAAATTTCTGCACATCTATTTTCACCCCAGAATCTTCTATAGCATTACTACATGCGCTATTCTTGTTAATATAGCATAAGTTTTTCTTTGAAAAATACTAAAAATGGTCTGAAGTATGTTCCATATAGGTACTCATCTACAAAATAGGAGACTTAGACGATACTAGATTCATGCCTCCGGAATACCACAACCTGTATTACAATGACCTCTCAAGGACCAAGCTACTCCTAGAAAGGTGTATCTCTAAGGACAGGGTCCCAAAAAAGTTCCCAGAATTCTTTGACAGACTTGCTGCTATCAGGTAACTTATTCTAGGGTTACCTCAGGGGTTGGGGGATTCCTCCACTACTCGCCACTCATATGTATCTCAGTTCGATTATGAAATATATTGGGAGGAGCAGAAAAGTCAGGTAACAGGGTTGCCAAATTGGAGAGAGCATAATCAGCTTGTACAATATCACAGAGAGACCTCAGGGAGTCATAGGAAAAGATGGTAAAGAGGGAAAATAAGAGAGAAAAATTCTTCACCAAGATGAAGAGAGGGGTAAAGGGCATCTTCAAGGTGATCAAAGCCGTAAACCATTCTTTTTATCCCTGTTTTGAACCATAACCTCCTTGAACTTGAACATGCCACTTGAGGCTAAAAGCCTAAGTTAGGGGTGGTAAAAGTTGATAGAAGTAAGTTTGGGGCCACAATGTCGTAAGAGAAATGCGTAATGTGCTTTAGCATTATAAACAAAGGTTTAGAAAAAGAATAGATCCAACAAAGGAATGAATTGCATGAAATTTGTAAAAAAATAAAATAAAAGAAAAATGGTAAACAAAGGAAGCAAAAAATAGGCATACAAAAAGAAACAAAATAAGGAAGAGTGACCCTTAGTCAAAGATAGAGAATTGTAAAGTGTGATGTAGATCTTCAAGGAAGAGTTTATCCATGTGTCCCTAAATTATATCCTACCCTAATCTAAACCTATGTTACAAGCTTAGAAAGTCCTTTGAGATCTCCAACCATTTTTTTTCTTCATAGTGGTGATTGAAAATAGGGGCAAGCCTATTGTATGACACTTATTGCATTGAGATTTCTTTTGTGAGGGAGAGAGTTCTTGCACTTAAACATCCTTGTTGTATATTTGGTAGTTTGGTGTGCAAAAATTCTCTATCTTGTGAGGATGGCATGTAAACAAGTTGAGGTGAGTGATTTTTGTCACCTTCCAGCAATGAGGCAACTGGAGTATAGTTAGTATTAGTCAATAGGTGAGCACCTTCTAGAGTATTGGTTTTGTTGCTTGGTTTCTCTTTAGAGTCTTACACATCCTTGAGTTATTGCATTTTATAATGAGGGGTGTAATAGAACTTAGCTTAGCCCATGTGCAATAAGCTACTTGTGCTTGTGACTAAAGTTAAAGTCATTATGACCTTTAGGCCATGTAGATTGGGCATAAATAATTATGTCTCATGATAAGAGGTAGTGTTGCTTGAGGACAATCAAATGCTTTAAGTTGGGGGTGTTGATGAGCGGTGATCTTACCACTCATTCTTACTCAATAATCATATACATTACCTTGGTTTGAATGAATTAGTGAGACATATTTATGAGAAAATACACTAATATTCGCTCTTTGTAGGTATAGAGTTGGAAAGCTAGAAAGATGTGGATTGGAGCTTAAAACGAGTAACAAGGGAGCAAAAAAGTACAGTTGAAGACTTGGCTCAGGAACTGGCCTCAGGTACCGCAGTCGCGACAGTCAAGCAGATGTCAATCAACTGCGATCGTAGAAGTTAATTGCAGTGGCATAGCCGCGGTCGCAGCTAGACTAGCGCGACCGTGGCCTAGCGGAACAAAGCAGCCCAAGGGTAAAATTGAAAATGCACGTAGCTGTTCCCAATTTTGACAAATGACTCAAACCCTAGCCTCATCGAATCATCTTCCATCTTTCGTAATAATTTTTTAGGTTTTAGTTCTTGGGATTCATAGCCTCCATTTTCGGAGAAGAAAATATTGTATAATTTTTGGGTGACGAATACATTGGAGACTTTCTAAGTGGAAGTTTAGCTCATTTCCATTATTGATTTGTGGGAGTACAAAGTTTGAAGTAACATTTACTTAAGCCTCAATAAACCATTTCAATGGAGATTTTGGGTATATCTATGCTTATTTATCTTATGTGTAGCTAGATCTCCCTCTTGGGGTTATGTGTGAATAGGGGTTAAAGTGTGTGTGGGTTTTTATTGATTAGCTTAAATTTAGTAGTTCATGTTTATGGGTTTTATCATTGCTAAGCTAATTTAGTTGGATTTTGATGGGTGAAAGACCCAAATACCCACATTGATTAATGAGCAAAAGCTCCATACTCTAGAAAACCTAAATCCATCTTTGAAAGAAAGGTTTTGGGTGAAATTTAGGAATCCATATCATCCTCGAAAGAGAGATATGGAGACCACAACAATGATAGACAACTGTGTCTGTAGTTTTCTAAATTTTCACTATCGTAAACATAAGGGTCAATGTGAGGTTGACTATACCATAGGTATCATCTTAGAAATAGAGATGGCTATATTGAGGTTGTGGTTACCAATTGTTGAACACACCTATTAGGTATTTGAAAGAATCAATAGGTGAAAGTTTGGTATTTTGTTGAAAGACTATCATAAAAATCTATAACCAAACCTACCCATATTTGGATTACTAAATTGATGTCAATTGCTAATGCCCAATATCACTTCCTTAGTAATGCATAATCACAAGATCCGTGCATAATTGTTAAAACTCTAATTATACATAGGCCCAAATTTGTACTAGAAAAACCCAAAAAGAAACATTAGTGTAGATACTTATCTCCCCCATTTTTACCTTCTTGTAATATTGGTTTGGATTTAACTTGTATCTATTATTTTGATGTGACTTAATTTCCACTCACATTGTTCCTCGTGGATTCGGCCCCGACTCCAAAGTTGGGTAAATATATTGACGATGATCGCCTTACGCATAAATTAGCATGTAAGTTGAGTGTTATCAAACCCAGTTGATATGTGTAACACCCTGAATTCTGAACCTCGGATGCTACACAATGCTCATAATCCTGAAGGACCACAAGCTAACCCATGAGTGGTATCTGCTGCAATATCTGTACATTAACACTATAATCATATGTAGAATAATGGGCTGAATTCCATAAGGTTCAAATACCTGAAATAGTACTAAAGTATGTGGTATAATAATATCGAAACAAATTTAAATATAAATACGGAACATATTGAAGTCTGAATATCTAGTCTGAAAGCCTCTAAACTGTATGAATACGGAGTTGATGGGACATGTCCCCAACTAACTCCAACTATTGAAATAAACTAAGTACTGAAATAATGTAATAATAAAGTATCCTCGCATGATGAGGACTCACTGCTAGTCTACTACTGCTGACTGAAACCTGAAGCTGCCTATGCACGGTTGGGAACCTGAGGGTCTAACATAAGGTATAAAATGCCATAGCGCAAAAGAAAAATATGCGTCAGTACATGCGTACACAAAGTGAGGTAAGGCTGAATGCATGGGGTTCATATGTATGAACTATAACTATCTAATAACATGAATATGATTGCGTAAGAATACATGTATGAATACATAATTATAACTGAGAACGTGAGGATTCTAAATTCTGAATGTACTGATAACGTGCATATTGATAACTAATATGCTATTTATCGAGTGGCTGTATCTAACAGTCTTGATTCAGATGGAACTAGCTGAGTTCTGTACTGAGCTGAGTGACCGTATCTGACAGTCCTAAAATCTATAGAACTATCTGAATTATATTCTAAGGACTGAGACTGATACTATGGGAGGTAGTCATCTAACCAATATGCCCAAAATAAAGCAATAGAGCTAAGTTGGGGTCCAATCTGTAACCCTAATTAGAAGGGTGTCAATACCGCGCCACTGGTAAGGACAACTTTAAGTGACCCTCAACTAGAAGGTACTCTAAGGAGAATGGTAGGACCCTCATCTGACAGGTTAAGCTACCTCATCAACCCTCACCTGACAGGTTATTGATGTGTCAACCTACGCTGGCTACATAGTTCTGAAATGCAAGGACTGCTTCTAAGACTCACACTCTCTGCTGGCAGTGAGTTCCCATCTTTGGGTTCACTCGGTGTTGAATCCTACTCCCGACTGAATAGACACCAAACTGATTATACTGAGATAAACTAGAATGAGTTCACTGAATTCCGTTGACTGACGAAATACTACTAAATTCTATTAACAAACTGAGTTTACTGAGTAGGACTGGACTGGTACTGAATTTACTGAGTTTTCCTGAGTCATGTGACTGATTGAATTCTACTGATCAAGGCTTGACTAAGAGCATCTTGAAAACTGACACTGGCTCTAGGCACACAACTAAATTTTCGGGTACAAGTACCCCCAGGACTTGATAGCATGAAACTGACAAGACATGACACTTCTTGAACACATGACCATAGTCAACAATTCATAGTGCAACCGTTCGGGATTTTCATGAAGTATTTGTATGTCATAAACTTACACATGAATATGAATAGATATAAACATTTCATAATTTCATAAGTCTAATATCATGAGCATTCCACCAAACTATTACAATGCATAACAATAACATGGAGGTCATTGTGAACATAAGGATAAAGCATCGATTCTTCAATTTGGTCACAATTGAGTCATAAAGCATAATTCTTATTCTTTTAGGCATTTTAGCAAACACCTTGCATGCATAACTTGAGGCTAAGGCATGAGCATTAAAATAACACATCATGGCAACATTTTTCACTTCAAATACAAGAATTCCAACCACATGATAACATAATTTCATTATATGTATTAAATATTTCAACTTGGTAATCATTCAACAACATAAACATGGATATGATTCAATTCATAACATGGAATTTAAAATTTATATTTTTAAAAGGGTTTATTGAGCTTCATGGGTGTAAGAAACCTATCAATCAACACTTTACATACCTTAGAACGTAAATTCTTAAGGGTTCTTGAAGGAATCCTTGAGCCTTGTTCTAAAATTTTGAAACTAGGGTTTCTTGCTTTTGCGAGAGAATGATGAACTTTGGGAAAACTTGAGTGAATAATGAAATATTTAGGTTATTTAGGGATTAATTTCATATTTTAGGGCTGAATAGGGTGGGAGAAATGACCCCTTTACCCTAAAACTTGTAATAAAATTTTTTGCAAAATGGGATTGGCGACGCGATGCAACCCACAGAAACATGAACTGGACCTCGCAACGCGACATCTAGAAATGGGACTGGACCTCGCGACATGGGTATATCGCGTGACTTCACTGTTTTGGGTAACCAAACTTGCCCTTAGACTATCCGAAAAATCCCAAAACTCACCCGAGATGTACTATTGATTTGCCTTATCATGAATCAACTTGAAAATTGACAAATGGAGGTTGAGAAGGTTATGAAATAAATTCTCGGAGTTTGAAGTCTTAAAATGAGACTAAGTCCTTAACACTTGGCCAAAATTTTCTACGTGTTGGTTTTATAGAGCTTTAAGCAACTTAATTTGACTTAGAATTTTATGGGGTCTTATAATATCTCACCCTTGGGAACATTCATCCTCGAATAAGACTGACTGAGAGGGGGAAATGATAATTAAAGTACTTGTTGAACATGAACAACTAAAACATGATTGCATGACTGATATGACCAATTTACTAGAACTCATACCGAACATGTATATTTGATGCATGGTTTCATGGATAAATGATTCATGAATGCATGACTGGTATTTTTGATGAACTGAGTTTCTCACAAGGAGAATTCATATCTGATGCATAAATACATGACTGATCTGATGCATGAACATATGACTGAATATGCAATGGTATTTGATACCAAGTTTATGATGGGAATCTGAGCGTGAAACTGGTTTGTAACTGAACATAAAACTGAATAAGCTTGAGGAAAGCTATTACCTTAGGTTGAGTCTGTGTTTGTGGAGAATAGGTGATGATACTTGGTTCGCATATCTTCTTCTACTTCCCAAGTATCTCCTGAAATGGATTGATTCTGCCAAAGAACTTTGACTAGAGGGACTTCTTTGTTTCATAGTCTGTGAGTCTGATAGTTAAGAATTTTTACTAGAATCTCTTTGAAAGAGGGGCTATTTTGAATGTCTATGTCCTCTATAGGGACTACAACTGCTGGGTCCCCTATGCACTTCTTAAGCAAGGAGACATGAAAGACTTGATGAACTGAAGCTAGATTTGAAGGTAACTTGATCTCATAGGCTACTTTGTCGAAGCGATTGAGAATTTTGAAAGGACCGATATATCGGGGACTGAGCTTTCCATTCTTGCTGATTCTCTTTACTCCTGTCATGGGAGAGATTTTTAAGTACACATGATTACCAATCTCAAACTTTAGATCCTTTCTGCACATATCTACGTATGATTTTTGTCGACTCTGAGCTTTCTTGAGTCGTTCTCTGATCAATTGAACTTTTTTTAAGGTATCCAATACTAAGTCAGGCCCTATCATAGTGGCCTTACCGATTTTGAACCAACTGATTAGAGATCTTCATCTCCTACCATAGAGAGCTTCGAATGGAGCCATCTAAATACTGGAATAATAGCTGTTATTGTATGCAAACTCAATCAAAGGGAAGTGGTCATCCTAACAACCTTTGAAATCAATTGCACACGCCCTTAGCATATATTCCAAGGTCTAAATGGTCCTTTCTACTTGACCATCTATCTAAGGATGAAAGGCTGTACGGAGATGAACTCGGGTACTAAGACCCTTTTGGAATGCTTTCTAGAACTGAGAGGTGAACTGGGTACCTCTATCTGAGACAATGGATAATGAAAGACCCTGCAATCTAGCCAAATCCCTGATATAGAGTTTGGCATAATCCTCGGCTGAATAAGGGGTATAGACAGGAAAAAAAATAAGCTAATTTGGTCATCCTATCTACAATGACCCAAACTGAATCGTTCTGATGATGTGTACGAGGCAAACCCATCACAAAGTCCATGTTCACTTCTTCCCACTTATAAGTGGGAATATTAAACTCCTGCATGGACCCACTAGGCTTCTGATGCTCAACCTTAATCTGCTGACATCTAGAGCACTTAGCCACAAATTTTGCAATATCTCTTTTCATCCCACTCTACTAATAGGTCTCCTGCAAATCGCTGTACATCTTAGTGGCCCCTGGATAAATCAAGTAACGCGCACCATGTGCTTCTGTAAGAATTCGCTGCCTTAAGTCATCAACACCTAGCACACATAGACGACCCTGACAACATAATACACCATCTCCCCCTTTAAAAAAAACCTCAACCTTATAATCCTTGAATGATTCTTTCAACTTGACTAGATTAGGATCTCTATCTTGCTTTTCCTTAACTTCGAAAACTAGAGATAATTTTGAACTGTTTTGAACTCATATACTACCTTCTGCTAAATCGTCTAAGCAGACACCTAGTCAGGCAAGATGATGGACTTCCTGAGCTAATTTCTTCTTACTGTCCTCAACATGACTACCCATAGACAATCTATTGAGAGCGCCGACCACTACATTGGCCTTGCCCGGATGGTAAAGAACGCTCATGTCATAGTATTTTAAAAGCTCTAATCACCTTCTTTGATGGAGATTAAGATCTTTCTGAGAGAATATGTACTAAAGGCTTTTATGATCTGTGAACACATCTACATGCACCCCATACAAGTAATGCCTCCAAATCTTTAAGGTAAAAACTATGACTGCTAACTCAAGATCATGAGTCGGATAATCTATCTTATAGGGTTTAAGCTATATGAAGGCATAGGCTATGACCTTACCATGCTGTATGAGGACACAACCCAAAACCACTCTAGACGCATACAGTACACTATGAACCCATTTGAACCATCTGGAAGATCCAAAACTGAAGCTGAGGTGAGTCGAGTCTTCAACTCCTGAAAACTCTTCTCACAAGGTTCTGACCATTGAAACTTGAATTTCTTCTAAGTCAATCTAGAAATAGGGGATGCAATAGATAAAAATACCTTAACAAACCATTTGTAGTAGCTAGACAGACCCAAGAAACTCCTGATATCTGATGGAGAGATAGGGTGAGGACAGTTTCTTACTACTTCGGTCTTTTGAGGATCAACCTTAATGCCAACACCGAAAATGATATGACCAAGGAATGCTACTCTCCTTAGCCAAAATTTACACATATTGAATTTTGCAAACAACTAATGATTTTTGAGAGTCTGAAATATGATTCTAAGATGGTCTGTATGATCACGCTCACTGCAGGAATAGAAAATAATGTCATCTATGAAAACTATAACGAACATGTCCAAGTATTGCTTGAACACACGGTTCATCAAGTCCATGAAAGTGGCTGCGGCATTTGTAAGACCGAAGGACATGACTAAGAATTTGAAGTGACTATATCGAGTTTGGAAAGCTATTTTCAGAATGTCACATGCTCTGTCTCTGAGCTGATGATAGCCTAATCTGAGGTCTATCTTGGAGAAGTAACCGACGCCCTTAAGTTGGTTAAACAACTCATCAATTTTGGGAAGTGGATACTTGTTCTTGACCGTAAATTTTTTGAGTTGACAGTAATCTATACACATTCTGAGAGAACCGTCTTTCTTGTGCACAAATAAGATTGGTACACTCCACGGGGACATACTAGGTTTGATGAATCCCTTTTCTGAGAGATCCTTTAACTGTTCTTTTAATTTTCTGAATTTTGCTGGTGCCATTCTATATGGCAAAATAAATATAGGTTGAGTATCTGAATGAAGGTCAATGTCGAAGTCTATTTCCCTTTCAGAAAGAATTCTTTGAAGATCTTTGGGAAAGACATATAAATATTCACTCATTACTGGGACTAATTCAAGACTGGGAGTTTCAAAAATAGTGTTCTAAACTTGAACAAGATGATAGACACATCTCTTAGATATTATTTTCCTAGCACGTAGGTAAGAAATCAGTTGACCCCTGAATGCTGAAGTACTACCCTTCCACTCTAGGACGGGTTTATTCAAAAAATGAAATTGGACCTCTCTATTTCTGCAGTCGACTATGGCATAACAGGAATAAAGCCAATCCATGTTGAAAATGACATCAAAATCAGTCATCTCTAATTCGACTAAGTCTGCTGAAGTGACTTTCTGAGATATTATAATCGCACAGTTCTTGTATACCCATCGGGCTATAATGGTTTTACCCAATGGGGTAGAAACTGAGAAAGGCTCTATTAGAATTTTAGGACTGACTCTGAAATCAACTACTATATAAGGAGTAACAAAACACAAAGAAGCTCCTACATTTAGCAAAGCATAAACATGTACATAAAAGATCTGTAATGTACCAGTGACCACATTAGGAGAATTTTCCTGATATTGTCAGGACTGAAGAACGTAGAGTCTGTTTGGGCGCTACCCACTAGGTGTACTGGAAGTGGCACCCTGCCGATTCAGGCGATCGAACTAAGCTGAGAAATGGTTTTGTTAACCCTGAATACCCTACTGAGGACAATATCTTACTCTGTGGCCTGGCTTACCACATTCAAAACACATAACACTGCCAGCTCTGCAAATACCCTTATGGCTCTTACCATAAATCTAATAAATAGGATTGGTTCGTGCACTACTAATGCTGCCCTGAGATTTAGATCTTGGCGCCCTATCTTGGTTACCATTCTTGAACTTAGGAACTGGAACATAGGCTGAAGAAGGTGATAGAATAGATGACTTTGGGAAGAACTGAGAACAGTTGCCACCCTCTAACTTAGGCTGACTAAAATTAAAGCTACCTATTCTAGCTCTCTTATTCTGCTTTTCCCTCTCTTTAATCCTCTACTTCTCTATCTGTTGAGCATGGATCATAAGCCTGGCTATGTCTATCTCACTAATAAATATGGTGGTCCTACACTCCTTGACCACACCATCATTCACCTCATAAACAAACTTACTCATCTTACCCCTACTATCTGCCACCGCATGAGGAACATATCTAGCTAATTGAGTAAACTTAAGAGAATAATCTTTCACTATCATGTTGCCCTGCCTGAGGTTGATAAACTCTAACACCTTTGCTTCTCTTAGCTCTAGGGAAAATAATCTATCTAAGAAGGTAATGGCGAACTCCTCCCACTCAATAGGCCCTGCATCTATAGCCCTCTTTGCTTTCCACTGCTTGAACTATGTGTGAGCCACATCCTGTAACTGATATGCACTAGCTCAGCACTCTCACTAGCAGTAACCCCATGATATCTGTAACTTTCTGTGCTTGATCAAGGAATTCCTGAGGGTCCTCATCTGACTTAGACCCAAAAAGGGATAGAGGATTCATTTGGGTGAAGTCCCAAATCCTAGATGTAACAGTGTTGGCCACTGGGTTGGCTGAAATAACAGTTGGCCATTCATTCTTAGAAATAACTAAATTAGCAAGAGTGGTGAATGCAACTCTAAACTCTACATGAAAAATATGTTTGTCCAGGGGATCTGCTTGGACGGGCTGAGGGGCTGACTGATTTTCATTTCTTCTTTTGGGAAGTATGTTTTGTAAATGAAAAGGGAGAAATAGATTAGACTGAGAGTTAAGTTTGAGCTCATTCTGACTGGTATGACATGAATACTGAAAGAAGAAAAACTATTTCTATGACATCTTATAGCCTCCTGTACAAAAATATGGCGTGCAACACACCCATGCATAAAACTCTACTAGATGCATCTTTCAGACTTCCTAGGACTCTATTGAACCTTAGGCTCTGATACCAATTTTGTAATGCCTTGGATTCTGAATCCCGAATGCTACACGGTGCTCATAATACTGAAGGACTACAAGCTAACCCATGACTGGTACCTTCTGTAATATCTATACATTAACACTGAATCATATGCGGAATAATAGGATAAACTACCATAAGTTTCAAATACCTAAAATAATACTAAAGTATGTGGTATAATAATATCAAAACAGACTAAAATATAAATAATGGACATATTAAAGTCTGAATATCTAGCCTGAAAGCCTCTAAATTGTCTAAATAAGGAGTTGATGGGACATGTTCCCAACTAACTCCAACTGCTAAAATAAACTAACTACTAAAATACTAAAATGATAAAGTATACTCATATGATGATGACTCACTACTAGTCTACTGCTGCTTACTAAAACCTGAAGCTGCCTATATATGATTGGGAACCTGAACATCCAAACCTATGGTATAAAATACCATAGAACAAAAGAAAAGTATGCATCAGTACATATGAATATAGAGGTACGCAAAGTGAGGTAGGCTGAATGCATGTGGTGTTTATACATGAACTATAACTGTCTAATGAAATAAATATGACTGTGTGAAAATACATGCATGAATATATAACTGTAAATCCTACTCCCAACTGAATAGACACTGAACTTATAATACTAAGCTGAACTAGACTGAGTTTACTGAATTCCATTGAATGATAAAATACCACTGAGTTCTGTTAACTAACTGAGTTTACTGAGTAGGATTGGTACTAAATTTACTGAGTTTTCCTAAGTCATGTGATTGACTGAATTCTACTGATCATGGCTTAACTAAGAGCATCTTGAAAACTAACACTAGCTCTAGGCACATAACTAAATTATCAGGTATAAGTACCCGTAGGACTCGATAGCATAAAAATGACAAGACATGACACTTCTTGAACACATGACCATAGTCAACAATTCATAGTACAACCGTTGGGGATTTTCATAAAGTATTTGTATGTCATAAGCTTACACATGAATACGAATACATAGAAACATATCATAATTTCATAAGTCTAATCTCATGAGAATTCCACCAAACCATTGCAATGTATAACAATAACATGGAGGTCATTGTGAACATAAGGGTAAAGGATGGATTCATCAATTTGGTCACAATTGAGTCATAAAACATAATTCTTATTCTTTTAGGCATTTTAGCAAACACCTTGCATACATAACTTGAGGCTTAGGCATAAACATTAAAAGAACACATAATGGAAACATTTTTCACTTCAAATACAAGAATTCCTACCACATGCTAAGATAATTTCATTATATGTATTAAAGATTTCAACTTGGTAATCATGCAACAACATAAACATGGATATGATTCCATTCATAACATTGAATTCAAAATTTATATTTTTGAAAGGTTTTCTTGAGCTTCATGGGTGAAAGGAACCTATGAATCAACACTGTACATACCTTAGAACGCAAATCCTTAAGGGTTCTTGAAGGAATCCTTAAGCTTTGTTCTAAAATTTTGAAACTAGGGTTTCTTGCTTTTGAGAGAGAATGATGAACGTTGGGGAAACTCTAGTGAATAATGAAATATTTAGGTTATTTAGGAATTAATTTCATGTTTTAGGGCTAAATAGGGTGGGAGAAATGACCTCTTTACCCCTAAAACCCATGATAAAATTTTTGCAAAATGGGATTGGCCATGCGATGCGACTCATAGAAATATGAACTGACCCTCGTGATATGACATCTAGAAATAGGTATGGACCTCGCGACGCGGGGCTATCTTAAGACTTTACTATTTTGGGCAACCAAACTTTCCCTTACGCTATCTGAATCCCAAAACTCACCTGAGATGTACTATTGACTTGCCTTATCATGAATCAACTTGAAAATTGACAAACGAAGGTTGGGAAGGTCATAAAATAAATCCTCAAAGTTCGAAGGCTTAAAATGAGACTAAGTCCTTAAAACTTGGCCAAAATTTTCTAAGTGTTGGATCTTTTATAGAGCTTTAAGGAGCTTAATTTTACTTAGACTTTTATGGGGTCTTACAATAAGATGCAGACAAGAGCTTCATTAAAAAAATAGGCTTCTGTTACTCTTATGTATCAAATCAAGCCTAAAAAAGTCGATGAGGACCTCAAATATGAGTCTTGGGTTGAGGCCATGAAGGAAGAATTAGAACATTTTAAACAAAATCAAGTGTGGAATCTAGTTGAAAGACCCAAGAGCTATTCAGTTGTTGGAACCAAATGGATCTATAGAAATAAACTGAATGAGGAAGATAAGGTTACACAAAATAAGGCCAGACTTGTAGCTCAAGGATACTCCCAACATGAAGGTATTGACTATGATGAATCCTTTTCTCCAATAGCAAGTTTAGAATCAGTTCGAATTCTATTTGCTTTTTCTACTTTCAAACGCTATAAATTATATCAAATGAATGTAAAAAGTTCTTTCTTAAATGGTTACATTCATGAAGAGGTTTATGCTAAACAACCTCCTAGTTTTGGAAATCCGTCTTAACAAATCATGTTTTCAAACTTTCAAAAGCACTCTACGGTATCAAACAAGATCCAAAAGCCTAGTATGAGAGGTTGAGTACTTTTTTACTTAATAATAATTTTCAAAGAGAAAAATTGATACTACTCTCTTCACTCAAATATTAGATTCTAATATACTTATTGTGAAAATCTATGTTGATGATATTAATTTTTGGGAGTCCTGATATTTCTTTGTGCAAGAACTTTGTAGATCTAATGAAGAAAGAATTTAAAATCAGCCTTATTAAAGGACGCACATTCTTCTTGGGGTTATAGATCAAGAAAACCTCAAAAGTCACTTTTATCAGACCAGCTAAGTATACTAGGGAGATTATTAAGAAACATGGAATGAAAAAAGGAAAGGTTTCCGAAACCCCAAAGAGCCCTTCAACAAGCCTTGATTTTGATATCTCCAAAAAGGATGTTGATGAAAAGATGTATAGAGGAATGATTGGATCTTTACTCTACTTAACTGCGAGTTGGATAGATATTATGTTTAGTATGTGTAAGTGTGCAAGATTTTCGTCAACTCCCAAACAGTCCCACTTGACTACCATAATTAAAATTATTTGCTATCTCATTGTTACACAAAATGTTGGACTTTGGTACCCTCACTCCTCAAACTTTGACTTAGTTGGCTACTCAGATATTGATTTTATAGTTGATAAAAGTGATAGAAAAAATACTACTGGAGCACGTCCGATTCTTGGTGATGCTCTAATTTCATAGCATAGCAAGAAACAAATGTCAGTTGCTCTATCAACTAATGAAGCTGAATACATTGCCACGGGTAATTGTGGTACTTAAATTTTATGGATTATGCATCAATTACTTGAATTTGATTTATTATTTGAATTTATACCTATTATGTTTGACAATTTTAGTGCAATTAGTTTGTTAAAATACATGGTGCATCATTCTAGGGCCAAGCACATAGACATTAAGCATCATTTCATTCGTGATCATGTAGAAAATGGAGATTTTTCCTTGCAATTTTTTGATTCTAAAAATCAGCTTGCTGACATTTTTACAAAAGCCTTACTAGAAGAAGATTTTGTTTTTAAGGAAAAGGCACGGTATATCATGCGTTGATAATATTTAATTGTATAGACCCTCTTACTTTGGTATAAAATCTTTTTAACAAAATTTTGTCTATAATTTTACTTTTATGACTCTACTTTATTTCATTTCTTATCCACCCCTTTTTACGCCTCCTTTTTCTATTTTCTCTCAATTACTGTCCTTTACCTATTCACTTCCCAATACTCCACCGTCCTTTTATCTCAATAGTCACCTCATTTACTTCATCTCTTTTAAATTCCACTGCTTTATTTTCCTTTTTCTCCTTTTTATACCTCTCTCGCCATATCCCTTTTCTCAATGACCAGAACTTAATCAATGAAGAATCTCTCTAAACCCTCTCCAGATTGACTATCCAATAACCATGACTCAATTTTCATATTTGGGTCATTTGATGCAAATTCCTCTCATTCCCAACATTCATCCTTCAATAAAAAATGATCTGCTCCCAGTCCTTACTTCTCTGTTAAGAAAAGTAGACCCTCTCCTATGGATTCTCTTCCACCAGAGGACATGCACAAATTCTAGACCTACTCTCAACGAGAGAAGTGTTTTAGTTTTAGAAGTCGCCCTATTGTGCCCGATAGGATCATAAATCTCTCAGTTAAAGGAATTTCACTGAAATGTAAGTTTTTTCTTTACAGCCCAAGATCTACCTATGATTTTCCATATCTGTGGTATGGAAGTTTATGAGGATCCCATATGCATGTTTTATGCAAATCCACCTGTCTTAAGATAGTGGCGAGTTGGAAACTCTGGTCCTTGGAGCAAGAATCATTCTAAATAATTTTTGTTTGAAAAGGTTTTTGATACTAAGTTTTTTGGGGTCATTCCCTACATGAATGTTATCTTTGAGGAAGCAAAAAAGGCTACTTCTGATCCTGAAATTAATTTATCCACTTTGGTCCACTGTCTCTCTATTTTAAGTACAGGATTTTGGCTTACATTATCGCCACTATCTTAATCCCTAAAAAAGGTTCTCTTGCCAACGTGACTTGTCGGGATGTATTTGTGTTGTATTTATTGGTAAAGAAGTATAAAATTTATTGGGCTGGCTGGTTGTGTCAATACATGTTGGAAAGTGTTGCAGATGTTCATGCCTCCGCTATCTTACCCTATGGACTACTAATTACCAAAATTATCCTTTACTAATCCATCGATATCTTAGAGTACCTCATGGTAGAAGTTTCAACCACCTATGACTCAAAGACCTTTTCTAGCATGGGATATGTCCTGGTAGAGAATAAATAGTGCAAGAAGGAATCCGCTAAATCTCGGTCTAATGATCCTAATGTAAGTAAATCTGTATCTAACCCTGTGCTCTCTGTGGTGAAGGAGACTGAGGAACTTAAGGATTGACTTAATTCAATTAAAGAAGGGTTGTTGGTTCTTCAGGAGTCGACTACCAGATTACTACAATTGATTAAGAAAATGAGTACTGACATGGTCAAGGTTTCCTTATCTCTTGATGGTCCCAAATATGAGGGTGTAAAGCTGTTTAACAGGATATTTGCAAGGGTTGATACCATCAAATCCGAGACTAGCTCCTCCAACAATGAGCTTCCCATCTCTGTCCAGAAGCGTTACAGCCGCATCCTAAATTAACCTTTAGAGACAAGCAACTAACTCCTCCCCGATTAACCTTTAGAGACGAACAATCTAACTCATCCTAGATTGCTGCTAAAATCATAAAATTTATATATTTCATTTCTAAATATAAAATTGCTATTGAAAATGTCAAAGGATGGTAAATATAGTTTTAATATTTGATAAATAGAAAAAACTTAACCAATTAACATCCCGAACTAGAGTATGATGTCAATAGTTTTAATATTTGCTAAAGAATAAAAAATTAACAAATTAACATCCTGAGCTATATGATATCAATAGTTTCAATATTTACAAAACAAAAAAACTTAACCAATTAATATCCTAAGCTAGAATTTGATCTCAAGTTTACATAATATTCTTAGCAAAATAATAATGAGCCCGTGCATATTCTCTGAACTTGCTTCTTCACTTGTAACTTTAATCTTTAGAAATCTGTAAGACGAAAATTCATAGAGAAATGTGAAAATGTGAAATACAAATTGAAAGAAAATAGGCATACAAAAGCATCAGAATGCTTACACAACATAAACATGTCCTCCCTAACCACTTAAACAGTCATGGTCTATAGATGAAATCATCACCTAAAAGATGATCTCAAACAATTCTTCTGTTCCATGAAATGTTAGAATACAATAAGAAAGTCAAAATGCGAATGAAAATAAGAAATAAATGCATGACAAACAAAAGAAGCATAGCAAAGAAGCAGATAAAAATTCTGAAGTATGTACATACAAATATGTAATATTGGAATGAAAGTTTCTGAAGGAACTTAAATACCTGCTCTTACAATCAACATGAATAAAACTCATCCTATTCGTAATGTTTGTTAGTCAGACATCACTTCAGTGATATCACTCTGAGTGAGTGGTTCAATCACCATAAGTTATCTAGCTATCCCAATTATCTAAAAACACTGGTGTCCTCTATTTACAACAAAAAAATTGTGATACAAATATTTTAAAATACTTCTTTGCATTATTAAGGCTTAATCTTTTACTCTCGTTCTGGATAGTCCAAAAGATGCTTCCCCTATGTTCTCCTAGCCAATCCTCTGTGTTTCTAACAGGTGATGATATCTAATACTCCCCCCTCACCCCCCAAATTTTATCAAACCCACATTAAGTAAAAAAGTGCAACATCCATAATTTATTGTGAACTGACAATATAATAACTAATACGATGTGATGTGCTCACTCCTTGCACAAACACTATCGATCACCACAACAACTTTTTAGTTGATGAATATCTAATAAAATAGCTTTTAGTATCAAAAATAAAATAACATCACCAACTCACCACCACCTTCCTCTTATTCCTTACATTATCTACTGTTATTGCACTCCACCCCTCATGGGGCATTACTAATGTCATAATTTACACCCATCAAACAGTGTCTGCTACAAAGAATCAAGTTGCTAAATCTAGTAATTTTACTAAATTAAAAAAAGAATAGCAACTACAGGACTCCATGTTTTGTCTCAAAGCATATACTATAAAGAGTAATGCCCAACTGTTGGTTGAAACATCAAATAGAAGCAGTTTTCAACATCTATAGGATGGTTATTTCCATAACATAGGAAAAAATTTAAATTGTGATATATGACACTCAATCTAGAGATAGATTATGTAATTATAAAACAAAGAAGCAAACAACAATAGTAACAAACCATGTCGGTTTTGAACATGGCATCACCTGCACCGTAAAGTGATTCATATGTAGTGGCAGAAACAATAAAATCTTTTGCAAGCTCCCTACATAACAAGTGTTACATCTAACTAGCAATACCATAAGCATGCAATGCCATAGGACAGAGTAAATAAGTCTCCAAATTCTTAAAACTTGAAGCATTAAAAAGAAAGTCAACATACTTTGCTCCGATAGAGTTCACGGTGCAAACAAAAGTCTTGTCATAATCTCCTAATCCAGCAATTACAGGTTGGCACAAGTTAATCACACCAAACCATAAGCTGTCCAGATATGTCTTTAACCATCTTGGTTAAAACATAGTTAAAAAATTATCACTCACAAAAGATCAGAATAAAGGACCAAGAATTATAATAAAAAATTAAGATCTCTAGAATAGGTAGGAAAAAGAAACTATGCTCCAAGCCTATTCAAACAAGAAATTGTAGACCAATAAGAACCATAATATTGAATTATCTCTCTTCTCATCAATCGTGAACTATTAAGGAAAGTCTAAGATATGAAAGCTAATTGAATAACCAAAAAGAGAATTGAAATATGAAATAATTTAAGAAACGTATACCAACTAGTAATGGATAATGTTCGAGGATATTGAAGAACATATCTCAAGCAGCTGCTAGAATTAGTTAAAATGGAAAACTACTATATGCTAATCAAGAAAATAAATTAAAAAATTAGGTATGTTGTTACTAAATTGATAAGCTAAAAAAATAGTGGTCATTTAGTTGAAATGGGCGAGGCGAGACATGTGATTGTTGAGCTGGAAAGAGTTATTTTATTCCATATTTCCTTCATCTCTTTTTCTAAGGTAGACAAACAATCATTGAAGGATTTGTTTTCCTTATTTAAGGATTAGTTTTCCTCAGACTTTGCGTGTGTCCTCTCCATTTATTCGGTAACTCATCATTCATCTCAAGATATCATTACGATGATCATTCATGTCAATACCCTCAAATTTATCCTATAATAATTTACATGAGATAAGTTAATGCATTGTAAGTACTATTAAACTTTATACCAAGAGAGAAGTATCAAGAAAGGATTACAACATAAAGATCACTTGTTTTCAAGATTATTGGGTTTAATTTTCGATAATTCTAATAGGAGATTGAGGCCCATGATTAACAAATGATCTTAATAGGACTAACACCTACATTTTCTATAGATGGTTCATGGCTATCTGGACCAAAATTGTAAGACATAAAACCTTCATTTAAGTTATATAAAGTTAAATATTTTTATTATACTACCTAGTTATTAGATTTTAATTTCAAACTCAAAATAAAGTGTCTGGCTATGATAAAATCTTGTAAATTTACTACTCGTATGCACATATCACATTACAAATAAAGAAACTGACACTACTATAGGACAGTTACCTCTATATGGAAAATGGTACTTTGCTAGACTACCGTCTAACCTATTTTTGGCTAAGTTTCCTAGAATCTTCCCTTTCGATGCTTCACCCGTGTCGAATTCTCTAAAAATATACTACTTTTAGAGAATCCGACATGCACCTGCTGATATTTTTGAAGAGTTCGACAACATAGAATTTTGGTGTCTGTATTTCTCTAGTATTTGTGCTAGTGTGGTTGATAATTTGTAATTTGTAGGGTGATCCTTTTAAGGCTAGGCTATGAAGATTTAAAATAGGAAAAACAAAGTTCCAACTTCATTTGACAAAAGGGAACAAACTAAACAGTGCAACCTTTTTCAAGTAATGCAATATGGATACAAGTTTTGCCTGTTTGAGATTGTTGCATAACTTGATCAGTAGATGGAGGCAATGAAATGTCGGTTTCCATATATACTTTGTTGGGAATCAATCAAAAAAATCCAAAAAACTCTTCTCTATAAGATTTTGGGTGATGACATACTCAGGATCCATATAACCTAAATAAGAAAGCAAAGTTCCCTTTACATCATCAAGATAATGAACGATACTTGAATTTTACTCATAAGTAGACTTTTTGCCAACCTGGAGTTCCCTTGATATCTATGTTTACCTACTCAAAGAAAAGCATGTGCAGGACCAAAATCTGCAACCAATCATAGTACACAAGTTGAAAGAATAATCTGCTCTGCCTACAGATCTTATAAAGCAGTAGAGAATGTTTTAAAGTTTAACTTTTTCCAATTCGGTAGGCAAGAATAGAAGATTTAAGACTTTTCTTTGTAGTAAAATGAAACTAGGTTCACCCTCAAATTAATGCAAGTTACCTTTGCAACAAAGTTTTCATCCAATAATATTTTACTTGATTTGATGTCCCTATGACACAAAGGAAGATCACAATAGAAATGAAGATATTTCTACATGGAGGCAACAAGAAATAAGGTACAGAGTGTTAAGCAACTTATAAAATTATAACAATTAGATAGAGTACAAAAATTGTATCAGAGCATTTGCCTCATCAGTAGCTATTTGAATTCTAGTACGCCAACTGAGGGGAGTTGTACCTGGATCTTTGTATATATTTAGAGTAACAATAAAGCAAATAAACAACTACTTTAAGATGGTTGTCAATGCTATAGTATATATTTGTCAATATGAAACATTAACTAATAGACCAATGGCTGATATTAAAGGTTAATCATTTGTTAATAATAGAACCAACATATAAGACTCAGAGATTAAGAGCATACTGTGAAGCTGATCCTTTAATCTTCTATTTGGAATACACTTATACATGAGAAACCTACACTATGATAAACGTTCAGTATTGAAAAGAAGATATTAATACATAACTAGTTAATAGGTCACCTGACATTGAAAGCTGGACAAAGACATAAGAAGGTAGAAAAAACAAAAAAAGAAAGTTGTAAGTATGATTCCTAAAACTCTCATGACTTTCAACTCAAAAGCTCTTTAGAGCAATGAGATGATGATGATGTAGTCGTGTAAGCAGTTCTTTGCAAAACTTATCCTCATCCTACTCAGAAGCCTTGTTCATTCTCTTTACTGCTACCATGGAACCATCCTTAAGTTCATCTTTGTATTCCATGCCAAATCCTCTTTATCCAATAGTTGTGCTGAAGATGTTGGCTGCTTTCTTTGTCTCCTTATAGCTGTATTTCTTAAATATAGAAACCGTACCTGTGTGCATGCATTTTACATAAGTAAAAAAGATAAGAACCCTAGAGAATACATGAACAGATCTTGTAGTGTCTCCTTCGATAAATACATAATAAGTTTAAAAGAACCACAAAATTACCTTCCTGGAATCTTTTTGGTGGTTGTGTGAAGGATTTGGAAGATATCTTATAAGTTGCCCCAGAATCTTCCAGCTCTTTCTTTTTCCTCCAAATAAGAATAATTAAGATAAGCAGCATCAGGACAACCACCATTGTAACTACTATGGTACCTATGTAAGGTGGTAATGATGGTGATTTTCCTTAACAGGTGTAAAGGAAAGTTGAGCGGGGAAAAATTGAGTAGCTTTTAAGGGAAGAGGAAGAAATAGATGAGTAGCTTGAATAAAACAAGCAAAAAAAGGCTATAAATACATCTTATGAAAGAAAAAGAGAAACTCAATTGGAAAAGGAGGCATACCTGAAATCCCTTGAGTTTAGAGTAGAGCTACAATGAAAAACTACCTCATTGAGATTAGGGAAGAGCTGCTCGGTGGAAAAGCACGAATGATCTAAAGAGAGAATAGGTCAGTTTACGATGATATTTTTAAGTAAACGAAGAGATTTTTAATTTTTAATTTCAATATGTTATAAAACAATAAAGAACAAGGAAAAGAGTAGAGATAATAGAGAGAGTGATTCTTATTTATTCTCTTGAAGGATGATTTATAATGAAGGAAGCCCTTTTATTTATAGGTGGAATTTGTCCCTAGTTTCACACTAAAAGGCAAATACATCAAATCCTGATAGATATCAACTATATCTTATTAGATCTTGATAGATATTCACCATAATGTAAATACATTTATAACACTCCCTTTTGAATGTCTAGATAGATAATGTGCCTCGTTCAAACCATACTAGAAAAAACCCAGTAGGAAAAAAAAATCTAGTGAAGGAAAAAAAGTACATATTTCTAACAATACGCATATCAGCTGCCTCATTAAAAACCTTGCAAGGAAAACCCAGTGGGACAAAACCTCATAAGGGAAAAAGAGTACAACGTGTATTAACTTCCCCTAATGAGAACATCCTTGAACCTTTACATCCCGATCTTGTGCACCATTTTTGTAAAAGTTGTAATTGGAGAAGACTTGCTGAATAAATCAACCATATTTTCACTTGAACAAATTTGTTGCACATTGATATCACTATTTTTTGTAGCTCATGTATGTAGAAAAACTTTGATGAAGTGTGCTTCGTTATATCTCCTTTTATGAATCCTCCATTAAGATGTGCTACGCATGATGTATTATCTCGGTATAAAATTGTGGGTAGATTATTGTCATATTTCACACCATATTTTTCTCAAATGAGATATATCATAGACCTCAACCATACACATTCTTAGCTTGCTTCATGAATATCTATTATCCCAGGATGATTCGATGAAGTGGCTACGATAGACTGCTTTGTAAATCTCTAAGATATTGTAGTACCACCACATATGAACACATAGCCTATTTGAGACTGAGGTTTATGTAGGTTAGATACATATTCAAAATCAGCATGACCAATAAGATCGGGACTGCAAACTTGCTAACAAATTAACTAAAAAAAAGGCTATATCAGGTCCTGTAGTATTTGCAAGATACATTAGTGCATCAATTATACTAAGATATGGTACTTCATAACCAAGGAGTTCCTCATTCTTTTCTTGAGGTCGGAATAGATCCTTATTCAATTTTTGCATGTTTCTCATCTAAGCAATATTCTATTGCTTTTGAAAACTCTCCATGAGTTTCAATGATACTCAAATCATCAAATTATATCTTATGAAGATAATAAAATATTTTCCAGAAACTTTATATGCTTCAGGCATTTTGAATTCTTTAGGGATTTTCATATGGATGTTTATTAAGTAACAATATCTAACATGTCAAGTGTGACATCTTCAAGTGTCTGAACTGCAAATAAAATAAGTTTTACGCTTAACAAAATGCAAACTTTCAGGTCACTTGATAAATGTTTCTACGCCAGCATGCTTAAATTAACATAGAATTCAGATCCTCATAATCTTTTACAATATTGCACCAATATTGTATCACAGATATCGTCAATGATTTCTTATTTTGTATCGGTTCACAATGCGGCATAACATTTTGAGATCTCATCACTTTATTATTTTTAGGTACCTAAACCTCTCATAAGGTTTCATGAAGTGTTATGTCGTAGGCTCTTCAAGAGCACATTGCCTTCTTATCATAATTATTTGCTCCTTATCCTTTTTGAAGGATTATTTCATTTGGAACCGATTAGTCTATCAAGCTTTACGCATGCATAGACTTTATCCTTTAAGGATACAAAATAGGAGCACTTGCAGCTTAATATGAGATGCTTTCGGCATTTGACTTGAATTATCTTTTGAATGAAGATCTGACGATAATTCCTAACATAGTTTATAGCTGCTTTAATAATTCCTAATATATTTCATAACTGCTTATAATATCCCCTTATGTTACGAAAGCTAACATACATCCTCCATCTTCTTTGATGGATTCATCTTTGTGCATCATGGTACATTCATTTATCGAATACCGCATATCAAAACTATTAGTTGGAATAGTTAGTTCCCGATCTTGAACCAATTGAGAGAGAAGAAATAATCATAATTTATTGGTCTAATGCATACAAGTGCTATTATATGCAACATATCATATTTCAGATCAATAGATTAAGTTTTGTTCTCATTAACAATGGTTTAGATATTTATCAAAGACATTCAATGCTAAACCATCATCATCAAGATAAATTATTTTGATTACACAATCTGAAAATTATGTTCAATTTATATTGAACAAGTAACTTTATGAATGTCAAACGTAGGTTGACCATGAATGTACATGTGATTATCTTATTGATGCATCTTTTCAATATATCACATGATAGGTGAATTGGCCCTTATTCACCTTTTATTCTTTTCAGATTTTGAGGGATCCAATCCCAAAAATAATTGGTCCAACCAACTTATCATGAGAACAAGCAACATTAAAGTTTATGAAGAATTTTCTAATTCTTTAATATATGTTCAATACTCAGTATGCACATCTTCGGGATATCACAATCGTTCATGTCAGTTTATGAACTTTTAATCTAGTAAATTCCAAGTTTACCATGATATGCGCTTTTGCTTTAGTGAATTTCAAATTTACTATTACATGAATAAATTTCAGATTTACTAATTTAGAAGTAGATTTCAAAATAACTCTTCTCAGTTATTCTGCCTCATTCAGAGGTGCGTTGTGATACCATCATACTCAAGTACACATTTGCATTAATAAGTTTCTCATTCCCCAGGAATGGAATATAATCATGCCTTAAGAGTATCAAATTATGATAGCTACTACAAAATCAAATTGAGGCATACATATGATGTAGAGAATTTTTTCTCTAACATATCTTATGATCATAATATGCGTGTGAAAATATCATCACTTTTGATGATCATTATCATAATGTCCATCCACACGTATATTCGTGCATTCAATCACTTGTCTTCTTTCAGACATATTATGCACTGTTACCACATACACCTCAATAATGAAGTAAGTTGTCATATTTCAGACTTATCATATATTTCTACCACATTCACTTCATGGAATGGAGCATATTCAATGGGTAGAATTTCATGACTTTTCACCCAATACCCATAATTTTGACTTAGCCATCATAATATCATCAGTATGGTAGATTGAAATTTAAACTCAATATCTTATTCATATCAAGGCATCTTAGGCATATATCGATGGGACTTGAACCCAACATCTTATCATCATAGTGCATCGGGACTCTAACCCGATGTTTTATTCTTTTAGTAAGATAGCCTTTGGGCCTTTCAAAATAACACCACCTTTAGTGGTTATCAACGATCACCATATTTACTCGGACGAGCCAATGAAAATATTTAAGCATCTAATTTATGATAATGATCGAAAATATAATTTAGCAATTCAACCATTTAAAACTGCACGAATTATGTCGTCGTGCAAACAGAACACTCCAAAATAATTATGAAGGAACATATATTAGTATGACCAAACCTATTACAGTTCAGTAGTAAAATAAAGACTTTAATCTTTTACATAAAACATTAATATGTGTATGATCATATATGGATTACAAACATAAACAGAGAGAGAAATTTTCTCTCGTATAGTAACTTGTTTGTTTTTCTTTTTTTCTTTGCCAAATCAAAATTTTAACACACCAAAGATTATTGACACATAATGTCTATAATTTAATACTTACCCATAAGCTCTCTAATTTAATACTTACCCATGTGGAGTTTCCTGCATCGAACCAATTAATGTATATATATTAACTAATTAGATACTCGTGCTGATAACGTGCTATAAAATAATAAAGAACAAGGAGAAGAGTAGAGAGAATAGAGAGAGTGATTCTTATTTCTTCTCTTGATGGATGATTTACAATGAAGGAAGTCCTTCTATTTATAGGAAGAATTTTCCCCTAGTTTCACACTAAAAGACAAATACATTAAATCCTGATAGATTTCAACTAGATCTTATTAGATCTTGATAGACATTCACTATAATGTAAATATATTTATAACACAATATAATTTGATTGGGCACTTCAGTTTTTGTTAAAAGAAAAGTTTTTTAAATAATTTGATATTAAATTTAGCACACTTTTTCCGTTCAAGCCTTTAATTATATAATTTGGGACCTGATACTTAAATTCTTTAGGGACCACATTTAGTACCCTCATGGTAAAGTACATATATAAGGATCGAAATCTAATCTTTTCCCAGTACCTATATTTTTAGAGATGGGATTATTAGCTCATCCCTATATGTTGGTCATAAATAAGGTTTTTTCTTATAGTGTGATTATGTCAAAAGGGAGAGAAGAAACCAATATCAGATAAGAGCTATAATTAAGAGGAGCAAAAATTGGGTGAGTCAGTCGATCAATGAGGGCAGAGAGTCAGCATGATAGGGAGAGTCAGTCAACTACTATGCTAGGAAAGTCAACTGATATTTAATATTTGTCATTATTGAAAAGGGGGAGATTGTTAGCTTCTCATATTAATATAATATATTTAATAATGACAAACTAATGATTGATAGCTTGCAGGATATACAAGAAGGATAGTTAAGGCAAGAAAGATCACCACAGAGATATAATTGGAAGAACATCTCGTGCAATTCCTAATTACAAGCGATTCAAAGCTGGACTTGGAACAACATCAAGAGAAGATTTCAAAAGATCTCGTTAAGATTCCAGAATGTAAGGAAGATCAGAAAAATTGTATAGCCGCATGGAAAGGAGAGCCGTAGATCACACCCTCTTCATGGACATATTTGATATGGACATGAATGGTTGTGAAGAGAGGCAAGCTGCGCCTTATATACAGACATATCTAATATGAACGCATTACCCTTAATCAAGGAACCAAATCAAATTTTTGATTGAGAAGAAATCCCTTGGGTTTTCTTTTAGAGCAGAACAATAGAACTAGTTGAAGATTATAAAAGGAGAAGACTGAAGACTCGAGACTTCACACAACTTCCCAGGAAATTCTTGGTGTCTTACAATCTTAGTCTCCATAAGTTTTGTATCTTTTAAAGTTTACAATACTTACAAAATAGAAAGGTCGATTCAACTTAGTCACTCCAGTTGAGACTGTGTCACAAGATCTGAATTACAAAATAATATTTAGAATTTGTCTACTACATCTGTACTATAACTCTACTTTGAAAGCTTAAAGGAAACTCTTGAAACTCAAGGGAACTGGAAGTAGGCACCAAATTAGTGTTCCGACCCAAGATAAATCTCTTGGTTACTCTTTAATTTAATTGTTTACTTGTTTGTACTTTTAAATTTAACTTATCTTATTAAGTATACTAATCTGCAGGTGAGTTGACTGTCAAGACTGATCAGTCAACTCAAGGATAATTTTCAATCTCCCCCCGTGAATTTCACCTCCATTTTAACAAAAAAATATGATCTGATTAACATAGAATATACGTGCAAAGCACTATCCAAAAGCTACTATTTACACAAAGGAGAGGAGTTAGTGGAAAATTCATGCATTCCGCATCCACATTAATATAAATATTTATAAAAAAAAGAATATAAGATAGAAAGTTTACAATCATAATAATTAATTTGAGTTGTTTCACTCTCTTTTATTCTTCTCTTTTTAATTTGAAATTGGAAGAAATAGAGAATGTGTATCTCCATTAATTTTTACATCAATCAAATGAAACATGCGATGATTAATATTTAATTAAATAGATATTTTATAAAATTTTAATTTAGTGCAGGGATAAAATAATAATTCAACTTTACACTTTGGAGCTTCTCACTTTTAGTATAACTAATTTTTAGATATGTACATTCCACGTGTATACCAAGTTAATCAATACAAATTATTTCAAATAATACACATAATTTTTAAACATGTACAATATGATTAATTTAGAATTTTAAGGAAAAACTTACAAGCATATCATTTATGAACACTATGCCAATTTGAATGACTTGATTGAACGCTATAAAAAGTTGAACAACTACAATTTATTTGGATAGATAAACACGACATAACAGTCTACTTTCTATCTTACCTAATATTGACAGTCTTCCCTGTTTGCTTTTACTTTTCACATTATGATTTGTACATTCATTAAGAAAAATAATTAATAACATAACTATTTTATCATAGTACCCTATTAAATGATGTCTACTATTGCTTCTTGAAATTAGTTTAAAAAAAATTAATACAAAGGTTAAAATATGAAAATAAAAATAATAAGAATTTAATTAGAAATTAAGTGATAAATAAAAGCAAATGGAGAGAGGAATATTTACATGATATTAGGGCTGCATATCGGTCGGTTCAGTTCGGTTTTGAAAATTATCGATTTTACATATTCATTATCGGTTTGCATATATGCTAAACCGTTAAAGAACCATTAAGATATCGGTTAATCGGTTATCGATTTATCGATTTTTCATTGTTATTGGTTCGGTTATCGGGTTGACCGTTAATATTAAACATATCTAATTTGAAGTCCAAATCTAATAAGCTACTACTATGCACAAAGTCCCTAGCACAAAGCCACAAATAGAATACAAAACATTACAACTCTAAAGTCACAAATTAATTTAAATTGCTAGCACAAATAGAATAGAAAAATTCAAAGTTAAAGTCACATGCTCACAAAAGTTGAAAATTAAGTTCAAATTCCAAAGTCTAAACATAGTAATAATACTAATTACTACTCAAGTCTGAGCTCGATACTGCATCCTCTGCAAACAACAATCAACATGATTCCTCAAGCACATGTCCCAGTATATCGTGGATGGTAATTATAAACATTACCACAATGAATACACTTCACTTTGCACCCTCCATCATCATCTTCTTCAAGCTTTTGATAGTGATTCCAAACAGGTGATCGAACTTTAGGACCACGATGTTGAGACATGATGAAACCTAATTAATAGAGAAACAAAGATATTAGAAATACCCCCAACAACTTTAACTATATAAGATAAAATAAAAGAAAAACCTAAAATCAAAATACTATCTCCTATCCCCAAACTCTCCCCCAAAAAAGAAAAAACAGAAAGTCTCAACTAGTACCCTTATATCCTATGTTCTAGTTAAGCTGGTTTTGATTTACTCAACAGAAAATCATTTTCTGTATAGTCATGTGGGACTTCAAATGTTTGTTTGGTGTTGAGATGAGTTAAAATACTCTAAATTAAATATTGACCCATAGTTTATCTTGCCCTATTATGACCAAATTTTGTAGATGTAGTTCCTTCAATTATTGCAAAAAGGAACTTAGTTACTGCTCAGACATGTTACTTCACGTAGATACGATAGCTTACGATAATGAAAGAAAAATACTTCAATAGATATAATGGGAGCTTAGTGCATCAGGCTACCTAAACTTTAATGGAACAAGCTGAACTAAATATTGGCTCATAGTTTAACCAGTCAAATTATATTCTGCCCAAATTTTGTAAATATAGTTGCTTCTATAGGTGCAAAGGAGCATTAGCTTCAGGCTTTAGCTTAGACATATTTTACTACACGTAGATATGGTATTATGGCTTATAATTATTTTTGGAAATACTATAATGGACATGGTCTCTATGGATAGTTGTCTTTATATTACCTGGTTGTGCATAGAAAATAAACTAATCTAATGTACCATATATTGTTTTATATTTTCAAATTGGCTTGTAGGGAGTGTTGCTTCTCACATTCATAGCAGCTATTGATACATTGAGACCTCCAAAATGCCTTGATGGTTCCAATGAACCCAAAAAAGAAAAACCAGAAAGTTTCAACTAGTACCCTTATATCTTATATTCCAGTTGAGCTGGTTATAATTTACTCAACAGAAAATCATTTTCTGTATAGTCATATGGGTCGTGGGAGGCAATGATCCCTTCAATAGAAAATTAGACATTTCTTCAACATACATACATATATTCAATATACTGTAAACAGAAAATCAGTGTACAAAACATACTACAAATTTTAGAAACCAGTGCAAATCCATGAAAATAAAACATTAGTGCAAATCACTGTAAGAAGAAAATTATTGTACAAACCAAAAACTGCAAATCAGTGTACATACATACTACAAATTCTACAAACCAGTGCAAATCCATGAAAATAGAAAATCATTGCAAATCACTGCAAACAGAAAAATAGTGTACAAAATAAAAATTGTAAAACAGTGTACATACATGCTGCAAATTCCAGAAACCAGTGCAAATCACTGAAAATAAAAAATCTATGCAAATCACTGAAAATAGAAAATCAGTGCATAAAACTGCAAAAAATTCAAAAACCAGAAACCATACATTCAGTGACTAGTGTGCAAATTTCATAAACTAGAAACTAAATGCAACATTCTTTTCTTACCTTACTTTGTTCAAGTTGCTATATGCCATCAATGATAGGTTCTTTTCCAACTTTGACCAAATCTAAATAAATTAAAAAAACAAGTCAAGACTCAAGTAATAAAAATATTAAATAAATAATTCACCAAATACAATTTTTTTTTTTACCTTGTTCAAGAGAATCTAAATCCTCCTCGATACTTATAGGTTGGGATTCACTTCGAAGCAAATTCTGTAGATACACTAGAGCTTCTACCAATTTAGAAGTTAATGAAATCCTAAATGAATCATGAACACGTCCCCGGTACTGAAAGCATATTCTGATGCTACACTAGAAATAGGAATAACTAAAATATCTCGAGCCATCTCAGAAAGAAAGGAAAATCTAGCCGAGTTATACTTCCACCAAAGCAATACATTAAAATCGGACGTTCCAACTTTAATATATTGGTGTTTTTCAGGAGTATTCTATTTTGTCATATGCAGGAATTGAAGATGAAGCAGATTAGTAGAAGACATCTAAGAATGAAATCGAGCAAACAAAAATTCTTACCTGTTGAGTGTTGACCATTTGACTGTTGAGAGAGACTGAGAAAGGTTGAGTCGGTCTTTAAGTCGATGACGCTGAGTAAGGCAAACTGCAGACGGATCGTAATTTGCATATGTGAAACTTGAAAAAATTTGTAGGATGAGTGTTTGATTGAGGCAGACCGCAACAAGAATTTGCAAAAAAAACTTCTAACAGTCTTACCTCCGTAGTAATATAGCAGTTTGTTATATACAGATGGGACTTAGTGAATATCCTAGGGCGACCCACGAGTGTAATTTGGCTCTTGAATGACATTTCAGTTGACTGCAAATTTAATTTCGGTACCTGAATACGTTGAGCCACCTTTTGCTTCAAAGAAGGCTCTAAAGAAAAAAACCAAGAAAGTTGAGGAGAAGATGGTTGATGGGAAGGCGGAACTTCTAAGAAGATGAAATGAAATGAAACCCTAAATACTCCCTAGGTCTCTAAGTAGTAACTAGTTCCTAGGTCTCTAAGTAGTAACTAGTAAGTAGTAAGTACGGGTTTGGGTCCGTTTGGGAATTGGGCCTTTAGGGTTTTGGGCCAGTTTTGGTGAATTGGGTATTGTGAATAATGGGTATGCTACCAGTAATGGATATAGTTTGCATTCTTTATTGGGTTATCGGGTGGCCCGATAAAAAAATAAGGAAAACCATGGCTCGAATTGATAACTCGTTAGTTGGAAATGTTAAACCGACACCCGACCCGATAGTGAAAAAAATTGAACCCTTAACCCGATAAAGTAATTATTGGTTTGGGTTAACGGTTTGAAACAAAATTTACACAACCCTACATGATATTGAATATTTTGATTTCTCCACTTCTTTTTTTATGGTTTTTCCTTTGATCTGCTTATTTCTGTGAAGTTAGTATGAATGGTTACTTTACCATACATCGGAATATGTTGTACCGCAATGCAAGAGATCCTATTATTTGGACCAAATGAAAAGAAAGTGAACCGAAGTCGACTCAACTCTAGTGCTGTAAATAAGGATGAAAACTGTTACTGTCATTATTATATTAAATTAATCTTAACAACTATTAGCAAATGAACTACCATTGTAAATAATAAAGTGGAGAAAATAGCCAAAAGCCCCCTAACCTTAACCCCAAATTCCAACTACTCAACAAATCCCAACTACACATCTATACTTTGCGGGGGTCCTATGACCCCTTGAACTATTTTAAAATGAAATATATACCCTTCTAAAATCTCATACCCAAATTTTATTTCAAGTAGTGGCCTGCACGCGCTGCGACATGTCATGCCACATAATTCCACGTCATATTATCTTTTTTTTAGCTAAAAAATTAATTAATTTACTTTATATATTTTCCTTTTCTCGCTAATCCTAGCCATGGCCATGGCCACCGCGGCCGCGGCCAAGTGATGTCCATGGGAACCTCATATCGAATTTAAAATTTTTCAACAATCTTGAAGTTGGAAATAATAAACAACATCGAATTTGAAATTTTCGACAACCTTGAAGTGGGAAACAATGAACAATATCAATTTTTAAAGGTAAAATGGTTCGATGGACCCCTGTACTATGTCGGTTTTGTAAGTTGGACACTTCTACTTACATGTTTATCATCTAGACCCCTGAACCCAGTAAAAAGTAATATTTCAAATCCTTTGACTGTTGACCATGCCTATATGGCATTGAAAGCACTGACTAGGACTAGGCGCGTGCCTGCATGCGCCTAGGGTGCGAGTGGAGTCAATTTTTGATCAATTTTATATTAAAATAATTTAAAAAACTTAAAAATGCTATTAAAATTAAAAAAATTAAAAAGGTCTTTTTTCTCCTCCATCTTTTTTAATTTAAAACCATTTTAAAAAATAAAAAACCCCTTGCCAACCCCCCTTCCCGTTCAGCCCCTCCCCACCCCATCCCCATCCAACTACTCCCGACCCACCCCATCCCCAATCCATCCTCTCCCCACCCACCCAGCCCCTTTTAGCCCACACCTCACCCCAACAACAAAAAGAAACCTCCATTCTTGAATTTTAATCAATTCACCAAATATCCCCAAAAAAGTAAAAAAATATTCACACTGAATTTCAAGAATTTCCAACATTCTTGAAATACTCAAATCACAAGAAATTTCAAGAAAAATAAAAATTGAGTCTTTACTTTGAAGACAAGAATTTTCAACTTTCTTGAATTACCCAAATCACAAAAATTTCAAAGAAAACATAAAAATTGAATTTTTACATTGAATTTCAAGTTTCTCAAATTACTCAGATTACAAAAAATTCAAAGAAAACATAAAAATTGAGTCTTTACATTGAATTTCAAGTTTCTTGAATCACCCAAATAAAAAAAATCTCCAAAACTTCTTTCTTTCCATACTTCTTAAATTTTTCGGCCCTTACTTTTCAACTTTTCGTAGAGCAAGAAGAATAAGAAGATGAAGATGATAAAGGAAAAGAAGAATGAGAAGAGGAGGAAGAAGAAGAATAAGAAAAAGGAGAAGAAAGAAGAAATGGAGAAAGAAAGAACGGGAAAGGCAGAAAAAGAAAGAAAAAGGGGAAGGGGGGGGGGTTATTTATTTAAGTATTTAATATTTTTTATATATAAAAATAATGTGAAAAATGACGTGGCAGCTGACGTGGGGCAAGTGTAACACACTCACCGAAAAAGTGTTTAAAAAGTTTCTCTTACTTGATTTACTAATCCTAAAAATGATTGTAATTTCTTTTTTGTATCTAATTCTTCTTTCGAATTTATTATTTTTTGTACTATATGTTGTTGCATTTTTACTCCACTTTTATCTATCTGTATTCCTAAAAATTCTATCTGGTTTTTCATCATTTCAGCTTTCTTTTTGCTTAGACTTATTCCTGATTTTTCTATTATATCTGTGAACTGTTCTAGTAATACCTAGTGAATCTATTTAATCTACCTAATCCGCGCACCCCCCTATAAATGGTATCAAAGCCCAGCAATTTAAAACGTACGGAAGAGATATATATGTTAGAGTTAGAGTTAAAATTAGATTTAGAGTTAAAATATTTACCTACAAAAATAGAAAATTAATTATGCGAAGACCATTTAAAAATAGAGAAGCTTTTAGAAAAATTAAAGAATCTTTAATTAGTAATTATTCAGAATATATAAGTCTAAATAAAACAAAAGAAAATCCACAAAAATTAACCTACTTAATTACATTAATATCTAGTATTGAATCAAAATTAATAACACATTTAAAATCTAGAAGAATGAAACATATACCACCTAATTATGATAAAATTAGATTTAGATATCCACCGAGATATTATAAATATAATTTAAAATGAATAAAATACAACAATATAAAGAATTAAAACAAGTTATCTCTGAAAAACGAAAAGAATTAAAAATAAGAATAGAAAGACTACATTATAATATATTTGCAGGAGTTAGTAAAAATTCAATAGATACACAAAAAGATGAAATATCAAAATTAGAATCACAAATAGATAGTTTAGAATATGTATATCAACATGACCTATTCACAATAAAATGAATAAAGAAGAATTTATAATAGATGAAAAAATATATGAAAACTACGAAGGATCAAAAATAAAAATAGTATTTTCTAATCTAGGACGAAGATATAAGAAAATAGGTGAACATTTATATTTAATGTTAGAAAAAGAAGAATTAAAATTAGAAGATAAATTAACAGCAATGGTAAGAATAGAAAAAGAAAATGAAGAGATAGATAGGAAAAAAGAAATAGAAAAAATAAAACAACAAACTACGGAAGAAATACGAAAAATAGAAGAAACCAAAAATAGTAGAATTGCTGAATTAGAAAAAGAATTACAAATGTTAAAAGAACTGTATGAACAAAGACAAAAAGAAAAAGAAGAAAAAGACAGAGAACAGAAATTACTAAATGAGATAAATCAATTTAAGGAAAAATTAGAAATAAAAAATGAAGAATTAGAAATAAATAATATAGATATTGAAGAGACAGATAATTATGAGTCCGAAGATAGCGAAACATACACGGAAATATTAACAAATACAAAAAATTTAGAAATCAATGAAGAACAAAAAATTTATGAGGAAAACTTAGAAAGTACCCAAACAGAAATAAATACTCTTGATAAAAAAGAAAATGAAAATATAATACCTAAAACAACAGAAATAAGAAAACCCATATATTATAAGAATAAGTTTAAAAAATATAATGAATATGATAAATGGATACCAAAACAAATAGTGAATAAAAATTATAACTTTTTAGATCTAGACTGTGTAATAGATACAGAAAAGACAATACAATTATGGATAGGATATATGACAAAACAATTATTAGATAATAATATAAATATAACAGATGCACCGGAATATATAGAAAAAACACTAATAGGATCAGTAAAACTATGGTTTGCAAATCTAACCGAAAATATCAAAAAAGTATTAAGAACTAATAAACCTATAGAAGGAACATCATCAACAACAACTAAACTAACACCTATAGAATTATTAAAAAAATATGAAACAGCTATAAAAGATGAATTTGGTAGTACGACAACAATCGAAGAAGAACAAAATGAAGAAAAAGATACAAATAGAAATTTAATGTTAAAATTAGCAATATGTAATATGTGTTATATAGATGAATATACTTGCGCATTTAAAGAATATTATTACAAAGGAGCATATAGTATAGAAGAAAGTAAAGAAATAAGAAAGTTATATTTTAATAAATTACCCGAGCCATTTAGTTCGAAAATAATAAAAAGTTGGGAAGAAGCAAAAATAGTAGATACGTTAGGAGCAAGAATAAAATATTTACAACAATGGTATAGAAACTTATGTGAAAAATATAGAGAAGAATTAAAAATGGAAAAAACATTAATAAGAAATTTAGCTTGTTGCAAAAATAAAATAGCACCCCAATTTGGATGCGAAGAAAGATATTATAAGAAAAGAAAAAGACATAAAAAATACAAGAAATATAAAAAATCAAAATATAAATATAAGAAACCAAGAAAAAGATATTATGTAAAAAATTATAAACATAAAAGACCATATAGAAAAAAGAAATCTATAAAAGAATGTACTTGTTATAATTGTGGAAAGTTAGGACATTTAGCTAGAGATTGTAAATTACCTAAAAATCTAAAAAATAAACAAATATCAGAAATAAAAATAGAAAATACCGAATACATGCAGATAGATTACATAGATTATGAATTAGAAAGTGAAGATAGTATATATGAAATTTCAGAAAACGAAACAGATAATGAAATAGATAGCGAAATAGACGAATCAAATGACTGAAGAAGATATAAAAATAATAACAAAGGAAGAATATTTAAATGATGAAGGAACGGAACAAAAGATAATATTTGACAGTAATATATTTGATGAAATAAAAGGAAAAGAATTAGATTTAAGTGTAGAAAAAATATTTAAAATACCAACAATAAAAAATATTTTTACTAGGAAAAAGGATGAATATTATGTAGTATGTCAAAAAGAACATGTAATAGACTGGAGATATGCAAAAGGAAAAGCTAGTATACCATTAGTAACAAAAAGAATAATTAATAAAGAAATAAATGATATAAAAAGTAAAGGAGATCCAATAAAATATGTACACCTTGGAGGTACAGAGATATTAATAAAAGCATGTTTTAGAGAAGGAATAGATACACCCATAGAATTATATTTAGCAGACGATAGAATTATAAAACCTATAGAAAAAAGCATAATAACTGCCGTAAAAGGAAATCTAATATACCAAAAATTTAAATTTATAATAAGTGCAAATTATTCAGTAGCAGTAACAGATAGGAATATAGATAAATCATTAGTATTATATTGGAAAATATCAGGAATAGAATTAACCCCAGGAAGTAAAATATTTACAGCAAGATGTAAAAATCTATATGTATTAACAACAAAACATAAAATAACAGGAAAAAATAAGATTAACAAAATACAAATAGAAAGCCCATTCGAACAAATAGTAAAAACAATAGATTATAATGATTATACCTATAGAGACATAGATACAGAAGAAAATTTAGAAATAGTAAATGATAGAATTAGTACAACGAAAAGAATAGCTAACGAAAAGCCAGAATCATCAAGCTCATCAAAAAGAACAAGTTATGAAACAAATTCAATAAGTAATTTAAACCAATATTACATAACGGGAAAAATAAATGAAAAAGAATATTTAATACTTTTGAATACAGGACAAGAAGAAAATCATATAGCAAAATATCTAGTAAAAAATGAAGAAATAAAAACTGACAATGATATATGCCCAGATCTACCAAGAAGTTTAATAAATAATAAAAATATAGCAGAAAAAGAAATAATATTAGGAGTTAGAAAAATAAAAATAGAATTTGAAGTAAAAGAAGAAATGCAAAAAGCAGATATAATATTAGGAGTAAAATGGTTAGAACAAGTAAAACCATATAATATAGAACATACACAATTAACCTTAACATATAACAAAGAAAAGTTATTCTTAAAAAGAGCCTTAACATGAAATGAAGATACATGTATTAATGAAGATAGTAGTAGAAGGATATTACAGTAGATATTATACGCCTATGATAGATACAGGAGCAGAAGCTAATTTATGTAGATATAATTGCTTACCAGAAAGCAAATGGGATAAACTAAAAACACCAATAATAGTTAAAGGATTTAATAATGAAGGAAGCCTAATTACTCATAAAGCTAGAAATGTAAAAATACAAGTATGGGATAAGATATTAACAATAGAAGAAATTTATAATTATGAATTAACATCAAAAGATATACTTTTAGGAATGCCATTTTTAGATAAATTATACCCACATATAATAACCAAAACAGACTGGTGGTTTACAACACCATGCAAACAAAAAGTAAGAGCAAAAAGAGTTAATAATAAAATAAGAAAGAAAACTGATTGGATAAAAGGAAGTGAAAAAATTACACAAAAGTTAGAAAATATAAATAATACTGAAGATACAGTAGAACTAGTAGTATTTTCGATAAATAAAACAGAAATAACTATATTTTCAATAAATAAAATAGAAATAATTCAGAAAAAATTAGCACAATTATATAGTGAAGATCCATTAAAAGGATGGGAAAAACACAAAACTACTATAAAAATAGAATTAATAGATAAAAATAGCATAATAACACAAAAACCATTAACATATAATTTTGATGATTTAAAAGAATTTAAAATGCACATAGATGAATTATTGGAAAAACAATATATACAAAAAAGTAATAGTAAACATAATAGTCCAGCATTTATAGTAAATAAACATAGTGAACAAAAAAGAGGAAAAAGTAGAATGGTTATTGATTATAGAAATTTAAATGCAAAAACTATAACATATAATTATCCGATACCAAATAAGATATTAAAAATAAGACAAATCCAAGGATATAATTATTTTAGCAAATTTGATTGTAAATCAGGATTTTACCACCTAAAGCTAGAAGAAGAATCTAAAGAATTAACCGCATTTACGGTACCACAAGGATTTTATGAATGGAATGTGTTACCATTTGGATATAAAAATGCACCAGGTAGATATCAACATTTTATGGATAATTATTTTAAACAATTATCTAATTGTATAGTATACATAGATGATATATTATTATATACAAAAACTAAAGAAGAACATTTAAAATTACTAGAACAGTTCACAGATATAATAGAAAAATCAGGAATAAGTCTAAGCAAAAAGAAAGCTGAAATTATGAAAAACCAGATAGAATTTTTAGGAATACAGATAGATAAAAGTGGAGTAAAAATGCAACAACATATAGTACAAAAAATAATAAATTCGAAAGAAGAATTAGATACAAAAAAGAAATTACAATCATTTTTAGGATTAGTAAACCAAGTAAGAGAATATATTCCAAAATTAGCAGAAACCTTAAAACCACTACAGAAAAAATTAAAAAAGGATATAGAATATAATTATGATGAAAAAGATAAAAAACAAGTTCAAAAAATAAAATTACTTTGTAAGGAATTACCAAAATTACAATTTCCAGATGAAAATAGAAAATTCATATATATAGTAGAAGCAGATGCAAGTGAATATAGTTACGGAGGAGTACTTAAATATCGATATGAAACAGAAAAAATAGAACACCATTGTAGATACTACTCAGGTACGTTCAACGAGACAGAAATAAAATGGGAAATAAATAGGAAAGAATTATGTTCATTATATAAATGTTTATTAGCATTTGAGCCATATATTGTATATAACAAATTTATTGTAAGAACAGATAATACACAGGTACGTTGGTGGCTAACAAAGAAAATACAAAATTCAGTTACAACAAAAGAGATTCGAAGACTAGTTTTAAATATATTAAATTTCACATTTACAATTGAAGTGATCAGTACTAACAAAAATGTTATTGCAGATTACATATCAAGACAAAGCTACACAGACTGATATAATAGAGGAAGATACTCTAGAAAAAATACTTAACACCCTAACTACGCTTTCTATGAAAGTGGACAGTATGGGTAATGAGATAGAAAAGCTAAAGACTAATGAAGATAAACTGAAGTCTATAGCTACAAATCAGCTAACTCAGCAGAGTGCAGAGCTATGTCGATCGGAAGACATTAAAAATTCAGAGCTAGAAGGAGACGTTGGGATACTCCATAAAACCCATAACATTTACCAATCTACTTCTGCAGGTACAAGCAAAGGAGTTAATAAACCAAGATACCAGAATGTAAATATGAACAAAATATTTGAAAAACCATTTACCCCAAAAACACAAAAAGACCATTTATTCATACCCCCACAAGTTAACACATACCGAGACAGCCTAAACCAAGACAAGAAAATATACAACTACACAGCCCAAAAATACATAGAAAATATATATAGAGTCCAAACCTTTCTAAACCATAACCCCAGAGCTACAAATATCAAAGAACCAAATACCAATTATATAACCCAAAAATTACAAGGATACAATAAACTGATAGCACTACCCAAAACTAACCCAAGCCTAGTTAAAACTTGTTTTGACTATGGACTACTAAATACCATATACACCCAAGACGGAGAAGAGCTAACAGCCATGGAAGAATTATATAAGATATTCACTACCTATAAAAGAATAACAAAAGGAAATTTATTTTATATAAAATGCTATACTGCACCAGCAGAGATATTATATGATGAGATAAAACCAGTGATACAAGTTGTAAAGATAGGACTGACAAGAGATATGATTATACCAGAAGATATATCGCAACAACCAGAGATACCTAGAATCGAGATACCAGATTTTTATGCAAATAAAAGACTTATTGGACTAGCTACGATCATACAAGAACTAGCAAATAACTACGCTAACGGAAACCCGATATGGAGCTACTATTCCAGAGACCATCAAATGATATATTCAAATTCAAAAGAGCTACGCCAAGCAGATATGGAAGACGTAAGACAATGGATACTGACGCTACTTAACCCAGAAAAACAATCTACCGCGCGAGCAATAAGAAAGGGATTTATTTCAGACGGACTGCTAACCAGATACTGTAAGATAATCGGACATAAATATCCAGACCACCAATGTTCGAGGTGCAATGGAGAAGATAATATTATTCCAGAGGTACATCTAGAATAAAGAAGATAAAATGCCAGCTGGAAAGATAGGATAAAAGAGCAATAATGGAGCAGATACAGAGCAATAATGGAGCAGATACAGAACAATAATGGAACAGATATGACAAAATCAGCGGACAACAAGAAAAATATATTGTATAGATTCTTTACGGAAAAAGGATAGTAATTATTGTAAGTTACTATTCTTTGTAGACTTTATGTAAGGATAGTAATTATTTTGTAGACTTTTTGTATAGTTTTGTAGACTTTTTGTAAGCTTTTTAGGTACCTAGATAGACTTTTTGACTTTTTAAAACATTAGCTTTTGTTTTTTCTTTATGTAAAGACGTAAAGCATGTAAAGTTTCATTATATATATCAGAAGCAGAAGGCATTGCAGAAAGCAAGCCTTCATGCGTTGAAGCAACCGCTCTCTCCAATCCACAAAAATATTTTACTCAGTTAATTAGATAAACATACTCTAATGGAAAAAGCTATGGAACAACAAAACTCAGAAATATCAAAGCTACCCGAACAGGTATATCTATTTATGATTATGAATAGCTAGTTTCATAATTCCCAACAATCATGATATGATAAAATAAATTCATATTAGTTACTTTATAGTAGAATTATTCGAAGAATAATATGTTAAGAAGTTTATTAACAAAGAGGAAACGGAGAAATATCCCTAAGGACTATGCCATCCTAAAGGTGAAACCATTGAGGCAAGAAGCCGTGGCGGGGAGTAACCAGAGTAGAGGCGCTGTTTAAGGGAAAAAGTATCCGGATTACCATGTTAATAGTGACGGAAGAACATATTATTTAAGAATAATCTAGTATATAGTAAGCTAAGATGACTATATTTTATGTACATGGTTGAAGGGAATATTTTGAAAAAAGCAAATTTATGAAAATGAATGATAATATATCTGATGTGATGGTAGATAAATTCAAAATACTTATTTTGTATGCACTTAGAAATATAAAAGTAGCAGATATAAGAAAAATCATATTAGAAAAAGCTTTTGGTGAATATTACATGACTAGAGTAAGCTATATACCATATCTACCTAACTACTCTTACAAATATTTACGATGATAAGTTACATAAAATTTTTAGAAAATATGCAGTTACTAGAAAAACAGATAAAAATAAATATAGATAAATACATGGGAAATAAAGATATAAAATTTCTTAATAAAAATATGCAAAAACTACTAAGGCTAGAACAAACAACTACAAAATATTATAAAACCAATTTTAAAAAATAGATCATTTAGATTATCTTAAGGTTTTAATATTATATATACTTAAAAACATAGAAATTATGGATATTAAGAAAATAATTAGAAGAAATAATAAACTATGAAAATGAAACTACCAATTATCTAGAACAGTTATACGAAGAAATTTACCCAGAAGAATATTATTCAGACTAAAAACATGTTAGAATATATTAGACAAACTAGAGAAAATCAAGAAAATCTAAATAACGAAATTAGTTATAGAAACCGAATTAGAAAAATAATAAAAGACCTAAAAGAAAAATTAGCATGGATAGAAAAAACCTTAGAAAATTTAGATAAAAATACATGTGATAGTTTATATAATTTAAAAAACTCGCTACGAGAAGAACAACACAAGATAATAAATAACATTGAAAATCTAGAATTAGATATATATTATAGTACAGATAGGATAAATTATTATACAAGAATTTGTAACTCTATAATTACTACAGGATAAAATAATTAATGAATATATCTTACGCAAAAAGTAAATTATTAAAAGATATTAAAACAGAATATCCACGCACTAATAAAAATAGATTCACTAGAAACCTACTAAATCTATTTAATCTACCTAATCCGCGCACCCCCCTATAAATGGTATCAGAGCCCAGCAATTTAAAACGTACGGAAGAGATATATATGTTAGAGTTAGAGTTAAATTCGAAAACAACAAACAATACCAATTTCAAAATTTTTGACTACCTTGAATCCGGAAACAATGAACAATACTGAATTAAAAATTTTCGATGACCTTAAATTAGGAAACAATAGATAATTTTAAAATTTTTGACGATCTTGAAGTCAGAAACAATGGACAATACCCATATTTACGACGACCTTGAAGTCGAAAATAATGGACAATATCGATTTTGAAATTTCTGATGACCTTGAAGTTGGAAACAATGAACAATACCGTTTTTAAAATTTTCAATGACTTGAAGTCGGAACTAATCAATTTTGTGCTTAGAGATGAGAAAGATGATAAATTAGTCTTGCATGTCATTGATGAATTCTTTAAGTTTTTTGTTTGTGAAAAAAAAAAAAGAAGAAGAAAGAAAATGAATAAATAAAAAGAGAAAATTATATATATTTATATAAAGAAATATTAAAAATAAATTTTTAATTTATAATTTTCGTTCTCACTCTCACTCTCAGAGTGAAACACACTCTCTTGCCATGTCAGCTTTTATGAATGTAATAATTTCACTTTAAAATTGTTCAGGGGTAATAGTATACAGTTGGGATTTGGCGTAAAGGTTGGGGAACTTTTGACCATTTTCTCTACTAAAGTTTAACACTTACTTAAACAGAATCAAAGATAGTTAATTGGAGTGAACATGAGATCATAAAATTTCTTATGTTTTTCATTCCGTGTGTAGTTGTGGATTGTTTAATGTATCACTCATCTGATATCCATTAGTAATGGATTAAAGAATAGATGCAACAGTAGTGTATTGTAACCTCTTCAAACTTGAAGTTGAGCGACTTGAGGAAGATGACAATAACTTATATATATAAACTTATAACCAAAGAAAATAAATGACTGAAAAGAAAATAATGAGGTAGGAAGTTTTCAATATATAAGATAATGCCAAAAAGAGAAAATTATACAAAGTATTAATCCAAAAAAGTTCTCAGGTTGCAAATAAGCTAAAAATATAAGAAAAAGATTGATCAACTGAGGATTAATTAATTAACTCACTTTTTGTATATGCCTGAATAGCAGAAAAACCTTCATTGCTATTGGTTCTTGGCTTCCTTCTTTTCCTTAAACTCATTTTTCCTTTCTTCGAATTTGATGCACTTGTAAGTAACCCAAAATAATGATGAGCAGATGTTGCTTCTCTTGGCTGAAAAGCAAAGTTAGAAAATAATAGTTCCATTCCTTGATCTTTTTTATTATATTGGAAAATCATTAACAGTTTTTGGAACATGTAAAGCTTTGTCGATGAACTCCTTGCATCTTCCTCCATTAACTATCTATGTTAGGACCAAATATCGCAATTGATTTTTCGAATCATTTTGACTCAATTATTTTATTTGTGTTATGAAAAAATAGAGTAGAGAAGAATAAAGAAGAGAAGAGAGATTATTATTTCTCTTGAGGATTCTCTTGGATTCTTGAGATGATTTACAATGAATAAAACCCCTCTATTTATAGAGGAAATTACTCTTAGTTTCTCTCTAAAAGATAGATACTCAATCCTGATAGATATCAACTAGATCTTGATAGATATTATCTATATTCTTGATAGACATTCACTATAATATAAATACATTCATAACACTTTCCTTGAATGTCTAGATAGATAATGTGTTAAAACTTTACTAGAAAAAATTCAGTGAAAAAAATCTAGTGAAGGAAAAGAGTATATATCTCTAATAATACGCATATAGGTTGCTTCATTAAAAACCTTACAAGGAAAATTCAGTGGGACAAAACCTTGATAGGAAAAAAGAGTGCAACGCGTATTTGCTCCCCTAACGAGAACATCAATGAACTTTGCATCCCGATCTTGTGTACTATCTTCTTGAAAGGTGCAGTTGGAGGAGACTTGGTGAATAAATCAGCCGCATTGCCATTTTAATGAATCTATTGCACGTTAATATCACCATTCCTTTAGAGAGAAAAGCTTTGACAAAATGTGCTTCGTTCTATCTCATTTTATGCATCCTCCCTTAAGTTGTGCTATCCATACTGCATTATCTTCATATAAAATTATTGGTACTTTGTCATATTTTAAACCACATTTTTTTCAAATGAGATGTATCATAAACCTCAACCACACACATTCTCGGCTTGCTTCATGAACAACTATTATCTCAGCATAGTTTGATGAAATGGCTACGATAGATTGCTTTGTATATTTCTAAGATATGACAGTACCACCATATATGAACACATACCATATTGGGATCGAGATTTATGCGGGTTAATAAGTACCTAGTATCAGCATAACCAAAAAGATCGGGACTGCAAGCTTTAACATAAAATAAATCCATATTTTTTATCTCATTTTGATGTCTCCTAGTAGTAGCAAAAATATACCTTGCTAGCAAATTGACTAAAAAGGCTATATCAGGCCTTGTAGTATTTAAAAGATACCTTAGTGCACCACTTGCACTAATATATGGTACTTCATAACCAATCCAATTTGGGATATTTCTCATTTCGACAAATAATCTATTACTTTTGAAAACTCTCCAAGAATTTTAATAATATTCAGACCATCAATTTATCCCTTATAAGGATAATAAACAAGTTTCCCAAAAACTTTATATGCTTCAAACATTTTGAATCCTTAAAAAGTTTTTATATAAATTGTCAAGTGATAATATTCAACATTGAGTGACATTTTCAAGAATTTGGACTAAAATCCAAATAAGTTTTTTGCTTATCAAGATGCATCCTTTCATGTCACTTGATAAATATTTCTACGTCATCATGCTTAAATAAATGTAGAATTTAGATCCTCGTAATCTTTTACAATATTGCGCCAATATTGTATCTAAGATATTATTGATGAAATATCATTTCGTATCGGTTCACAATGTGACATAACATTTTGAGATCTCATCACTTCATTATTTTCAGGTACCTGAACTTCTCATAGGTTTTATGAAGTGTTATGCTGTAGGCTCTTCAAGAGCACATTGCCTTTTTATTAAGATCATTTGCTCCTTATCCTTTTCAAGGATTATTTCATTTAAAACAGATTAGTGTACCGCGCTTTATGCATGCATAGACTTTGTCCTTTAGGGATATAAAATAGGAGCACTTACAACTTAAATATGAGATGATTTCAGCATTTGACTTGAATTATCTTTTGAATGAGGATCTGATAATGATTTCTAACATATTTCATAACTACTTATACATATTTCATAGCTGCTTATAATCTCCCCATTATGTTAGGAAAACTAACATACATCCTCTATCTTTTTTGAAGAATCCATCTTTGTGCATCTTGGTATATTCATTAATCATATACCGCACATCAAAATTGTGAGATGGACAACGTGTGATTCCTGACTCATAAACAACTTTGAGGGGAAATTAATCATAATTTATTGATATGATGCATACAATTACTTTTGTATATATCATATTTCAAATCAACACATGAAGTTTTATTCTCATTAGCAATGATTCAGCTATTTATCAAAGACATTCAACGTCAAACCAATATTATCAAAATGAATAGTCTTGATTACACAAACTGAAAGCTATGCTCTTAACTCAATTTTGTTGAGTAAACAATTTTATGAATGTCAAACTACAGGTTGACAATAAATGTACAAGTGATCATCTTATATCGATGCATCTCAACAGATCACATGACAGGTGAATGGACCCTTATTCACCTTTTATATTTTTCAGATTTTAAGGAATCTAATCCTAATATTAGTTGGTCCAACCAACTTATCATGAGAATAAGCGACATAACTAATTCTTGAAGAATTTTTTAATTCATTAATACATTTCTAATACTCAATATACACATCTTCGAGTTGTCATAATCGTTCATAACAACTTATGAACTCATTTATAGTAGTGAACACAACTTTACCAAGACATGTATATTTTTTTTCTTTAGTAAATTTAAAATTTACTATTACATGAATACATTTCAGATTTACTACTTTAGAAGTAGATTTTAAAATAACTCTTCTCAGTTATTCTGCCACTTTCGAAGGTGAGTTGTGATACCATCACAATCAAGTGCACATTTGCATTAATAAGCTTCTTATTCACCAAGAACGAAATATAATCGTGCCTTAATCCTATCAAATTATGATAGCTTATAACCTCTTTCAAGATTTTTCTACTTTAGGAGCATATTGAGGCATATATATCTTTCAAAGTATACCATATATTGCTACCACATTCACTTCAAGAATGGAGAAAATTGTCATCTAGCATCTCAATATGATATTTTTCATGACTTTTAATCAAACACCCATTATTTTGCCTTAGCTATCATAATATCATCAAATGGTGCATTGAGATTTAAAATCAACGTCTTATCCATATAGAGGCGTCTTAGGCTTAGATCGATGGAACTTGAACCCAATCATGATGCATCAGAACTCTAATCCAATGTCTTACTCTTTTGGTACGATGAAATTCAAATCCACCATCTTACCCTCAATAACTAATATAATTGCCAAGTATATATTGAAAAGCTAATATACCTAGATCATCTTACTTGGTTACAAAACAGTAAGATAAATAAATATTTTTGAATTAGCTTCTCACATCTCCGCTCAACGATATAGTTGTGAGACTAGTTTGAATAGACAATTAGAGAATGACCATTATCAAATCATAAAATTAACTCCGTGAATCAACAACTAGATAACCAAATAAGTTGCTGAAAATGATACCAGACATGATTGTTAGAGAAATTATAATCCTAGGTCAATCCATCCATTGATTATGTACGAATCTGCTCTTTTCTTAGTTAATTATTTATTAATTACTTTATAGCTTTAATAAATAAGTAGCATTAGTCTAATTTAGTAAAATAGTTAATCGACAAGTTCCTATACATATGATATTTGAAACTAAAAATCGTATATTACTTATATGATTACTTGCACTTGCTTGTGGGTTTGGATGCAACAAGTTTTTGGCGTCGTTATAAGGGACTTTGGTGTTAAGTCTTCATTTGGATTAGGCTTTTTCTATTTATTTGCTTGAGTTACACATAGTTTATTTTCATACAAATTTTTCTATTTTATTTTACTTTTCTATCACTATTCTTGATATGTTAGCCTGAGATAGATAGTGGCCAAATGATGATGATTCTTGTTGTTTTTGTAGAGGAATACACTGCGAGAGTATTTATCAAAATTTTTAGGGAAGCGAATGATTTGCACTTAGTCAATATGTTGAACTGAATATATATAATATATGTAGTAGTTTGGATGGTCATTGTAAAGGTTGTCCCAACTTTTGTTCTCCTCTCCTGAACCTCTATTATGACAAGTCTGCTGCTTATAACGTTGGCAAGAAAATAGATGCAGTTTTCCTAAGGAAGCAAGCACAACAAATAAAAATTTATGAGTGTCTCTCAGATGATTTCAAAACCATGACAATCCAACTAAAGGAGGAGAGAGATGATCTCATACGTGAAATAGAGCAATTTGACCTAGATATCCGTGATTCAAATGATCAATTGAATAAAATAATTATGAAGTCTGATGTCCAATCACCTATAGTTATGGTTACTAGCTAGTCTGTGGAGGGGGAAGAAAAATTTCAACTAGTCAATTACTATCTTTTGCTTGAGTCTGACATTGAGAAGGTGTGTAAAAGTGAGCATGTTATGAATGATGTAAGTTTGAAAGTGGAATGTGTTGGGTCTTATTTAAAGTACTTTTCTATATTATGTCTATATGATGATATGTATTTGGAACCATCTGAACTAGTGGAGGAGTGTATATATGAGGACCAAGAATTCTACATTCTTAAACTGACACCAAAAAAGAAATAATAGAACATGCCCCACTTCAAAGACAAGTGGTTTTACATACACCATTTATTACTTGGTTTCTTTATTTTTTTCACCAGCACCCTACGAGCGAAACAAAAATATAAATGTGCAGTTGGGGTGAAATTCATTTTTGCAAGGTGGAGAAAAAAGTTGATGGCTCGTGCTACGATGTTAAATTAGGCACTTATTGTGAGGCAACTCAACATGTAGTGAAATTTTTTTTTAGTATCACTTTTTGTTATTTTTATTTTGTCAAATTTAGGAGAAGTATGAGTACCTACAATCTGAGCTAAGGAGTTGACAAATGTTAAGTGCAGGATCCTCCGGACCCCTTTATGGAAAAAGTGAAAATTAACATACTTCTAGCTAGGCCTTAGAGGGCCTCAGGGAGTATCTTTAAATCTTGTTTTGTTTTGATTATTGCTTTGGGAACAAAATATGATTTTAATTGTGGCGTGAGATATGTTTCGATATGGTTTAGGATGAAGTATGCTATATAATTTTTATTTATTTTTAATTTATTTTTAGTGTGTTTCTGTAGATGAAGAAAAAAAGAAAATTAAAAAATTGAAAAAGTTCAACAACACAAAAGTATTTTCCTTTTGTTCTTTATATTAGAATATTTTTTGTTAGTTTTTAGCTTTTAGTTACTTAGGAAAGCATACTTCCCTCATCCCTTGGTATTTTTTGGTTCTTTTTTGAGAGGGTGCTCTTTGAACTGAGTATCTTTTATTTTTTCTTAGGAGTGATAACACTCATAGTATACTATTGAATTATAGGGATCATTGTCAATATATTTTCTTTTCTAACAAGAATCAGGGTCTTATTCACAAGGAATAAAAGTGTAAGCTTCACTCTCAAGTGTCACAAGATACTTTAGGTTTGAACACAATGTTAGAATTAAACATAAAAGTAAAATTGGAGGTGGGGGAAGGGGAGGGTTTGAGTTTGAATATTTTCTTATACCTAGTTAAAAGTGTCAACAATTGATTTGTCAAAGCTAAATGCAATAAGGTTGTAATCAAGTATGTTAAAGCTCTTGGGGTTATGCTTTCTTGAAACTAATTGAATGCATGAGTAAGTGAAAATACACCTAAGAGAAGATTATTAGTTATGGGTAGGCATGATTTTAATTATTGGAAGTGATTTCTCAATCCACAACCAAATTTCATGTAGGCTTCTCTCAAACACCCAAATGTTTATATTACCAAACACCTATAAACCTTTAAATTTGTAACCAATCCGTTGCATTACTACTTAAATGAGTAGAAAAGTATTGCTAATTAAATCTCATCACTCTTATACCCCTATAAAAGCAACACAAGAGATCCAAGCATAGACTAAGTTTGCAACCTCAATGTATAAGTTATAACATAGAGATACAACTAAAATTGTAACATACAATCGAATTCAAAGGTAAATAATCTTTACCAACACGTAATCAATACTTAATCATGGATAAAACCAACTATGAGAAATTATCTACTCATAGTGAAAGAGAAAGAAATTATACCAAATTCTTCATCCATTTTTGCCAAAGAATTTAAAGATTTCTAAGAAAAATCCAAATTCTAAGCTAGAAGTACTAAAACCCAAGATGACGGTTTGACTACAAGCTTAAAGAATTATCAAAGCTGACAAAGATACGGTTCCAATGGCCAAAAGAAAGATAGATAGCATCAGAATAATTGACCAACCTAATTACAGAATTTCCACCATATGACAAGTCAGCTGAGAGGAGCAAATCGCCAAATTGGTCGACGATGCACCGAATTGCATACAGTTCATCAATTTGTCAACATATTGCTCTTCAAGGGTAAAATTCTATTTCTTTTGGAGATGCAAGTCTTGGTACACCGATCACATCACCGATGCATCGATGCATAGCTGTTCTGCTTCTCTTTTTTGGACCTTTTCCTGTCAGATTTCGTGATGGAGGTGTCAATTTAGTGATGCACAGATCACTTTGGCGATGCGAGAAAGTGTCCCTTTTATGCCTCTTTGTGATTTTTGCTTCAATCATTCATCTTTGTACCTCCTTTCACTCCTTTTTGCTTTTGTGCTCACTTCCAAGACTTTTCTCTGAAATAAAAATAAATTAACATTAAAAATACTTCATTTGAGCATTAAGGACATAATTTCTCCCTATTTTCAGGGTAAAAAGTCAAAATATGCCGACTTATTAACACCCCCAACATAAATATTTGTTCGTCCTTGAGTAAATCAATGCACTCAAAACAAAGTTGCCGATGTCTATAAATGGTACAACTTGGGTGCTTAGACACACACTTCTTTTGTAAACATGCTTTTGGCCTCATGATTCTGAAAATCAAGGCCTATGTTTCACCTATCAAGATCCCATTTTTTCCACAACCACCATCAAACATTGGCTTGTTGTTAACAAGCCAAGCATGTCCTTATACACTTCAGCTGAGATTGAAGAATACTAAAGCTTGAAATTAAGCACGTTCATACAAAGAAGTTCTTTCCCTCAAACATGATTATTTATAATTCTAGGGACTATGCAAAACACACTTTCCAAAAGAAGATCAAGTACACAAGTACCACACCATGGGCTTAACTATAAGCTCCATTTAAGCATATTAAAACATGCTAAATCAAAGATCACCTAGTTTTTAGTTCGACATGTATCTTAGGCAAATACATAAGTTGGGATGGTTTAAGGTTATAGTGACTATACCTCTCAAAGCATCTAGAGAGACCCCCATTCACCTATTTTCCAAATGTTTGCTCTTTATAACACTTTTAGACCAATTTTTCAATACCTCAAAATATTTTTCTCTTTCTATCCTTTTAAAATTTAAATAACTGTACATATCTACAATAAGAGCAAAGTCACATATATTCTTACATCAACCAATTATGCCATGATAAATGGAAGAGGATATTTACGGTCACAACATTTATGAACTAGAAAATACAAGTACATACAGAGGTCTCTTTCACCCCTAACTTATGCTTTTCGCCTAAGTTGGTCTTTTACCTCACATAGACACTTTAAGGAGGTTTAGTTTAAGAGAAGGATTTGAGAAAAAAAAGTTTTGGCTTGTAACAAGGTTTTTTAATAAAATGGGTTCCAAGGCTCAATGGGGGATAAAATTAGTCATTCTACTCACCAAGGGATGGTTCAAATTTGGTCATAAATGGCTTTTTGCTCTCAATGAACGACCCAATACCATATCTCCAATGTCACACTCTTTATTTTTTAAAATGGACCAATCAGGCAAGTTTTAGGTAGCATCGATGTACAAATTGAATCAAAACCTTTTACTCACATGGTACTCAATCGCATACTAAAAGTACTCTTCATCAATTGTCATGCCAAGTTCATAGAGCATATTAAGAAAGGTATTTAAGTAGCCAAAATGAGATGATAACTTTCACAAAAAAAGATAATCTAACCAGCTTAACTAGATCAATTGAAATTTTTAAAGAAGGGCATACTTTTGAAAAAGTTGAAATACACACCAAAATGAGAAATAAATTAAAAAATTGTGCATGCAAAAAATCTACCTAAGTGTACCATTTGAGTTAAAGCATTCTATTGCTAGTACACTTCCCTCTAGAGAGTGCATACTAAAATGAATTTTTATTTACAAAGAAACTAAAACTACTAATCCAAAATCGAAATAAAAATCAAAATGAGATAACAAATAAATAAAAATCACACAATTGTCACGACCCGAGACTGCACCCTGGTCATAACATAATACTTAGAACCACAAGCGATCCCAAGCTAACTCATGTACTGACATGATACTTGATATATATATGTATATATATATATATATATATATATATAAAGGATAAATAACTAAGCGAAAGCATAATCAATATGAGATAAGCTGTTTCATTACATAATCAATAAAAGTTTGCACTGCAATTGGAGAGAGAGAGAGAAGCTTAAATTACAAAAATTGACTCTGACTGACCATCTATAAAACCTCTACTATACTGGCTATAGGTAGTTGAGACATGCCTCCAACTATCCCAAATTAATACATAAGAATAATAAAAATAAAATATCAAAACTGCAACTGACTTGAGTCCTCAAAATAAGAGAACTTATCATCTACTGGCTAAATGTTGTGTAATACCCCATTTTTAGAAGTTTTTGTACATCATACAACTTCTATCTTGAGTCATACATACAAGATACGAGTGGTATACTGTAGTCATATGCAAGACAGTCGGGTATGGTGAACTTTCTATTGTAGGTACGACTTGAACCCTAAATGTCATCAAGTAAGGTACAAGTCGTAGGTTCATCAGTGTAGGCTCTCTAAGATCCTGTCCAAGATACGATTGGCTATTGACAAATCACATACACAAGTAATGAGTCACACGTGTAACTTGTATGATGATCAGTGTTCTACCTTTGTCACTTCCTAGCCTATGAGTCATGAAGACTAGTCGTACCCTTCTATACGAGTCATATGGTTGAGTCATGAAGACTAGTGACCAATTTCTGTAAAGTTCAACTAAGGACATTTTGGTCTTTTCCTCTCTTATAACTTCCCATCCACGACCTGTAATCCATAAAGATTTTTTTCTATTCCTCAATTAAATAATGACATTTTCTCCTCCCATCTTCAAGAACATCAAAATTAGGGTTCATCTCACACAAACTCATCCCTTAAGTCTCAAGATTCAAATTCTATTCACTAGTCAAGAAATTCATGTATGTGTATGCACAAGGTTATCTTGCATCCTTGTGCCCAAGGCACATGGTTTTAAGATTGAATTTATTTATTTTAAATTAGAGTTCATACCCAAATAGCCTTATTCTTAAATTTTGATTCTACCATGAGATGGAAAGCTTTAAGTGCATCAATAATTGCATATATTCACATTTTTATTTATAAGATTCATATTGTGATTTTAATTTCATTATCTTGACTGGGATTTTTGAAATATTTCAAGGTGATTAATAAGAATGACGTTATGTTATGAGTTTCTATGAATTTAAAGCATAAGTTCTAAGTTCTAAGTACAAGTATTAAGTTTGCAAGAAGATTATGCTTTTAAGATCCATTGATAAGTCTTATGACATGATTTAAAGAAAAGATTGATCTTTTGATCCTAAGATAAGATATGAAATCCACAATTGTTCATCTAGATTATGATTTAAAGAAAGAGAAGAATAACCAGTTTTCAGTCTATGAACCCTTATGCTATTTTAAGGGTGATTTCTTAAAGTATGAGCATATAAGTATTCTGGGAGTAGTATTTAGCACCGAGAAGAGAATGTGAATAAGCATATCCTAAATTCCTAGAAACTATGAGCCACCGTAGGTTAAGATTTTTCCTAATATGGATGAAGTTCAATGATCACTTAAGGTTAAGGTTCCATTTTGATGGCAAGGGTAGAACAGTTTTCCCCAATGTGGGTAAGACATTGGACTCTATCATAACTCACATCATTTATGTTGGTTAAATGAATCTCCCAAAGAAAGAATAAAATGTAAAGCTTTTAGAATTGAAGTGTTATGACTCACAAAGTTTATTATTATGCTTTATTATGTATGTTCATGATTTTGCAGTCTTTATTTTATTCAAGCTCAAGGTGAGTCATTTACACTTAGCATGAATCATTTAAAAGTTTATATGAATATTTAGTTATTATTTTACTTATTCATTCACCCCTACATAATCAGTACATTCCAGAGGTATTGACCCATATATATGTCTATATGCTTCATTGTCTTATAATATAGGTTCTAGTTCTTTTTTCTAGCAGCACGATTGACTACGGGCATCACCACCAACATTCAGACATTTAGTGAGTCCTTATAGTTCGAGGACCCAGTTTATTAGACTTTTGTTCGTAGATGAAATTATTTACTTATTTGACTTTAATTTATGTTCGGGTCAGCTGGGGTCTGTCACAGTGGCTCTCTAGTCAGAATTAGAGGCTTGTCAGACTATTTATGTTTTAAGTTCAAAGTATTGGTTTAAGACTTCTAAGTTAAAAAGTCTTCTTAAAGATATGATATCGCTTACCTTCAATTCCTATTTATGTTAGTTCACTTTTCATATGAGTTTTAACTTAAGTAAGCATTATGGGTTAGCTTAGGACTATTCATAGTCTTGAGCATTGTGTGACATCTAGGGGGTACTTTCGGGGCATTACATACTGTGAACTGTCTGACCCTCATCTATGGGCTATATATGGTACCTATATTATGAAGGAGTGTGGCCACAAACACATATATGGTCAGTACTTTAGAATGTACTGAGTATGTCAGACATGCACTAAATCATGGAAATACTTAATGTATGCTTTAAAACTGAGGGCATAAACTATTTGCTAAAATGTGCGTTTAAATCAAGGTTGTATGTAAGAGCTATAAGACTTATAAAAATTTCTATATCATGAGCTGAAAATATTTCTATAAGTTTGAAAGCATTAGAAACATAAGTACGATCTGTAAATTTTAAGGTAAAGCTGAATAGTTGGGAAAATCATACTGAAGATTATGTATGAATACCAAGCATAAATGCATGAACATGTAAGATGAATGCAAGCCCAAGTGAAGCATGTTCTAAAATAATTTATAAAACTGAATACTGGACTAAAATTATGGAAGCTAACTACAACTGACATGCCCTAATTTGAGCTAATCGGGGTCCAACCTGTAACCTCAGTTGGAAGGGTGTCAATACCCTGCCACGGGTACTGACACTGATGGTGTGGATCCACAAAGCTGATGTCTCAAAGGACGAGGGTATCATGCCTTTACTGATGGGGTACCCCTCATAATATATGGTGGTTCCATAGGTTTGGAACTTTGTGAATACTACTAATGACTCATGCCTAACTGAAGGGAGAGCTGCCATCCCTGCATTCACTCAATGCTAAGTGCTACTCTCAATTGAATGACACAAAAGCATAAACTGGTGCATGCACTGATACTTGATATGGTCAAGTCATGGTATGCTGAAAATAATAGTGCATGTATAATCTAAAGTATTTAAAACTATGTAAACTGATCATAATAGGAAATTTCATCAATAAAGCCCAAATGTTCAATTACTGATAAATGCTCAACATGAATATGATGATCTGAATATAATAATACAAACATGGTCCGAATGACTTGTAACTTGAAAATCTAAAACATGCATGACTATCTAAGTATCGGGTCTTCATAGCCCCGCTAGTACTGAAAATACAGTTAAATATGATAATTTTAAAGTAATGACATGATAGGAAATTTCATCACTTAGACTAAAAAATCGAACAATTTCATCAATAAAATAAGTTATCATGATTAGGGTATGAAAGAATACTTGAAATTATGAGGTAACACTTATTCATGGTTGAATTCAAGAATTACTGGGAGTAATCATGGTATTTATGATTTTCATGAACTCTAGTTAATGGAATTCATGAATAAAAATTGTAATTTTAGGCATAAGAATGAAAGGAGATCTTCATTGAATACCCATATACCTCATTTTCATGATTTCTTGAAAGAAAACTTGGATTTGGAGTCTTGGGAGGTGAATTATTCGAAGAAATCCTTGCTTGGTGTTTTTGAGAACTTGGAAGGAAAAGGGATCATGTATTTGATTATTTAGGATTATGGAATGATAAAATCACATTTATATCAGTTATAGGATAATTTAGGACTTACATAACTTGTTTACCCTAAAAAAAACTGAAGAGAAATGTAGGCTTTAGCATTTCTGAGCAAGGTCCATGCCATGCTGAAAATTGTGGAGCACAAGGTCCATGCTATGCTGAAAGAACCCTCACTAGTTCTCACAAAAATGCTCATAATATTTTGCTTGGGTATTGGTTAAGGAGAAATCGGCTGAGTTGGAAGGAGGACACATTTATCGATAATTTAGTGGGTTTTGAGATCCAAAATTGCATATATTCCATAAGTTATACACATTCAAAGGTGACCCTTGTAGGATCGAATACCAAAATTTGGTCAAATCAAAAGATCTTAAATCAACTTTGCTCTAAGTGTTTCATATGAATTGTTTTCACCTTAAACACTCTTTACACTAGGCTAGTGATCATGACACATATATTCATATACAAATCATGGGATCAGAGTTTTTACAAGTTGGAATAAAGATTCAAATTCTATCCTAAAAATATGGGGTGTTACAACAATACACCTTGAATCAAATCTAAAATACCAATACATAAAATAGAGTCTAAAGAAATAATATCTAATTATTACAGTTCGAATAAAAATAAAATGAGAATCCAAATAATATGATTATCCAAGATAAGAAACATAGCATAGTATCCAAGTAACAAAAAATGAGAACCAGGAACCAATATTACAACTCCAAATAAATAACTTCCTTAACCCTAACTAAAATATATGCATTGTCCTTAATGAAATAGGACTATATAAAGTAAAGATGAAGAGAGTGAGGATCCTCTTGAATGTAGCTAAGACTGAGGTAGTTGCTGGCTCACTGAAGTAGCCGTTATCTGGGCATCAGTGCCAGTCTTAGCTCTATCTATCAGAACGGGTAGATATGGTATAATTAAGTTATCCATAAAAGCAGATGGGCGAGAGGTCCCAATTTGTGAAGTCTAGTGAACTGACCTTTCCATAGTAGGAGCAACTATAACATCTTCATTATCCTACCTATAAGCCTGCTCTACTACCTAAGGGTCAACCTAGTTACTAATCTGGCCATCGTTCTCAAAGAGGTAATCTATTTCAACACTTTCTACTGTATCATCTGAAGCATGTTCTAAATCCTCCACCCTCTTCTCTTCAAACACTAAAATAGTCCCACTAATAGGTACATGCTCTGGGGCTAATGTCTCAGGTGATGGTGCCCATAAGAAAGTCAGTCGAGAAATTAGAGATCTTCAACATGCCTTCAAAAGGAATCAACTTACCCTACATGCTACTAATAACCCTCCAGTGAAGCAGAATGTTGAGGTGTAATCAACTTATCTAGCTTTTTCCCAAAATACTTCAAAGTCTCTCTTATGTGATACATATTATCATGTACCGGGTCCATAACAACTTTCAATGGAATAGCAATCATACCCAGGATGTATGTCTCAATCCTATATGACCTAAAATATTCTATATAAGCTATCTAACCTATACTAATGATGTAAGCCTAAGTCAACAAGGCTCTTGAGGAATCTATTGTGGCCGGTTCCTACATAACATGGGTATACACCCGCCAGTAGATGGTGCTAGCGAATGACTACTAGCATGAATCTTAGGATACGGATAAAAATGCCAGTCATAAAACCAAGTAAAACCATCCATAATGCATAAAACCATAAATATATAAGTGCCGAGAAAAGGGATCGGGTTTAGCATGCACTTAAAACCTTTACCTTGGCTATGTAGCTTTGCCGTCCTAGCCACCCACAGACATATGCATTCAGCTCCCCCTGCTGAACGGACCCCAGTGCGTGTAGCTGTAGGACCAGGGAATATCTCATAGGATGGCTAGTACAACACCCAATATAAAATATGACACACGTATATAGTCATCAAGAACTCTTATATTGGTAAATATGAGTTTTCGGTTGTGGTCCCCGGGACCGCCACCTTCCACAGATTAGCTACATACCCGGCCATTAAGGCCCAATTAAAACCATGTCCAAACAATCCATTTTCCATTGATTAACCAATGCCAATATTAGTGGTATCATCATACTACCCCATTACTTGCAAGCGATATCCATAGCCAAACCATTTAGGTTAAGGGGACCTTAGGTTCCCTTCCAATTACCATATTAAATCCACTTGGGAGTCTTCCATGTTTTCCAAAAGCATAACCATTTAGCTTTAGCCTTTCCAAACCATTTAAAATATGTATAAATCCTTTGTTCAGTTTAAAACATGCAAGAGTTCCATTAAAAGAAGTCAATGCAATGAACATATCTTTATAAGCATTTTATCAAACACCTTGGGAGAATAATATAACCAAAACTAATTCCTTGACCATTAAACTATTACCATGCAATCCAATTGTCCAAAATCACCATTAATGTATATAAAAGAATAATTAAAACCATAGGATCCCATAACCAAGAAATCAATATCAAAACCCCCAAATAATAGTTGAAAACCATAATATTGAAATAGTGAAACCATGAAATCAATCATATAAACCATGCCTTTAGTTGAAATTGAAATGAGAAAGAGAATCATGCTTTATACCGAATAATTTATGGAAAGAAATCACCAAGACAAGCCTCAAAGCAATCCGTAAGATAAAACCCTAGCCTTTTTTCCGCTAAAGCTCTTAAGAGATTTATAAGATGTTTTGGAATAGTTTCTCAGTGTTGATAAATAGAATAATAGGGTAAATAACCTTCTGTGCATATTAGAAGTTGTGGGTCCTAATTAGGGTAAGTAGGGAAATATTCAAAATACCCTAACTTAAATTCCTTAAAAATCATCGCAGGGGTACAAGTAACCCATACGAGTCATATCCTCCTATACGGTTAGTATCCACTACTCGTATCTGAGCCTCAACCCTTGGATCAAACATTGTCCAGTATATGAATCATCCAACCAAGTCTAACCATAGCATACAATCCGTACCCATAATCCGTATCCCTAGTAGAATGAAATACTAAAAGGATGAAACACTGTCCACTATACGAGTCCATGGTACGACTTGTACCAAGACCTACAACTCGTACCCTAAGTAATGACCATTCCATTAATAAAAAACATCCCACCAACTAACACTGGTCAGTATACTATAGGACCATACCACTCGTACCCCAGCATACGGTTCTTACCCATGAGTCATATTGGGTTCGAAGAACGGATTTCTAGGAAATTTTCTAAGGGTCAAAACCCAGGATATTTCAGTCTCCCCCATTAGGAACATTCATCCCTGAATGACATACAAGGTAGGGGTAACAACACACAGAGTCATTTGAATTATCAAACATCCCTTTAACAAAGTTTGAAAACAAAGAGGAAAAAATATTAATCTTTCCTTTAACACACTCAGAAATTAAAGATTTGTTGAAGACACATACCTTCCTCATGAATCCCTAGAGCAGAAAACAAATGCAGTTACTTTGACTTCATGTCCTTTACCACTTCCCAAGTAGCTTTATCAACCTTATGGTTCCGTCATAGAACCTTAACGGAAGCCACATCATTGGTCCACAACTGAAGAATTTGCCTATCTAATATCTCAATCGGGACCTTTTCATAAGACAGAGAATCCAAAATACCCAATCCTTCCAATGAAACAACCGAAGAAGGATCACCAAGACACTTCCTTAATATAGAAACATGAAAGATCTGATGAACCAAACTTAAGCTAGATAGCAACTCCAACTCATAAGTAATATTGCCAGTTCTTTGCAAAATCACATAAGGACCAATGAACCAAGGACTGAGTTTCCTCTTTTTTCCATACTGTACCACTCTCTTCGTGGTAGACACCTTAAGGAACACCCTATCCCTAATCTCAAACTCCAAATATTTATACCTAACATCCGCATAGAACTTTTGGGAACTTTGGGAAGCTTTAAGCCTATCTCGAATCACCTTCACCTTATCCATCGCCTGATAGACCAAATCAGGACCAAACATATCTGCCTCACCAAGATCAAAACACCCAATAAGAGATCGACACTTCCTACCATATAACGGCTCAAAAGAAGCCATACCTATACTAGAATGATAGCTATTATTGTAAGAAAACTCCACCATAGGTAGATACTCAACCCAATTTCTACCATGTTCAATCACACAGAGCCAAAGCATATGTTTCAATTTTAGAATAGTAATCTCCACTTTCCCATTTGACTGTGGATGAAAAATAGTACTCAGACTAAGCTTAGTTCCCAACCTTTTCTTAAAAGATTGCCAGAAGTGTTAAGTAAACTGTGCACCATGACCAGAGATAATCAAAACAAGTTGTAACACCCCGAATTTGGTACCCAAAATGCTACACTATGCTTATGAGCCTAAAGGATTACAAGCTAACCTATGACTGATATCTATACATGTATACTGCATAATATACCATATAATATGGAAACATAAACTGGAAGGCCATAAGGTTTAAAATTATAACATAAGATCTAATAAATTGTAATAGCTAGATGGGGTATGCCATACCCAAAACAAAGCTGAAATAAGCTATCTGAACATACTATAGTTTGAAAAACCTCTAAATATGATTGTCTGAATAAGGAGTCGATGGCACATGTCCCTAACTAACTCCAACTAATAAATTAATTAAAGAGATATTAAAATAATGATCATGTTCTCAAAAGATGAGGACTTACTTCTAACTCTGACTACTGAGATTGGAATTTGCCGATGCTCTGGAGTTTACATCTCTAAACCTATGGTATAAGACACCATAGCACAAATAGGTTAGTACTCTGAATATACTGGTATGCATATGAGGTAGGCTGAATGCATGGGGTTCATATGTATGAACAATACTGACCAACTGATTAATATGATTATTAGAATACATGCATACATACATAGTAACTATAACTGAAATTGTGATAACGTGAGTTTACTGATAACTAACATGACTAATGAATGAGCTCTGATAACTAATATAACTGATAACATGAATGACTGTATCTGACAGTCCTGAATCTGATGAAACTAGCTGAATTTTGCACTGTATCTGAGTTGATTATATTTGACAGTCCTGAATTCTATAAAATTATCCGAGTTATATTACTGAGATTGATTGGTTGTATCTGACAGTCCTAGTTCTGTAACATGAAACTGCAGGAAGTAGTTATCTAACCGACATGCCCCAAATAATGCATTAAAGCTAAATTGGGCTCCAATCTGTGCCCTGATTGAAAAGGCATCAATACTGTGCCACTGGTAAGGACAACATGTGAGTGACCCTCAACTAGTATATTACTCTAATAAGAACATTAGGAACCCTCAACTAGTAGGTTAATCCACCTCATCTACCCTTAACTAGCAGGTATGATGTCATAACCTACACTGGTTATGTAGTTCTGGAATGCAAGGACTGCTCCTAAGAATCACACCCTCTACTGGCAGGTGAGTTCCCATCCTTGGGTTAACTCAGTGCTAATTTCTACTCCCATCTGAATAGATACTGAACATAGTTTACTGAACTGAACTGGACTGAGTTAATTGAGTTTCATTGACTGACAAATTATTACTAAGATTACTGAGTTTTACTGAGTCATGAGACTGACTGAATTCTCTTGAATATGGCTTGACTTAGAGTATCTTGGAAACATGATATTGGCTTTAGGCATACAACTAAATTGTTGGATACAAGTACCCCCAGGAATCGATGAAAAGAAACTGACAAAGCATGAATTTGTTGAATACATGGCCAATATCAACTATCCATAATATGATAAGTTGGGGATTTCATGAAGTACATGGACATCATACTATCTAACATGGACGGAAATGCTTATAATCATATCATAATCTCATATTCTAATATCATGGTCATTTTAACAACATACACATTTCATAATGATGGCATGGAAACCATATAAACATAAGAGGATGACAAACATGTGATATTTAGTTTATGTTTTGAGCTATAAGGCATGATTTCTACTCGTCCAAGCATTTTATCAAACACCTTGCATGCACAATTTAGGGCATAGGTGAAATCATCAAATTAAACATCATAAGCAACTAAATTTATGGATTTTATCTTGCATTTTAATATAATATCACAAAAAACACACAAAGATTCCAACTTTGAAATCAATCAACGTCAACAATATGATTACAAATAACCCACAACATAAATACCATGATTTAAAGATAAGACAAGGTTCTTGAGCTTCATGGATGGAAGTAATTCATGAATTAACATTGTGCATACCTTGGTTCATAAATACATAAAGATTGACGGAGGAAATTCTTGATTTTTAATCTTCTATGAAAAGTACTAGGTTGTTCTTGAGAGGTTTTTGAGAGAAGAGAGTATATTTTAGGTTCGCAATCGATGAAATTTGTGTTAAAGGGCTTAAGTAGGGGTGGGAAATTGATCTATTTAGCCCTAGATATGTCTTTAATTTTAGTGAAAATTTTTTGAATTGGACCCCTGGCGCGACGCGGTGCTACCTCGCCGTGTCACTGGAATTGGCCAACTGGGAAATTGAGGGATGGCGTGACGCGGAGCCATCACGTTTCCACTTTATTTGTGACCTAGAAGTTTAGCACAATGCAAGGAAATTATGCCGAGACACTGGAAAAGGAAAATTACCATTTTAGCTTGTGGCGCGGTGCGCCACTGACCAATATAGTGCTGTTTTACGACTGAAACTTGAAATAGTCATAACTTCTTACCCGATTATCGAATTTAAGCGAATCTTATATCGATGGAAAGCTTGTTGAATTTTTCATGTGAAAAAAGTGAAAATCTTAAAATACCATATGTACAAAAGTGGATTTATTTTTCAAAGAAATCTTCTAATATTTTTTAGATGATTTCAAGCTAGGAAAGAGTACGGGGTATTACAATTTCTCCCCCTTAGAACATTCATCCTCAAATGTAACTGAGAGTGAGGCGAAGAACATAAACTGACACATATACTGAACGTGGATAACTGGAACATGACCTCATGGCTGACATAATCGATAACTGATCATATCATACTGGACGTGCATATCTATGCATGTAAAACTAATTCCTGAATGCATGACTGAGTGTTATGAGGAACTAAGTTTCTCACAATGAGAATTCATGTATGATACATAATTATATAACTAAATTGATATATGAATGCATAACTGAATATACAATGGTACTTGATACTAAGTTTGTGATAAGCACCGAACATAAAACGGAGTAATCTTAAGGAGAACTGTTACCTTGAGCTTGATCAAAGTTGGAGGAAAAGAGGTAAGGATACTAGGTACACATGTCAGTTTCTGCTTCCAAAGTATCTCCATCAATGGACTGATTTCATCAAAGAACTTTAACTAAATGTAATTCTTTGTTCCTCAGTCAACGTGTCTGATAGTCTAGGATTTTGACTGGAATCTCCTCAAAAGAGAGACTATTCTAAACATCAATGCTCTGAATAGGGACTACAAATGTTGGGTCACGTATGAACTTCTTGAGCAAAGAGACATAGAAGACTGGATGAACTGAAGCTAGATCTGAAGAAAACTCAAGCTCATAAGCTACTTTGCCAAAGCGACTGAGAATTTTAAAGCGACTGACATATCAGAGACTAAGATTTCCCTTCTTTCCGAACCTCTTCACTCCCTTCATGGGAAAGATCTTAAGGTAGACATAGTCACCACTCTCAAACTTGAGATCCTTTCTGCGCATGTCTACATAAGACTTCTGCTGGCTCTGAGTAGCCCGAAGTCTTTCTCTGATCAACTAGACTTTTTTTAAGGCATCAAATACTAAGTCAGGCCCTATAACTGAGGCCTCACTAACTTTGAACCAATCGATTAGAGATTTGTACCTCATACTATAGAGAGCTTTGAATGGAGCTATCTGAATACTGGAATGATAGGTATTGTTGTATGTAAACTCAATCAAAGGCTAGTGGTCATCCCAACTACCCTTGAAATCAATTTCACACTCCCTTAGCATATCTTTTAGAGTCTGAATGGTCCTTTTTGCTTGACCATTTGTCTGAGGATGAAAGATCGTACTGAGATGAACTTGGGTACCAAAATCCTTTTGGAACGCTTTCCAGAAATGAGAGGTGAATTGGGTACCTCTATTTGAGATAATGGATAACGAAACACCATGCAATCTGACCAACTCTCTAATGTAGAGTTTGGCATAATCCTCGGCTGAATAAGAAGTATGGACTGAAAGAAAATGAGCTAATTTTGTTATCTTGTCTATAATGACCCAAACTAAATCCTGCTGATGACGAGTTTGAGGCAAACCCATCATGAAGTCCATGTTCGCTCCTTCCCACTTTTATGTAGGAACACTGAACTCCTGCATAGGACCACTAGGCTTTTGATGCTCTATCTTAACTTGCTGACATGTAGAGCACTTAGCCATAAACTCTACAACAAATCTCTTCATCCACTCTACCAATAGATCTCCTATAAGTCGTGATATATCTTTGTGTCCCTTGGATGAATAGAGTAGCACGCACCATACATTTCTACAAGAACTCGCTGCCTCAAGTCATCTACAGCTTGAACACATAGATGACCCTGACAACAAAAGACACCATCTCTCCCTTGGGAGAAAACCTCTACCTTCTAATCCTTGATTGACTCTTTCAACTTAACAAAACTGGGATCTCTATCTTGCTTTTCTTTTACCTTAGAAACTAGAGATGATTCTAAGCTACCTTGAACTCATATATCGCCTTCTTCTGTATCGACCAAGCGAACACCTAGTATGGTAATATAATGGACTTCCTGGGCTAGATTTTTCTTACTGTCCTCAACATGGGAAACACTATCCATAGACAGTCTACTAAGAGCGTCGACCACTATATTGGCCTTGCCCGGATGATAAAGGACACTTATGTCATAATTTTTTAAGAGCTCTAGCCACCTTTTCTGATAAAGATTTAGATCTTTCTGAGAAAAGATATAGTGAAGGTTCTTATGATTTGTGAACATATCTACATGAACACTGTATAGATAATGCCTCCAAATCTTCAAGGCAAATACTATAGCTGCTAACTCAAAATCATGAGTACGATCATTCTTCTCATAACGTTTAAGCTGTTTGGAGGCATAGGCTATGATATTACCATGATCCATGAGGGAACAACCCAAACCTACTTTGAATGTATCACAATATACTACGAACCCATTTGAACCATCTGGAAGAGCTAGGATTAGAGCTAAGGTGAGTCGAGTCTTCAACTCTTGAAAACTCTTCTCGCAAGGGTCTGACCACTGAGACTTGACTTTCTTCTGAGTCAATCTGTACATAAGGGATGCAATAGAAGAAAATCCTTCAACAAACCGTCTGTAATAGCCAGCAAAATAGAAGAAACTCCTGATGTATGATGGATAGACAGGTCTAGGCCAATTTCTTACTACTTTGGTCTTTTGAGGATCTACTCTAATCCCATCACCTGAAATGATATGACCAAGGAATTCTACTGACCTTAGCCAAAATTTACACTGATTGAATTTGGCAAACAACTGATGATTTCAGAGAGTCTGAGGTACAATTATGAGATGGTCTACATGATCACGCTCACTGCGAGAATAGACCAAAATATCATCTATGAAGACTATGATGAACATGTCCAAGCACTGCTTGAACACACGGTTCATCAGGTCGATGAAATCTGCTGGGGCATTGGTCAGACCAAAGGATATGACTAGGAATTCAAAGTGACCATACCAGGTATGAAAGGTTATTTTTGGAATGTCACATTCTCTGACTCTAAGATGATGGTAGAATGGTCTAAGGTCTATCTTAGAGAAATAGCTGGTACCCTGAAGTTGGTCAAACAAGTCATCGATTCTGGTAAGAGGATACTTGTTCTTGATTGTGACTTTATTGAGTTGACGGGAATTAATACACATCCTGAGAGATCCATCTTTCTTGCGCACAAATAAGATTATTGCACCCCATGGGGAAACACTGGGTTTGATGAACCCCTTATCTAAGAGATCCTTCAACTGCTCTTTTAATTCGCTAAGTTCTACTAGTGCCATTCTGTATAGAGGAATAGATATAGGCTGAGTATCTGGAAGAAGATCAATATTAAAGTCTCTTTCCTTTTTGGAAGGAATTCCTGGATGATCTTTGGGAAAGATATATGAATACTCATTCATTATGGGGACTGATTCAAGATGAGAGTTTCAGAACTAGTGTCCTTAACTCAAACAATATGATAGACATATCCCTTAGATATCATTTTCTGTGCCCAAAGGTAGGAAATAAGATGACCTCTAAAAACGGATACACTACCCTTCCACTCTAGGATGCGTTCATTTGGAAAATGAAACTGGACTATTCTATTTCTGCAGTCGACTGTGTCATAGCAAAAATAAAGCCAATCCATGTTGAGAGTGAAATCAAAATCAGTCATCTCTAATTAAACTAAATCTGCTAAAGTGACCTTCTGAAATATTATAACCGGGCAGTTCCTTTATACCTGCCGGGCTATGGTGGTTTTACCCACTGGGGTAGAGACTGAAAAGGGCTGTGCTAGAATTTTGGGGCTGGTTCTGAAATCGCCTACTATATAGGGAGTAACAAAAGACAAAGAAGCTCCTGGGTCTAGCAAAGCATAAACCTGCACATGAAAGATCTGTAACGTACCTATAATCACATCAGGAGAATTTTCTTGATCTAGCCAGAATTGGAGAGCATAGATTCTGTTTGGGAGTTGCCTACTAGTAGCACCGGAGGTGGCACCATACTGATTCAGGTGATCGGACTGAGCTGAGGAACGATTCTATTGACCCTGCGAACCTGACTGTGGACAATCTCTAACTTTATGGCCTGGCTTGCCACACTCGAAACAAGTATCACTACCAGCTCTGCAAGTACCCTGGTGGTTCTTAGCGCAAGTTTGACAAAGAGAATAGGTGCGGGTACTGCTAACACTACCCTAAGACTTAGAGCTGGCGCTCTTTGTTACCCTTTCTAATCTTAGAAACTGGAGCACTAGCTGAAGAAGGAGCTAGAACTGATGACTTAGGACGAAACTGAGAATGGTTTCCTCCTTTTGATTTGGGCTGAGCAAAGTTAAAACTACCCTTTCTTGCTCTCTTATTCTGCCTCTTCCTCATCATAATCTTTTGCTCCTCTATCTGCCGAGCATGAGTCATAAGCCTGGCTAAAGTTATGTCACTATTCAGCATGGTAGATCTGTAGTCAATAACCACATTATCATTCACCCCTGAAATGAACTTACTCATCTTGGCCCTGCTATCTACAACCACATGTGGAGCATATCTGGCTAATTGAGTAAACTTAAGAGAATAATCTTTCACCGTAATATTTCCCTTCCTGAGGTTGATGAATTCTAACATCTTAGCTTCTCTAAGCTCTAGGGGAAAGAATCTATCAAGGAAAGTAGAAGCAAACTCCTCCCACTCAACAGGCCCTGCATCATCTGGCCTTTTTGACTTCCACTGTTTAAACCATGTGTGAGCAATATCCTGCAACTGATATGCAACTAGCTCAGTACTCTCAACAGGAGTAACCCCCATGATATCTGTCACCTTCTAAACTTGATCTAGGAATTCCTGAGGGTCCTCATCTGACTTAGACCTGAGAAAGGATGGAGAATTCATTTGGATAAAGTCCCAAATTCTGGCTGGAGCTAAATTGGCTACTGGGTTGGCCTGAGCGACAACTGGTCGTTCATTTGAGTAGCAACTACTGACCAAGAGTAGTGAATGCAGCTCTGAACTCTGCATGAGAAACATATCCGCCCAAAGGTTCTTCGGGCTGAGGGGCTGACTGATTGCCATTTTTTTTTGGGAGGCATGGTCTGTAGAAGAAAGGGAGAAATGGATTAGACTGAGAAATTGACTTAAAATTATGCTCACTAGCACGACATGAATACTGAAGGAAAACTGTTTGTAAACATCTTATAGCCTCCTGCATATAAATGTGGCGCTCAACACACCCATGTATAAGACTCTGCTTGATGTGGCTTTCAGACTTCCTAGGACTCTATTGAACCTGGCTCTGAAACCAAGTTTGTAACAAACCAAATCTGGTACCCAAAATGCTACATGGTTCTCATGACCCTGACGGACCACAAACTTATCCATGACTAATATCTATACCTGTATAATGCATGACATACTGTATAATGCGGAAACATGAACTGGAAGGCCATAAGGTTCAAAACTGTAACATAAGATCTAATAAATCGTAACATCTGGATGGGGTTGACATACCCAAAATAAAGCTGAATTAGCTATCTGAACATACAGTAGTCTGTAAAGCCTCTAAATATGATTGTCTAAATAAGGAGTTGATGGGACATGTCCCCAAATAACTCCAACTAATAAATTAATTAATGAGATATTAAAATAATGATCGTGTCCTCGAAAGATGAGGACTTATTTCTAACTTTGACTGCTGAGACTGGAATCTACTGATGCTTTGGAGCTTGTGTCTCTAAACCTATGATATAAGACACCGTCGCGCAAATACATCAGTACTTTGAATGTACTGGTATGCATGTGAGGTAGGCTGAATGTACGAGGTTCGTATGCATGAACAATACCGACTAACTGACTAATATGAGCGTGAGAATACATACATAGTAACTATAACTAAGATCGTGATAATGTGAGTTTTCTAATAACTAACATGACTAATGAATGAGTTTTGATAACTGATATAACTGATAACATGAGTGACTATATCTAATAGTACTGAATCTAATGGAACTAGTTGAGTTCCGCACTGTATCTGAGTTGATTGTATCTGAAAGTCCTGAATTTTGTAGAACTATCGGAGTTTTATTACTGAGACTGATTGGCTATATCTGACAGTTTTGGTTCTGTAATATGAAATTGTGGGAAGTAGTTATCTAACCGATATGCCCCAAATGATGCATTATAGCTGAATTGGGGTCCAATTTATGCCCTGATTAGAAGGGTGTCGATAATGCGCCACTGGTAAGGACAATATGTGAGTGACCCTCAACTAGAAGGTTACTCTAATAAGAACGGTGGGAACCCTGAACTAGCAGGTTAAGCCACCTCATCTACCCTCAACTAACAGGTATAATGTCTCAACCTATGCTGGCTATGTAGTTCTGGAACACAAAGACTGCTCCTAAGAATCACACCCTCTACTGGTAGGTAAGTTCCCATCCTTGGGTTCACTCAGTGATAATTTCTACTTCCATCTGAATAGACACTGAACATGGGTTATTGAACTGAACTGGACTGAGTTCCATTGATTGACATATTATTACCGAGATTACTGAGTTTTCCTTAGTCATGAGACTGACTGAATTCTCTTGAACATGGCTTGACTGAGAGTATCTTGAAAACATAACATTAGCTCTAGACATACAACTAAATTGTCGGGTACAAGTACCCCCAAGACTCGATGGAAGGACACTGACAAGGCCTGACTTTCTTGAATACATGACCAATATCAACAATCTATAATATAATAAGTTGGGGATTTCACGAAGTACATGGTTATCATACTATCTAACATGGACGGGAATGCTTATAATTATATCATAATCCCATGTTCTAATATCATGGGCATTTCAACTACATACACATTTCATAATGATGGCATGGAAAACATATAAACATAAGAGGATGACAAACATGTTACATTTAGTTTATGTTTTGGGCTATAAGGCATAATTTCTACTCTTTCAAGCATTTTATCAAACACCTACATGCACAATTAGGGCATAGGTGAAATCATCAAATTACACATCATAAGCTACTAAATTCAAGGATTTTATCTTTCATGTTAACATAATATCATAAAAAACCACACAAAGATTCCAACTTTGAAATCAATCAATGTCAATAACATGATTACAAATAACCTACAACATAAATACCATAATTTATAGAAAAAACAAGGTACTTGAGCTTCATGGATGGAAGGAATCCATGAATGAACACTGTGCATACCTTTGTTCGTAAATACACCAAGATTGATGGAGGAAATTCTTGATTTTGAATCTTCTATGAAAAGCCCTAGGTTGTTCTTGAGAGGTTTTTGAGAGAATAGAGTATATTTTAGGTTCCCAATAGCCAAATCTCATGTTAAAGGGCTTAAATAGGGGTAAAAAATTGACCATTTTAACCCTGGACACGTCTTTTAATTTTAGTGAAAATTTCTCGCATTGGACCCTTGGCGCGACGCGGCACTAGCGCGCCGTGTCACTAGAATTTGACAACTGGGAAATTGATGGATGGCGCGATGCGGAGCCTTCACGTTTCCACTTCCTTTGTGACCTAAAAGTTTGGAGCGATGTGGGGAAATCACACCGAGACACTGGAAAAGGACAATTTCTATTTTAGCTTGTGGCACGGCGCGCCACTGACCAATATAGCGCTGTTTTATGATGGGAACTTGAAATAGCCATAACCTCTTAATCGGTTATCGGATTTAAGCGAATCTTATATTGATGAAAATCTTGTTGAATTTCCCACGTGACAAAAGTGAAAATCTTAAAATGCCACATGTATAAAAGTGGATTCATCTTTCAAAGAAAGATTCTAACTTCTTTTTAGATGATTTCGAGCTAGGAAAGAGTACGAGGTATTACACAGCTACCCCATGCAGCTTCACAATCTCCTGAAGATATAACCGTTCATAATCCTCCACGGAAAAGGTAGTCTGTACTGGCAAAAAATGAACAAACTTGGTCATCCTATCCACGATGACTCAAATTGAATCATATTGATTTCGAGACCGAGGAAAACTGACAACAAAGTCCATATTGATTACTTCCCACTTTCTTTTGGGCAAATCAATTTCTTGATATAACCCTCCTAGCCTCATGTGCTCATCCTTAACCTGTTGACACACCATGCACTTGGCCACAAAATCAGCCACATCCCTCTTCATGCCATTTCACTAGTAGATCTCCTTGAGATCATGATACATCTTATTCGAGCTAGGATGAACAACACAGTACAACTCATTCACCTTAGTCAAAACCCTTTTCTTAGTCCATCAACATCAAGAACACACTATCTCCCTTGGTATCGTAAATTACCATCACCACTAATCTCAAACACCACTACCTTTTGCCCACCAACATCACCCTTGGTTTTTATCAAGATAGGATCTAGTTTTTGGTTCTCTTTAATCTCCGCACCAAGAGATGATCAAACCACTTTTTGCACCATCAAACCACCATACTTAGAGTCCAATAGAAGAAATACAAGATTATCCAAGCGGTGAAGAATTTTGTGATCAGAAAAGATATCCACGTGAATACCATACAAATAATGCCGCCATATTTTCAAAGCGAACACAACCGCCAATAATCCCAAATCATGAGTAAGATAATTCCTCCTATGTATCTTCAATGTCCTGGAAGCATATGCAATCAGATTTCCATGCTGCATTAAAACACAACCAAGACCTACCCGAGATGAATCATAATAAACCACAAATCTATCATTGCCTTCCAACATGGTCAGGATTGGAGCCGAAGTCAAATTATCCTTCAACTTCTCAAAACTCTCTTCACAAGAATCCGACCAAAAAAACTTAACCTTCTTCTGAGTCGACTTAGTCAAAGGAGGAACTATCGAAGAAAAGCTTTCCATAAACCACCTATAATACCCAGCTAAACCTAAGAAGCTCTGGCTATTAGATGGAGTCGTTGGCCCAGGCCACCTTTTGACCACAACAGCCTTTTGTAGATCTACCATGATCCCTTCACTAGAAATAACATGACCTAAGAAAGTCACAATGTTTAACCAGAACACATACTTAGAGAACTTGGCATACAACTGTTGTTCCTTTAAGGTCTGCAACATCATAAAATAGAATGTCATCAATAAACACAATGACAAAGACATCCAAATACTACCTGAACACCCTGTTCATCAAGTTATAAATTCTACTAGAGCATTAGTCAACCCAAATGACATTACCAAGAACTCAAAATGCCCATACCGAGTATGAAAAGTTGTCTTAGGGATATCTATCTCCCAAATCTTAAGATAATGGTACCCAGACCGAAGATCTATCTTAGAGAAAAACTTGGCACCCTGTAACTGGTCAAATAGATTACCTATCCTTGGGAGAGGATACTTGTTCTTGACCGTCACCTTATTTAACTACCTGTATTCAATGCACTTCTGAAGGAAACCATCCTTCTTACATACAAACAACACCGGCACACCCCACGGAGAAACACTTGGATGAATAAACCCCTTATCTATAAGATCCTTAAGTTACTCCTTTAGTTTCCTCAACTAAGCCGGAGCCATTCTATATAGAGGAATAGAAATTAGATGAGTGTCCGGAAGCAAATCAATACCAAACTCTATTTCCCTATCCGGAGAAACACCAAGAAGATCATCTAAAAAGGCCTCTGGAAACTCATTAACCACAGACACCGATGACAAAGAAGGACCTTACGAGTTAGAATCTTTAACCCAAACCAAGTGATAAAGACAACCCTTAGAGATTAATCTCCGAGCTCTAAGATAAGAATAAACCTCCCCTAGAAGCTAAGGAGCTACCTTCTCATTCTATAATCGATTCACCAGGGAACTTAAAGATAAGCCTACAGGTCCAACAGTTCACATACGCATAATAAGAATGCAACTAATCCATACCTAAGATTACATTAATATCTACCATATCCAACTCAAACAGATCCACCAAGGTCTACTTGCCACCAATAGCTACCACACCCCCTATAGACTCTCTTAGCAATAACCGAGTCACTTATAAGGTAGAAATAAAAAAAGGATTCGAGATAACTTCCAGGTCAAAACTAAAAGACACAGCCACATATGGAGTCATATAAGAAAGAGTTGACCCCAGATCAAGCAAACAGTATACTTCACGAGACAAAAGCTATAATGTACCAGTAACAACGTGAGGTAATGCCTCAAATTCCTATTGGGATGCCAAAACATACAACCTATTCCAACCAACACTAGAACTAAGAGTAGTAACAGAAGAAAATACCATACCACCAGGTGTAAGAGTAGAAAATGAAGCCACCAGAATCTTATTCACCCCTGTAGCAACCTTATTGACTGGATAATCCCTGAGCCGATAGCTTACTTGGCCATTCTTGAATTACTTGTCCCTTTTTTCCTTGTAACAACCCCAATGAAGACAACCACAGAATTGATAAGGAGGTCACAAAGAAATTAACTGACCTCCGCTCACTTGAGATTGGGCAACTTGTGCCCGAGAATAGTCTCCACCTTGATAACGCCTATCTCTCAACTACTGTGGGTAAGGAGCACAGGAAAAAAAAAAGCCCAAACTCCCCAACTTGTTTTTCTACCACTTGCCACCATCTCTACCTCCCTAAGACTACATACCTCCCTGGTCTGAAAACCTACTCCGTGCATACCTTCTTGGTTTAAAAACTGGCTTTACTTTTCCTGCCGATCCTCATACTCTGCCTGCTTTCTCTTCTCGTCCTCAAGCTGCTACATATGAGCAGCCAATCTCGAGATGTCAATATCTTTAATCTATAAGACAATATTTTTCTCTAGAATCAAATCTCTATTCAACCCAGAAGCAAACTTCCTCATTCTCGACCTCATATCAACCACCAAATCAGGAGCATACCTTGATAGCTAATGATACTTCAAAGCATATTTCTTTACAGATATCCTCCCCTACTTGAGGTTCACAAACTCCTACATCTTTGCTTCTCTCAACTCTTGAGGAAAGAACCAATCCAAAAAGGTATTAGAAAAAGCCTCCTACAACCCTTCCTCTTCCATATCATCCCTATCCCTATCCCACTCCTCATACTACTGATAAGAAACATCCTTGAGCTAATAAGCTGCAAAGTTAATCATTCTAGATTAGTATCCTGCATCACCCAAAAGATCTTTTCTATCTCATTCAAGAAGCCTTGTGAATCCTCCTCCACCTTTACCCTAGTAAAATTTAGAGAACCTATCTTTATAAATTGACTAACCCTTGTGGCCTTAGTATACAAAGCAATAGTTGCACGCCGCTCAGCCTGAGCAACAACCAATTGGGCAATAAAATGAATAGACTGATGAAATTCTGCATTTACTACATTGCCCTGAGGGACCTGAGGAGAACTGGACAAAATAGGAGGAACTCTAACACCATCAAGAATAGGACCATGAGATCAAAGATTTACTCCAGATGTAGGACGTACCCCTTAATCATTATCCCCAGATAGGATAGAAAAATTTCCTTGTGTTCCAGATCTAGGAGGCATAATCTGAAATATGAACAAACAAGGATTAGATGAGATTCTAGGATTGAGTCCTCAAGCTTAAAGATAGAATAACAAGAAAGTGAAACATTCCTAAATGTCTTGTAGCCTTCCTCTTATGAGTGTGGCATGCTTCACACCCTTAAAAGAGACTCTACTGGACACGACTTTGTGGACTTTCCAGTTTACCATGAACTTAGAGCTATGATACAAATTTACATGACCCGACCCTGGGACTTGTCGTAATGGGAATCCTAAGTCCAACCAAGATCAGGTACCATCCACTATTACCCAACCCAACCACCAATATCTAACCTTAGATGGGTTAAATTTTGAACATACAGCAAGATAACATTATTATTCTTATTAAGACTTTAGGATAGGGTCACAACTATGACCGACCAAATTGAGTCAAACCGTACCTCACCAACCGACCAACCATACCAAACCAAAGAAGATATCATAACATAATGTAAAAATCAATCCCAAAATGTAATACGATGGAAAAACCAACAATATCATCCAATAATGCCAGGCCACCAGCTTATTCTAATGCTAAGGCCAACACCAATACCAATTTTGCCCATACCAAGCCTCAGAAGTGCCACAAAGACTTTATCCAAAAGAGTAAAAATATTTGGTTGGGCCATGCTCCCAACCATGGACAAAACCAATATCCAAAATAAAATAACAGTGTCTAAAGAAATCCGTAACATAAAATGATGCTTTCAAAAAGAATGAAACCTCACCACTTCAATCCAAATGCTGACCAAATCCATGTGCTCAATAGGAGAAGTAGAGTGGCCAATTCCTGCATAGCATGGGTATACATTCTCTAGTAGAAAGGGTTAGCAAATAACCACTAGCATGATTCTCAAGATAAGGATAAAATAATGCCAGTCATAAAACCAAGTAAAACCATCCATTAGTCATACAGCCATAGATATAGAAGTGCTGGGAAAAGGGACCGGGTTTAGCATGTACTTAAAAACTTTACCTGGCTATGTAGCTTTACCTTCTTAACCACCCATGAGCCATATACATTCAGCTCCCCCTACTGAAAGGGCCCTAGTATGTTTAGTTGCATGACCAAGGAATATTTCATGGGATGACAAGTACATCCCTCAATATAAAATATGGCACATGCACATGTTCATCAAGACCCCTTATATCAGCAAATATGAGTTTCCAATTTTGATCCCCCCGGGACTGCCACCTTTCATGGCTTAGCTACGCACCCCGCCATTAATGCCCAAAGGAATGCATGTCCAAATAATATATTTACCATTTATTAAGCAAGGACAATATTAGTGGTATCATCATACCACCCTATTACTTGCAAGCAATATCCATAGCCAAACCATTTAGGTTAAGGGGACCTTAGGTGCCCTTCCAATTACCATATTAAATCTACTTGCGAGACTTTTATATTTTCCACAAACATAACTATTTAGAATTTAGCCTTTCCAAACTATTTAAACCATGAATAAATCCTTTGTCCAGTTTAATACATGCAAGAGTTCCATAAAAAGAAGTCAACACAGTGAACATATCTTTATAAGTATTTTATCAAACACCTTAGGGGCATAATATAACCAAAACCAATTCCAAAGACCATTAAACCATTACCATGCAATCCAATTGTCCAAAATCACCATTAATACATATAAAGAATAATTAAAACCATAGAAAACCAAAACCAAACATTCAATATCAAAATTCCCAAATAATAATTGAAAACCATAATCATGAAATAGTAAAACCATGAAATCAATCACATAAACTATGCCTTTAGTTGAAATTACAATGAGGGAACAGAATCATGCCTTATAACAAAGAATTGATGGAAAGAAATCACAAAGACAAGTCTCAAAGAAACCCGTAAGATGAACCCCTAGCTTTCTTGCCCCAAAAGCTCTTGAGAGAATTATGAGATGTTTTGGAATAGTTTCTAAGTGTTAATGAATAGAATAACTGGGTAAATAACCTCCGAAGTATATTAGAAGTCGTGGGTCCTAATTAGTTTAAGTAGGGAAATGTACAGAATACCCTTACTTAAATCCTTTAAAAACCCATCACAGGGATATCACTAACCCATACGAGTCGTACCCTCCTATACGGTTGGTATCCACCACTCATATCCAAGCCTCAACCCTTGGATCAAACACTTGTATAGTATAAGAATCATCTAACCAAGTTGTAACCATAATAAATGATCCATACCCATAACCCGTATCCCTGACAGAATAAAATACTAGGACGATCAAACACTGTACACCTTATGAGTCCATGATACAACTCGTACTAAGCCTTACGACTCATACCAATAAGTAATGAATATTACAGTGATCAAAATCATCCCACCAACTAATATTGGTCAGCATACGACAGGACCATATCACTCATACCTCAGCATACAGCTCACGCCAATGAGTTATATTGGGTCTAGAGAATGGATTTCCAGGAAATTTTCTAAGGGTCAAAACCTAAGATATTTAAGTCTAGGATTATGAGCGATCCTAAATTTATCTCTTCCCTAGAAATGATTAAACCAATAAGAATCTCCCAAGGGTTTACCAAGATAGGCTGATTTTAAGAGGGTAAGATATTGTACACATAAAGATCAACCAATACCATCCCTCTAAGTGAATGCCTAATTTCTAAATTTGAGTTGCAGTGTCATGCCACTAAGGTGAGACATCACTTAACAAAGGGGCTAACCAAGACTGCATGTCTTTTACCCTAGCTGAAAAGTAATGCTCATTAGTCTTCTTATATCCCAACACTTCATTAATTATAGTTTCATTGCAAACCATATTTACCCCTTTCATTCTCAAAACATCCTTTCTCAATTAAGGACCTATCCTTTTCTTTTTAGGAAATAATTCCCCATACGCAACATAAACTTCTCTAATCTAATTTTTAACATAAGGATTAAGTGGTTCAGTGAATACATAAAAATCATGGCATTGGAGTGCTTAAAGAATCTAAGAATGATTTGCCTCTAGATAACGTAAGTTAAGACATTGCTCCTCATAGATAGTGCTCTGATGCTTCACCTTAAGATGGTTCAAGATATGTTGGCCTTCTTGAGGGTGCACAAACGGCACTGCTGTATGGGTGGGAAGCTGCTCAACTCCTTAATGTTTGGCTAGAGTTGCCTTAGGAGTGTGGAGAGGCTCATGAATGGATTTGATTTTTCATCCCCCTCCCTTCGAGGAATTGAGGTTGTGCCTCACAGAGATCGTGCCATTTATGAAGATCTTCTCAGAAGAAATTGAGGCCTTAGATTTGGTCTCATCTACCCTTTTCCTCTTGTACATATTCTCGTGTCTTTCCCATTCTTGGATTGTCATCCCTCTTATAATCCTTAAGGTATGAGGAGGAGATTTGCACTGATTTTTTGATACATGATTAATCCTAGGTATCTCTACAAAAAATGTATCAATAGGCTTGGCTCGTGTTATCTAATCATCACAATTGTCAAAAAATAAGTGTGTATTATCAAGAAAAGGCGCATCATAATGGATTAGTGATGCATATGATAATCGCTAAAATAAATAGAGAATTTTGATAAAAGTGGATGAAAGAAAGTAGAAATTGGCAATATGCCAAAGGATTTGGCGACATTCCTCGAGCATCATCTATGGATTTGGCGACATTCCTCGAGCATCATCTATTCTCTAAGGCATCATTAATTTTTACTTATGTTAGCCAATAATTCTACAATATTCAGTAATACAGGGAGCACTTTGGCAGTGCATCGCACAATTTGGCGCATTATCAAGGTTATCCACCTTTGCTGAATTGCTATATTCCCCAAGCTTCCTTTTGCGACCCTTCACCTTCAATGTTGATTTTTTCACACTTTTTGACCGTAGGTACTAAGAGTTCCCCAGGTATCTATATGCATATAACTGTATCGCAATTTTTCCCTCAAGAACGATATCTCCCAATCTATTATTGGGAAAAATCAATCGAATTAATAATAGCCCACCATAATTATAGACTAATTTTACCCAAACCCATTGTAAACTCACTTTAAACTCATGCCAACGATTCTTATTTTACTAATTATGCGTTAATCATAAAGCAGAAGTAGAAAATATCTTAATATGCACAAATAAAAAATAAATGAGCTTATGTAGGCATCATGAATTCAACTTCAACGCATTATAATCACTCAAGTATTAACAATTATAACTGATATTAGCAACAAAAATGAACTCTAACCTTCAAATTTTATGGAGAAAATAGTAATGATCTTTAAGAAAAAGGACCCATAGTATGCATGTGATATTTGAGTTAGATTCAAATAATTGAAATGTATGTGTGTTGTGAGTCGATACAATAAGAGAGTAAAAAGAGAGCGAAGAAAATGAGGGAAATAAAAAGAGTTTGAATAAATACTAAGGGTGAAGGGGTAGTGAAAAGTCAAAGGTAAAAAATATTTCAAATCGACATTTTGAAAACCACTCAAGTACGACATTACTTCTTCATCGCAGACGGCATCTGCAAATGTGCCAATGTGGAGCTCCATCACTGAATGTAACCGTTTGTTGGATCCTTAGTTGTCATTATGGTAAAGAAATTTGGTGATGGGTATGTGTCGCTGAACACATTGGTGATGCACCGATTTGTACCCACTATCGCAAAATATAACAAATCACGCTACGTTAGGAAATCCCTTTAGTGAGAGGCATTGGTGATACACCAATGAGCTTGATGCATTATCGAAGCCTCCTCACTGGAGTTTGGCACACGATTTCCCAATTTATTTCTTCTTCAACTTGATTTTCATCCATTTTCCCTTACTTCCACTTTATCATTCACTTGTACACTTTTACAAATGTTAGTCAAATTAGCAAAAGTAAACTTAGGTTTCCTCCTAAGAAGCTCCTTAGTTAATGTCATGGAACGATGTTGTCCCTCATTAATCAAGCATTATCGAGGTAGATAAACTCCAAGAAATCTGCCTTTAGGAGCAACTTATGTTGGTGTTGAACTCATTGCTTATTCATAGTAAATCGGTATCCAAATTATTCTTTAATTCAATCACTCCATTAGGAAAATAATTCACCAGTTTAAAGGGATCTGACCACCATGTTTGAGTTTACCTAAGAACAACTTGTACCTTAAGTTCAATAACAAGACATCATCTTCTACCTTGAAATCTCATTTTAGAATACTTGAATCATGCGTTCTTTTTATCCATTCTTTGTAGAGAGTAGAACTTTTGTAGGCCTTCAAATAAAACTCATCTATCTTATGGAGTTGGTCTAACCTCAACTTGGAAACATCCTTCCAGTTCATATTTAACCTCCACAAGGCCTACAACGCCTTATGTTTAAGCTTAACAAAAAAGTGACAAGATTATACAAACACTAAATGATAGAGAGACATGCCAATAGGGGTTTTAAAGGAGGTCCTACAAGCCCACAAGGCTTCATTATGTTTTCAAGACTAGTCCATTCTACGTGCATTGATGATCTTTGGAAAAATCTCATTTCTTTCTTGATTTGATACTTTTGTCAACCAATTGTCTTAAGGATTGTAAGGAAATGCTTCCGTATGTTTGACCCCATAATTCATAAGCAAGGTATAGAATGATTGATTGTAAAAATGAGATCCTCCGTCACTTACAATAACATGAGGGGTTCAAACTAGGCAAAACCATTCTTCTTCAAGAATAGAGTAACACTTTTAGCTTCATTGTTTGGCAAGACAATGGCTTCCACCCACTTAGAAACATAATCAACCACTACCAAGATGTAATGGTTTCACTATAAGCCCATAAAGGGCTCATGAAATCCAAACCTCATATTTCAAATAACTCAACATCAATGCTTGGTTGTACAGGTATTTATGTCTCCTCAAGATCACTTATTATCTTTGACATTTATCACATGCCCTCTTTAGTTCATGTGCATCACATTACAATGTTGGCTAATAGAATCCACTTTGGGGAACTTTTGCAACTGTATACACACTAGCATGATGGCCTGGATTCAATGTCGAGTGACATGTATCAAGAATTGCTTTCATTTTTCCCTTCATAAAACACCACCGAATCACTGCATTTAAGCACTTTATAAATAGGTAAGGCCCATCCCAATAGTATCACTTTACCTCATGAAGAAAGTTCTTCTTTTGGTGGAACTTTATGTTCTCGGGGAGTGCCCCACACACTATATAGTTTGCAAAATCAGCATACCAAGGCACCACCTTCTCCGACAAAGTTATCACAAGTTGATTAGGAAACTCCTCATTGATCTCAAAGTTATTCTTAACACTTCATCTGATTCAACATTAGGCAAGTGGTCAACCATTTAACTTCACATCCCTTTTAATCTTTAACTTTGGAGTCAACTCTTGTAGGAGTAAGACCCGCCTAATCAATCTTGGTCATACCTTTTTCTTGTCCATTAAATAATGAAGAGCTGTATGATCTGTGTGCACAACCACCTTTGTACCTAGCAAATAGGCATAAAATATTTTGAAAGCATAGACTATGACAAGAAAATCTTACTTTGTCACAGTATAATTATGTTGAGCATCATTTAATAACTTACTAGCATAACAAACAGAGTGAAAAATTTTATCCTTATTTTGACCTAAAACCACACCCAATGCTAATCTATTTGCATCACACATTAATTCAAAGGGTGATTCCTAATTTGGAGCCACAATGATAGGGGCAGACACAAACATTTCTTTGAGATAATTGAACGTACTTAGACAATCATCATAAAACTCAAAATTAACTTCTTTTTCAAGAAGCTTAATATAGGTTGTGCAATTTTGGAGAAGTCTTTGATGAATCATCTATAAAAGTTGGTTTGCTTAAAGAAACTTCTAACCTCTTTTATAGATATTAGATGGGTTTACCTGAAAATAACCTCAACCTTTGCTTGATCAAATTTAATACCCTCCTCTGAGATTTTTTTTCTTGAGTACATTACCTTCTTTGACCATGAAATAACACTTTTCCCTATTCAATACTAGATTTGTTTCTATAAAATGCTCAAGGACTTTACCCAAGTGTGAAAGGCAAGATTTAAATGAGTCACCAACAATGGAGAATTCATCCATGAACACTTCCATAGTATCCTAAACCATATCCATAAACATAGACAACGTACACCTTTAAAAGGCAGAGGGCGTGATGCATAGGAAAAAGACATGCGTTTGAAGGTAAAGGTCCTGTAAGGGCATGTAAATATGGTTTTCTCTAGATATTCAAGCGCAATGAAAATTTTATTATATCTGGGCTACTCATTAAGAATACAATACCATCCATGCCCGACAAACAGATCTAGTATTTAGTCCATGAATGACATAGGGAAATGATCCCTTTTGATCCAACAATTAAATTTACGATAATCCATACATGCCCTCCAACCCGTGAACTGATAGATGAGTACAAGATCATTTTTTTCATTTTGGACTACCATCATACCCATTTCTTAGGAGCACATTAGATTGGACTCACCCACATACTATTCGAGATTTAGTACACAACACCCACATCAAGCCATTTGATAATTTCTTTCTTGAGCTCCTCTTGTATTGGTTGGTTTAGCCTCCTTTCGTATTCCACATTAGGAAGATGATCTATCTTCAGTTTAATTTTATGGGTGCGAATCTTAGAAGGTATCTCAATAATGTCTTCTATGGTCCATCCTATGGATCAAATAGGCTTTGTCAAGATAGATCTCATGGCCTCCACTTTCCCAGGTAAAAGATCTTCCACAATAATGATATGCAATGTATTACCCTTTTCTAAGAAGATGCACCAAAGATGAGGAGGCAATGACTTTAACACAAGTTAGGAGTTCAATTATTGAGGGTTTGGTAGGAGGTGTTTCTTAATTTTTTAAGTTGAGGTCTAACTTACACTGGTTCTTATTGTAAGATCCAACCCATCAATGATGCTACCACCGTGTCATATTCCTCAACGTCATCCTTCTTGAGGTTCCACAATGCCACTTCTAATTGATCACTCATGAAATGAACTTCCATATCATTAGTCAGTTCATCATCAATCACAAAGAACAGTTGCAAATCCATAGGTTGAAACTTGTTTCAATGACTTACATATATTCGAAAAAAACCTTTTAATTATCCAACTAGAATTTTATTTCTCCATACTCGACATCAACCAACACCTATATTGTAGCTAAGAATGGCCTATCAAGAATAATTGGTGCCTCATGGTCAATTTTTAATATAATGTCAGAAAATCAACCGGGAAAATAAATCAATCCACTTTTATAGGTACATCATATAATACACCTATGGGATTCTTATAGAGTGATAGACCATTCAAAGTCTTACTGTCATTGGTTTGGAAAAACTCAAAGATACCTTATGATGCACAACAAATGATATCAAAGTAATACTCTTTTCAAGATTATGTAGAATTTTTTCAAATTTGTACACCTGATAGTCAATGTATAGTGAATGCTCCCAGGTGTTCTTTCTTTACAATCATTTGGCAAGTCATTATCACACTACAATTATGTGTCACCATAATTGTTTTTAAAACCATGACTTTCTTCTTTGTTAAAAAATCCTTCAAAAATTTAGCATAACCGGGCATCTCCTGTTGGGCGTCAAAGTAATAGATGTTTATCGATAGGTTTCTAAACTTCTCAAGGGACTTCCTAAACATCTATAATGGCCCGACCTCTTATTCTCGAGATGCCCCATGATGCTCCAAACTACAAGTAGTCCTGAGCTAAACCTGACTGTATTTTCTAGATCTGAATCTCAAAATAGGGAAATATAGATGAAAAATTATAACATATGTAGAAAACTATCTAAGTCTTCTGAGTATATCTGAATCATACAAAATCTTGAAAGTCTAATAAAACAAATGCTGAAAATCTGAATACTAACTCAAAGGTCTAAATTTGAATCTAATAGTTCGACAAGCCTCTACTATCTGAATGTAGAGAGTCACTGGGATAGGCCCTAGCTGACCCAACTGGCTAAAATAGTTAAAGGAACATCTACTAATAAGCTAAAAAATGAATAGCTAAGTCCCCAAACTATGAGAACTTACCAACTACAGCGATGTAGATGAGATGGTCAAAAATCACTATCACTACTGAGACTGAGCACCTGAACCTATATTAAAAGACAATGTAGCACATAGACATATATGTGGATCTATACTTTGAGGATGTATTGAATATATGGGGGCGTATCCAATAAGTAAACAATATCATCACCGTTTATAAAATCATGCATGCTAAATATAAATGACTCACATAGCTTGAGTAAATCTGAAATCTAAAAAAAAATCATAAATCATAAATAGTAAAGCATGTAGTATGAATCTTGTGTCATTACACTTAGTTCTAAACTTTGTATTCTGTTCTTGTTCTCAAATCATATAGGCTAAAAGAAGTCTGAAACTTATTATGCATAGTAAACACTTTATCTCAAGAGTTTAAATAATTAAAACTCTTTTAAGAGTGGGGAACATCTATTTAGGAGGTTCTTCTAATCGACATGTACACCATGTGAGAATCCATGGTGTCGCATGACTAGTCCCCGTAAACATAGGGCTATTCTACCCTTTCCATCGGAATAGAACAATCTCATCTCATTAATCACAATCTCAATCATTCACATAGAAGTGGGAATAATCTAAATCCTACGTTGGCATGTAGTTCTGGGGTATGAAACCAATGTAACGTACCTATCTCGGTGCTAAATACTACTCTCAATCTCATGCTTAAATCTCAAGAAAAAAATCCAATTTAAAAGTAATTTAATGGTTTATAATGAAAACCAACTATAAATCTGTAATCTAAATCTATAAAGTAGATTTTAAATCTATTCTGAGACCAAAAGGTTAAATCTTTCTCAATAATCTGAAAATATTCTAATCATGGGGTTCTTAAAACACAACAATTCTTTGAATAACAATCTTTAAATAAGGTTTAATGACCCATGTATCAATATCATGATAAACATCTCAAAATTCATGCTTGATAATATGAATATTCATAATTCATCATAAAATCTGTAAATTTTAGCAATTTGCATAAAAATATAACCATACTCATGTAATTCAATTTCTAAATCATTGAAAATCTCATAATCTCATGAATAGCAATAGGGGGTGTAAACTCAAACTTCAAATTCATAGGAAACATATAAAATCAAATAAATTTTGCAATAAAATCAAGTTTTAGGCACAAGGATGAATGGATTATCCTTGTTCATAACCACACATACCTTGGATGATGAACTAGATGAACAAGCTTGCTTTTTGAGATACTATTCATGCTATTGAATAGAGGTTCTTGAAACTCTTGGAATGGGAACTTTGAATCCTAAACCAATTTGGAAAACTAATGGTAGAATTTTGAGGTTCTTAGAGTTGGATATTGAAGCTTAGGGTTTTTAATTTGAGAGGATTTGGTGAAAAGTAAGCCTAATCTGGTTAGAATAGGATTTAATCTTGTGTTTGGGTGGATTGGGGTGGGGAAAATGATTCATTTGCTCATAAAAACCCAAATAAAATAATGTTGAATGGGGCCACCCTCGTATTGTGACCCCTACTTGGGTCAAATGGCCCCGTGATACCTAACCAAGTCAAACAGATATCACATCGCGACCCCTATCTTGGATAATTGTCCCTCGCGACACTGGCCTATCGCGAATCATCACTATTTTGGACATCCAAACTCACCCTAACGCTAGTTTGAAAAACCCAAAACTCACCCGAGATGTACTATAGACTTCCCTTATCACGAATCAACTTAAAAATCAAATTTCCAAGGTTGGAAAGGTCTTAAATAAAATCTTCAAAGTTCGAAGGCCTTGAAAATGACAAAGTCCCAACACTTAGCTAAAATTTTCCATGTCTGGGACCTCTCTTGGCATGCTTTAAAGGTCTTAGACGACGAGGATTTTTGTGGGGTCTTACAACTTTGAGTCATATTTTTTCTTCTTGAGCCTTTGAGGAAATAGAGGTAGAATTTTAACTTGTGGATTTGAGACAACTGGGTTTTCATTCAACTTTGACACATTATTTTCAACCACTTGTGGTAGTTCTTTATTTCTACTTTTCTCTTTTTCAATTCTCAATTTCTCTAAATTAGACTCCTTTAGTATAGTAACCTTTCCATATGGCATATCAAGATATTTTTTCCCACTTACTTGTTCATCAACTCCCATCTCATTAGGGCCTTTATCAAGATCCACTTACATGAGCATCGTTCTTTGGATTTGCTACCGTGTCACTAGAAAGACCTTCGTTTTGTCTTGCATTCAAATGGGAAAATATTTGACCCAATTGGACCTCTAGTTGTTTAATCAGTTTCAAGTGTGAAGTGATGTTTTGATTCAGTTGCAAAAAGTTGCTTTTGATAACTTTTAGCATCTTATTATTTCTTTCAACCCTTATAAGGATGTGCGCAAGCACATATTCACTTTTATACTTTTCTGAATCAATGAAGGTGAAGTCTTTACCTTTAACTTTGTCATGTTGAGGGATACCTATTATGATTGTAATTTTTATCTCTCCAATCATGATCTTGATCTCTTTTCTTATTTCTTTAATTTCTATCTCGATCACAATTTTTCCTTTTGCGGTCCCTTTCTTTCCACCCTTGATCTTGCATTGCCTTTGATAGGTAGGTACAAAACCCTCCATTTGATTTGATATGAACTGAATTTCCTCATCAAGAGACTCTTCATCATCATCATCATCATATGTGTTGGTATCTTTAGAATCAACAACATTTATCATTTTTGAGATCACTCCCATTGCATGTTTGGTAAGGAGATCCAATTGTGTCATAAACGTTTCCATATTATTTTCTCTCTACTCATCCTTATTTATTTATTATTTGACCACAAGAGATTTAGTGGGATCCCTCATATCCAACTCAGATCTCTTATATACCAGCCTCTACTTTGCTTAGTCACTTGATCCAACAATGTCACTGCAATACCATGAGTTTGTTTCATTAAAGATATACCAGATGCATTATCCACCACCATTTTGTTCAATTAATCAAATACTAAATATAAGATTTAGAGGGGCATTTTTTATAGGACCTCAAGATTAGGGAATTGCAACAATCTCTTATTAAACCTTTGCCAAGTAGCATAGAGTGTTCGCCGCTTGATTAGCAAAAGTTAATGATTTCATCCCTTAATTGTAACATGCATGATGGAAGAAAAAACAAATTTAAGAAATCCATAAATTTAACAAAAGAGGTTATCAAACTTGCAGGAAACTCCTGCAACAATAATACTGCTAATCTAGTTAGTGACAACGAGAAAAGTCACAAACAAATGGATTCTTGAGATATGGGAGCTATATTAAAAGAAAAACACACATCAATGAAATTCATCAAATGAAGGTTGGCATCTTCATGGGGTTTTCTCAAAAATAATTCCTTCATCTAAAGTAAATGAAGCACCACGCTAGTAACATAAAATACATCACTCCCATCTACTTCTCTGCAGGTGGTATTCGAATAACACTAGCTTGACCTACATCTCTGAGGTGATCCTCGTCCTCGAAATGCCCATCGAAAGTAGTGGACTCACTATCGTGGTGACTCATGTTATCACCTGTATGATAAGAAAACAACAAACCATGTATAGAAGATACTACAGCTACCTCAAAGTGTCTTATAACACTAAAAAGAATGAACGCTATATTTCATTCTTAACAACAACTCCATTTTTGATAACACTCAAATTATATTATTGAGTATAGTGATTATTGTCAATACATTTTCTTTTCCAATAAGTGTAGGGATCATATCCACAGGGAATGACAGTGTTATTTTCACTCTTAATTGTCACAATCTACTCTTGGTTTTCACGCAATGTTAGAATTTAAAATGAAAGTGATATTGCGGGATTTGTTTTTGAATGTTTTCTTGAACTAAATTAAAAATGTCAACAATTGGTTAATCGAAGCTAAATGCAATAAGGTTGTAATCAAGTAAGTTAAATCACTTGGGGTTATACTTCCTTGAGACTAGTTGAAGGCATGGGTAAGTGAAAATACACATAAGATATGATTATTAGTTATGAGTAGGCATGGTTTTAATTATTGCAAGTGATTTCTCAATCCAAAACCAAATTTCACGTAGGCTTCTCTCGAACAGCCCAAGCATTTACATTACCAAACAACCATAGCCTTAAAATGGGTAACCAATCTCTGGAATTATCACTTAAATAAGTACAAATCAAGTATCGTTAACTAAATCTCATCTCTCTTATACCTCTTTCTAAGAAACACACGAGATCCAAGCATTGACTAAGTTTGCAACCACAATCTATAAGTTATAACATAAAGATACAACTAAAATCATAACATACGACAAAATTTAAAGGTAACTATTCATTACCCACAAGCAATCAATACTCAATCATGATTAACCTCAAGCATAGGAAATTAGCTACTCACAGCGAAGGAGAAAGAAATTATACTAAATTCTATCCATGTTTGCCAAAGAATTCAAAGATTTTCAAAGAAAATTCAAAATTTGAGCTAGAATTACTACAACCCAAGACTAGGGTTTGATTACAAGTTTAAGCAATTACCAAAACTTATAAATATAGGCTTCCAATGGACAAAAGAAAGTTAAATAGCATCAGAGGAATTGAGAAACTTAATTATAGAATTTCCACCACGTGACAAATTGGCTGAGCAGAGCACATCACCAAATAGGCCTGCAATGCACTGTACATATGGTTTGCCGATTTGTAATCATATTTTGCTCTAAGGGTACGATTCTTTTTCTCTTGGTGATGCAAGCCTTGGTACGCCAATCAAGTTGATGATGTGCTAATACTTTCTTTGCATGGCCATTTTTCTTCTCTTTCTCCTAGCCTTTTTTCATCAGATTTCACCATGGAGGGGTCACTTTGACAATCCGGTGTTCACTTCGGTGATGCACAAAAGTTTCTCTTTTATGCCTTTTTGCAATTTTTGGCTCCATCTTCCATCTTCTATCTATTTGCCACTTTTTGATTTTTTTTGTGCTCTATTTAAGCCTTTTTCTTGAAATCAAAATAAATTAACATTAAAAACACACCACTTTAGCATTGAGGACATGTTTTCTCCTGATTTTTAGGATAAAAGACTCAAAATTTGTCGACTCATCAAGGTGTAATTTTTATTTTTTTGGTTAGAAAAGAAATAAACTTTTTGACTTATTTATCAATTTAGGCCTGAGTTTAAGTAATACTTTCCTATGAGTTCTTGAGTGTAAATAAAATAATATTTTTTTTAAACCTAGGCTCATGATTGTGACTTTGTATATAGCTTATTCTTATTTCATAGTTTGCTACAACTTCGTCTGCCTTAGAAGTGGTATTGATCAATCTTAATTGGTAATTTTGCCATGTGTAGTTAGGATTTGCATATTCGATATTTTTCATCCTAGTCTAGAACTTATCCTGCATATTATTGAAGTAAAATAAAAGTGTTACTTTGTTTAGAAGATGATAATAGACTTTCGTTTATTTGTCTTAAGATTTTTAAGCTCTTAATATATTATACCACTAGTTAGCCCCTTTGAGCCTGTAGCTTTTTGTTTAGCAGATGTATTTTTGTCGTGACTCCTTTGCTGAATCCCTTCTTGCACCCCACTTTCTTGAGCACTGTATCATATACTTGTTATAATTATTAAATCTGAACAAAAAGGATGACCGAGTTTAAAAGGTCATCAATGATAGTTACAAAGTGATGAAAAGGCCCTCTTTGAGAGAATGTGGCATTAAAATAAACAAAAAAAAACTTGTTCAAGACAAAACATAATTGGAGCATGCTTGATATGATTAAATTACTAGTGAAAATAATTGTTGAAAAGCGGGTTGAAGAAAAATAAATAAAATAATAGATGATGAAATCTAAAAAGTGCAAAGTGCTTAGGGAAGTGTAAGTCACTATTATGTAGTTCTCTGTAAGACCCTAAAAAATCCTAACCTCAACTCAGTATTTTAAGCTTGCTAAAGGGTCCCAGACTTAGAAAATTCTAGCAAAGTATTCAGACTTAGTATTATTTTTTCCTTCATAAGTTGGCAGCTCTATTTCATGACTCTTATGACCTTAAAGTATCAATCTTTAGATTGATTCATTATCAAGAATGTCAGTAGGTGTTCCTAGATGAGTTTTGGATTTTTTGAACCTCATTTGAACCACGTTTGGAAATCTAAAATAGTGTATTGGTACAATCTCAGCGTGATGCATCAGCCATCACGCCGATCAATATTTCCTTGACTCTCAGTGGCAATTTCTAGTGAAACGATATGGACTCGATGTGGCACGTTGGCTTTTACATTGATACCAATGATGTAGTGCGTCGGTCTATGCATCGATAGTTCAGTTTTTAGTCATTAAAAAGCCGCATCCTCAGGGGTGATAGGGTCTTTTTCCCACATTTAGCAGCCCCCAAAACATGAGATTAAGTCCCTTTAGAGGCTAAATTCATTCATTATACTCAAATTGGTCAAGAATAAAAACCCTAGGTGATTGAATTTTTAAATTCAAGGCTCAAGATTACACCATTAATCTTTAAGAATTTAGCAACCAAGGTATGTCAAGTATTCATTCAAGGGTTCCTTCCACCTTTGGAGTCCAAGAAAATCTTTTAAACTTTAAGTTGCTTGATTTCATGATTTCCATGATTTAGATTCAAGTGCAATCATGATTATAATATTGATTGGATTTTTATTCCATGATTTAGTACAAGATTTATTTAAAAACAACTATTATGAATGTAGTATTATGTGAATTTATGTTAAAGCCTTGAAATTGCGATGCTCATATGTTGATTAGTACTATGTGCATATACAATGCCTTCCAAGTGTTTGATGAGTTGTTCATGAGAATTAGATAATAAAATTATATCATGTTAGCATGTATTCAAGTTCATTACATGCAAGTGTTTTCTAGAATGTCCCAATGAATAAATGATGATTAAGTAGTTATTTAACACGTATCGAGATTGTGCCATGTCTTATAATTTATGCTATCAAGTCCTGGAGGTATTTAATATCCAATAATTTAGATGATTACCTAGAGCCATGGTCAGTCTCAGGATAATATCAGTTATTTCACGATCAGTAGTACTCTCAGTTAGTTATAGAACTCAGGAAAAACTCAGTAGACTTAGTATTAGTCTAGTCCAGTTCAGTATTCAGTTCATACCACAATAAATTTAGTTAGTTAACAGAATTCAGTAGTATTTTGTTAGTCAATGAAACTCAGTGAACTTAAATCAGTTCAGTTAGATAGTAAAATTAGTAACAGTTCAGTCAAGCCTAGTATGAACAAGGAATCAATTTTGTGTCTATTCAGATAGGAGTAGGATTCAGCACTGAGTGAACCCAAAGATGGGGACTCATCTTCCAGTAGAGGGTGTGATCCTTAGATGCAGTACTTGTGTTCCAGAACTATGTAGCCAGTATAGGTTGAGATATCAACCTTCCAGTTGAGGGTTGATGAGGTGATCTACTTTCCAGTTGAGGGTACTACCGTTCTCGTTCAGAAAACCTACCAGATGAGGGTTACTCAGCTTGTCTTTACCCATGGCATAGTATGGACACCCTTCCAACTGGGGTTACATGTTTGACCCCAATCAGTTCAGAGAGAGGCATGTCGGTTAGATGATTACCTTCCACAGTCTCAAATTTAGTTCTAATCTTAGTATAGAACTCAGTTTAGTTCTACAATTTAGGACTGTCAGATATAGTCACTCAGCTCAGTATAGAATTCAATACAGTTCCATATTTAGGACTGTCAGATATAGTTACTCAGTTATCAGTAATTTAGTATCAGTAGACTTAGATATAAATTAATCAGTATTCAGACCAGTATACAGTATTATCATGATCTCAGTTATAGTTTACGTATTCATGCATGTACTCTCATTCAGTTACATTCATATTATTCAGCCAGTATTATTTATGCATATAAACCAATACATTTCAGCCTACCTTACTTTGCGTACCAGTACATTCAAAGTATTGACACTTACCTTTCTTTTGCACTATGTTGTTTTATATCGTATGTTCAGATGCATAAACTCCCAATCATCCCTAGCAGTTATATATTTTTAGTTGTTAGAGTTAGTGGTGAGTCCTCATAGTTTGAGGACATGATTATTACTCTAGCATTTCAGTTAGTTTAGTAGTTTAGAGTTAGTTGGGGACTTGTCCCATCAACTCCATATTTCAGATAGTTTAGAGGCTTTTCAAACTAGAGTATTTTCAGACAGATGTTTTAGTTTTGGTATTGTTATACCGTATTTAGTTTTATTACAGTGTTGAACCTTATGAAAAGTTTACACCTAATTTCTGCATATTTATAGCATTATTATTCAGTTATTGGAGAAGGTAACAGTCATGGGTTAGTTTGTGATCCTTTGAGATTATTAGCACCGTGTAGTGTTTGAGGTATACATTTGGGGCATTACAAACTTTGTATCAGAGCATAAGGTTTAGCAGAGTCCTAGGAAGTCTAAAAGCCATATCAAGTAGAGTCTTATGCATGGATGTGTAGCATGCCACACTTATGGACAGGAGGCTGCGAGGTATTTTAGGAAAAGTTTCCCTTCTTCCAGTATTCATGTCGTGCGAGTAAGCATGAGCTCCAGTTAAACTCATTATCTAATCCAAATTTCTCTTTTGTTTATAGAATATACCTCTAAAGAGGACTAAGGGAAGAGGAAAAGGAGACCAGCTAGAACCCCAGCCCATCCAACCAAATCCTCTAGATGAACACGTCTCCCACACTGAATACAGAGTACCTTTCACCACCCTAGATTATTCTGTGGTAGCCCAGAAAGAACGTCCAGCTACTTTTCTGGCCAATCCAATGACCAATACTGCTAATGCCAGGATTCAAAATTTCACCTGAGTGAACCCTCCATCTTTTACTAGGTCTAAATTAGATGAGGACCCTCAGGAATTTCTTGATTAGGTGCAGAAAGTTATAGATATTCTAAGGGTGATCACTGTTAAGAGAGCTGAGTTGGCCTCATATCGGTTGTAGGATGTGGCCTACTCATGGTTCAAATAGTAGAAAGTAGAAAGGGCTATAGATGCTGGGCCCATAGAATAAGAAGAGTTTGCCACTGCTTTTCTGGATAAGTTCTTCCCATTAGAGTTGAGGGAAGCAAAGGTTTTGGAGTTTATAAATCTAAAGAAGGGCAACATAAAAGTGAAAGAGTATTCTATTAAGTTTTCTCAATTATACAGATACGCTCCTCATGTGGTAGTGGATAGCAGATTTAAGATAAGTAAGTATGTGTCTGGTGTGTCTAGTAGTGTGGTCAAGGAGTGTAGGACCGCAATGCTGATTAAGAAGATGGACATATCCAGGCTCATGTTCCATGCTCAGCAGATAGAGGAGGCTAAGAATAAGAAGAAGAAGAGAGAGAAAAAGAGAGCGAGGATAGGTAGTTTTAACTTTGCTTAGCCTAAGTCAGAGGGTGGGAATTATTCTTAATTCTGTCTGAAATCCTTAGTTCCAGCTCTATCCTTAGCTATTACCTCTATGCTGAAATTCAGAGATGACAATAGAGATAGGGCGTCAGGCCCTAAATCCCAGGGTAGTGATAGCAGTGCCTGAACCAATCCCCTTTGTCAGAAATATGGCAGAAACCACCAGGGTATCTACAGAGGTAGCAATGATGTGTGTTTTAGGTGTGGCAAGACAGTCCATAAAGTTAGAGATTGTCCCTAGTCAAGTTATCAGAGTCAGTTTAACTGTCCCCCAGCTCAATCCGGTCACCCAAATCAGCAAGGTGCCCCTTCCAGTGCCACCAGTAGGTAGTGCCAAAATAGAGTCTATGCTTTTCAATCCCAACAAGATCAGGAAATTTCTCCTGATGTGGTCACTGGTATGTTACAAGTTTTCCATTTACATGTTTAAGCTTTGCTAGATCCAGGAGCTTCGTTGTCCTTTCTTACTCTATATGTAGCCATTGATTTCAAAGTCAGTCCAAAAATTCTAGCAGATCCTTTCTCAGTCTCTACCCCAGTGGGTAAATCTATTATAGCCCAATGGGTATATAGGAATTACCGGGTTATGATATCTTAGAAAGTCACTTCAGCAGACTTAGTCAAATTAGAGATGACAGATTTTGATGTCATTCTCAGTATGGATTGGCTTCATTCTTTCTATACCTCAGTCGGCTACAGATATAGAATTTTCCAATTTTAGTTTTCGAATGAGCCCGTCCTAGAATAGAGAGGTAGTACTTCAGCACTTAGGGGTCAACTTATTTCTTAACTTTGAATGAGAAAAATAATATCTAAGAGATGTGTCTACTATCTCATTTGAGTCCAGGACTCTAGTTCAGAAAACCCTACTCCTAAATCAGTGTCAGTAGTATGTGAATTACCAGACGTGTTTCCCAAAGATCTTTCTGGAGTTCTTCCCAAAAGGTAAATCAACTTTAAAATATACCTTCTTCCAGATAATCAGCCCATATCTATTTTTCCATATAGAATGGCTCTAAAAGAACTCAGATAATTAAATGAACAGTTAAAAATCTCCTAGATAAAGGATTTATCAAACCCAGTGTATCTTCGTTAGGTGCACCAGTTTTATTTGTGTGTATGAAAGACAGTTCTCTCAGAATATGTATTGATTACCGTCAGCGAAATAAAGTCACGGTCAAGAACAAGTATCCATTTCCCAGAATCGATGACTTGCTTGACCAACTTCAGTGTGCCAGTTACTTTTCTAAATAGAACTCAGATCAGGCTATCATCAGCTTAGAGTTAGAGAATGTTATATCTCGATGATAGCTTTCAGAACACGGTATGGTCACTTTGAATTCTTAGTCATGTCCTTTGGTCTTACCAATACCCCTGTAACCTTCATGGACTTGATGAACCGTGTGTTCAAGAAGTACTTGGACATGTTCATCATAGTCTTCATAGATGACATTCTTGTCTACTCTCATAGTGACCATGATTATGCAGACCATCTGAGATTAGTTTTACAGACTCTCAGAAACTATCAGCTATTCGACAAATTTAGTAAGTGTGAATTTTAGATAAGGTCAGTAACCTTTCTTGGACATATTATTTCTGGTGATGGCGTTAGAGTTGATCCCCAAAAGACTAAAGCAGCAAGAAACTGGCCTAGATCCATCTCTCCATAAGATATCAGGAGTTTCTTGGGCTTGCCGGCTATTACCAATAGTTTGTTGAGGGATTTTCATCTATTACATCCCCTATGTCCAGATTGATTCAGAAGAAAGTCAAATTCCAGTGGTCAGATTCTTGTGAGAAGAGTTTTCAGGAGTTAAAGACTCGACTCACTACAGCTCACGTTTTGACCCTGCTAGATGGTTTAGACAGCTTTGTTGTGTATTATGATACTTTTAGAGTTGATTTGGGGTATGGTTTTACGTATAAGGTAAGGTCATAGCCTATGCGTCTAGACAACTTAAACCCCATAAAAAAACTATCCTACTCATGATCTTGAGTTAGCAGCAGTAGTGTTTGCCTTAAAGATTTGGAAGCACTATTTGTATGGTGTGCACGTTGATGTGTTCACAGACTATAAGAGCCTGTAGTATATGTTCTCTCAGAAAAATTTAAACCTCCGTCAGAGAAGGTAGTTGGAGTTGTTGAAGGACTACGACATGAGCATCTTGTATCATTCGGGTAAAGCCAATATAGTGGCTGATGGTTTCTGTAGGATGTCTATGGGTAGTGTTTCTCATATGGAGGATGGTAAGAAGAAGTTAGTTCAGGAAGTTCATCAGGTTGCCTGACTAGGTGTTCACTTAGTCGATTCAGCAGAAGGTAGTGGATAGGTGCAAAGTAGTTCAGAATTATCCTTAGTTTTTGAGGTGAAGGAAAAGTAGGATAGGGATCCCAGTCTAGTCAAGTTGAAGGAATCAGTCAGAGATCAGAAAGTAGAGGTTTTCTCCCAAGGGGTAGATGGTTTTTTTTGTTTTTAGGGTTGGTTATGAGTGCCAGGTGTAGACGACTTGAGACAGCGAGTTCTTGAAGAAGTGCATGGTGCGTTCTTCTCTATTCATCCACGGGCCACTAAGATGTACCTTGATTTGAGAGAGATTTATTAGTGGAGTGGGATGAAGAGAGACATTATAGAGTTTGTGGCTAAGTGCTCAACATGTCAACAGGTTACGATTGAGTATCAAAAACCTAGTGGGTCCATGCAGGAGTTCAACATTCCTACCTGGAAATGGGAAAAAGTGAACATAGACTTTGTGATAGGTTTCCCTCATACTCGTCGTCCGCATGATTTAGTTTGGGTCATTGTAGATAGGATAACCAAATCAGCTTATATCTTACCAGTCCATAACTTTTATTCAATCGAGGATTATGCCATACTCTATATCAAGGAGTTGGTTAGATTGCATGGTGTTTTATTGTCCATTATCTCAGATAGAGATAACTAGTTCACCTCTTATATTTGGAAGGCATTCCAGAAGGGTCTTGGTAACCGAGTTTATCTCAGTACAACCTTTCATCCTCAGATAGATAGTCAAGTAGAAAGGACCATTTAGACTTTAGAAGATATGCTGCGAGCGTGTGCGATAGACTTTAAAGGTAGTTGGGATGACCACTTGCCTTTGATTGAATTCACATATAACAACAACTATCATTCCATCAGTCAGATGGCTCCATTTGAGGCGCTTTATAGGAGAAGGTGTAGATCTCTTATTAGTTGGTTTGAAGTGTGTGATGCCGCAGTGTAGGGCCTGACTTGGTATTTGATACCTTAAAGAAAGTTTAGTTGATCAGGGAAAGGCTTAAGACAGCTCAAAGCCTACAGAAATTGTACGTATATATAAGCATAAAGGATCTCGAGTTTGAGATTAGTGATTTTATGTATTTAAAAATCTTTCCTATAAAAGAAGAGAAGAGGTTTGGCAAGAAGGGGAAACTCAATCCCTGATATGTCGGTCCTTACTGAATTCTCAGCCGTTTTGAAAAGGTAGCTTACGAGTTTGAGTTGCCTTCAGACTTAGCTTTAGTGCATCAAGTGTTCCATGTCTCCTTGTTAAAGAAATGCATAGGTGATCCAACAGTCGTAGTCCCTATAGAGGGAATAGATGTTTAGAACAACCTCTCTTATGAACAGATTCCAGTTGAAATCCTTAATTATCAGATTCCCAGATTAAGGAACAAAGAAGTCCCTCTAGTCAAAGTACTTTGGTGAAATCAGTTCATTGAGGGAGCTACTTGGGAAGCAGAAGCATACATGCAGACCAAGTATCCTCACCTTTTCTCCACAAACTCAGACTCAGCCTAAGGTAATAGATATCTTTTGAATTTACTCAATCTCATGTTCAAATATAGCTACCAACTTGGTACCAATTAATGTTGCATACTCAGTCATAAATTCACAAATCAGTCCAGTCATGTACTTCTGCATCAGACATGCATGTCCAGTATATAAGCTCAGCTTATCAGTAATCCTAGTCATGCATTCATGAATCATGTTCATCTATATACTCATGCATCAGATATGTATGTTCAGTATGATAATTCAGCATATCAGTAATTTCAGTCATGAAATCATGCTTTAGTTGTATATGTCTAGTGTCTAAATCTAGTCTATCTGTACTCTTAGTTTAATCAGTCTCATTCGAGGACGAATGTTCCAAAGGGGGAGATATTTTAAGACCCCACAAAATCCTAAGTTCAACACAGTCTTTTAACCTTTCTAAGGGGTCACAGACTTAGAAAATTCTAGATAAGTATTCACATTTAGTAGTATTTTGGCCTTTGTAAGTTGGCAACTCTATTTCACGACTCTTATGACATTAAAATATCAATCTTTAGATTGATTCATGATCAGGAATGTCAGTAGGTATTCCCAGATGAGTTTTGGACTTTTTGAACCTCATTGAACCACGTTTGGGAATCCAAAATAATGTATCGATGCAATCTCAGCGAGGAGTGTCGGCCTCCGCATCGATCAATATTGTCCTTGACTCCTAGTGGTAATTTCTAATAAACCGACATAGACTCAACACGGTGCATTACCTATCGCATCGATACCAACGGCGTGGTGCATCGATAGTTCAATTTTCAATCATTAAAAAGCCACGTCCTCAGGAGTAATAGGGTTTTTCCCACTTTTATCAGCCCTCAAAACACGAGATTAAACCCCTTTAGAGGCTAAATTTATTTATTATTCTCAAATTACTCAAGAACAAACACCCTAGGTGATTGAATTTTAAATTCAAGGCTCAAGATTCCACCATTAATCTTCAAGAATTTAGCAACCAAGGTCTGTCAAGTGTTCATCTAAGGGGTCCTTCCACCCTTGGAGTCCAAGAAACTTTTTTAAACTTCAAGTAGCCTGATTTTATGCTTTCCATAATTTGGATTCAAGTGTATTCATGATTATAATGTTGATTGGATTTCTATTCCATCATTAAGTGCAAATTTATGTAAAACCAACTATTATGTATGTAGCATCATGCGAATTCATGTTAAAGCCTTAAAATTATGATGCTCATGTGTTGATTAGTACTATGTGCATATACAATACCTTCCAAGTGTTTTATGAGTTGTTCATGAGAATTAAATAATGAAATTATATCATGTTAGCATGTATTCAAGTTCATGACATGCAAGTGTTTACTAGAATATCCTAATGAATGAATGATGATCAAGTAGTTATTTATCATGTTTCAAGATTGTGCCATGTCTTATAATTTATGCTATCGAGTCCTAGGGGTATTTAACACCCAACAATTTAGCTGATTACCTAGAGCCATAGTCAGTGTCAGGATAGTATCAGTTATGCTATGATCAGTAGTACTCTCAATTAGTTACAGAACTCAGGAAAAAATCAGTAGACTCAGTATCAGTCCAGTCCAGTTCAGTATTCAGTTTAGACCTTAGTAAATTCAGTCAGTTAATAGAATTCAGTAGTATTCCATCAGTCAAGAGAACTCAGTAAAATCAATTCACTTTAGTTAGATAGTAAAATCAGTAAGAGTTTAGTCAAGTCTAGAATGAACTAGGAATCAGTTTAGTATCTATTTAGATGGGAATAAGATTCAGTACTAAGTGAATGCAAGGATGGGGACTCACCTTCCAGTAGAGGGTATGATCCTTAGAAGCAGTCCTTGTGTTCCATAACTACGTAGCCAGCATAGGTTGAGACATCAACTTGCCAATTGAGGGTTGATAAGGTGATCTACCTACCAGTTGAGGGTATCACCGTTCTCATTCAGAATACCTGCCAGATAAGGGTAACTCATCTTGACTTTACCCATGGAATGGTATGGACACCCTTCTAACTGGAGTTATAGGTTTAACCTCAATCAGTTCAGAGAGGGGAATATCAGTTAGATGATTACCTACTAAAGTCTTAATTTCAGTTCAAATCTCAGTATAGAAATCAGTTCAGTTCTACAGATTTAGGAATGTCAGATATAGTCACTCAGGTTAGTACGAAACTCAGCACACTTCCATATTCAGGACTGTTAGATACAGTCACTCAGTTATCAGTAATTTAGTATTAGTAAACTCAGATATCAATTAATCAGTATTTCGACTCAGTATCCAGTGTTATCACGATCTCAGTTATAGTTTATGTATTCATGCATGTACTCTTATTCAGTTACATTCATGTTATTCAGTCAGTATTCTTCATGCATATGAACCCATACATTTTAGCCTACCTCACTTTGCATACCAGTATATTCAAAATACTGTCCATATCTTTCTTTTGCGCTATGATATTTTATATCATAGGTTCAGATGCACGAGCTCTCGATCATTCCTAGTAGTTACAGATTTTTAGTAGTCAGAGTTAGTGGTAAGTCCTCATAGTTCGAGGACATGATTATTACTTCAGCATTTCACTTCTTTTAGTAGTTCAAAGTTAGTTGGGGACTTGTCCTATCAACTCCATATTTAAGACAGTTTAGAGGCTTTTTAGACTAGAGTGTTTTTAGACAGGTGTTTCAGTTTTTGTATTGATATACCGTAGTCAATTTTATTATAGTGTTGAACCTTATGGCAAGTTTTTGCCTAATTTTTGTATATTTACAGCATTATTATTTAGTTATTGCAGCAGGTACCAGTCATGGATTAGCTTGTGATCCTTCGGGATTATGAGCACCGTGTAGCATACGGAGTACAAACTCAGGGTATTACATTCTCCTACCCATCCATTTGTGCGAACATTATAATTTTTTTAAGTCCTATTTGATTTTATCCGAGCATGCTTAATTAGTAGAGATGTATAAATGGGCAAGTCTACGGTTCTTTGTGCTTACATGCAAATTCTTTTGTGAGTGTGAGCATTGTAGTTTGATGAAAAGTTCTTAAATTATATTTGATCTTTAGAATTGAGTTCGTGGACTACTTTTTTTCAAGTGTGTGCACTTGTTTCATGATACATAGGTGATTCTATTAGCTTCCTTTGATAGAGCATGTGGGTGAACTTAAATTTGATGAGTTAGAGCCTGTCTTTTAGATTTGGAGGTTAGAGGTTTATTGTTTGTTTGTATTCCTTGCATAATGATAGGAAAGTGTGATAGATATTTAAATTATTATATGGCCTAAATATTTGTGTCAATCAAATTGGTGGTCCTAGATTTAATTTATTGAGATGAATTTAATTATTGCATTGAGGACAAACAAGATTCTAAGTTTGGGGTGGTGATGTTAGGCCAAAAATATATATTTTTAGTCATTGGTTGCCTCACATTTATTATTTTTAATTGTCCTCTATGAGCATTAATTTTATAAATTATGCTTAGTATTATATTTGATATGTAGGATTAAAATGAAGTGAAGATGAAAAGATTTGAAGTCAAAGCGAATTAATGACGAAAACATATAGAAGAAAATCAAGTAGGAAGATTAAATTTATTAAAATAATAGAATATGACCCCTGAATTGAAATGTTCATCCTACCATTCCAATGTCTATTATTGTTTGAAGTCGTGCCGCGGAGTGTCAATGCCGTGATTGTTTTTTTTGATTTAGTTTGGACTCAGGTATTTTATGTAGATATCTTTTCCTACACCTATAACTACTCCATAAATCAGTTTTTACATAACTTCTAACCTAGAGAGATCTCGGAATCATTATGGAGGTTATAGAAAATTTATTTTATCTTTTCTTCTCTTTTGTTATTTATTTTTACGCTGATTCTTTGAATGATTTATTATAATTGCTCTATGTCTATGTGGAATTAAACATTCCCTTCTAAATTATGGTAGCTAATTAAATGATTATTTAGTAACTTTTGAATTTATTTATTTGAGTATCAAATGATTGTTCTTATATTCTTGATTTTACTATTTTAAAGATTCATGGCCTTTAAAATAAATCTTTTAGTCGAAAGAGAGCTGACCAAGAGAATGGAGGGTTAGAATGAAGAATATAGGGAGTAAGATCTCTTCCTTATAGAATGAAGAATATAGGGAGTAAGATCTCTTCTTTTGTAAAATAAAAAATTAATGTGGCTAGGATAGGAATATACCTAGATCATCTAACTTGGTTACAAATGGGGAGACAAATAAATGTATTTGAATTAGCTTCTAACATCTAGCACAATGACGTAGTTGTGAGACTAGTTTAAATAGAAAATTAAAGGTTGAACCATTCCAAAATCATAAAATCAACCCCGTAAATCAATAACTATATAAACAAATAAGTTGATAAATCGATACTAAACATGATTATTCATGAAATCATAATCCTAGATCAATTCATTCATTGATTGTGTAAGAATTCGCTCTTTCTGTGGTTAGTTGTTCATTATTTACTTTTTTTGGTTTTTAAATTAGTTAGTTTACAAAAATATCTTCAAATCTACCGCTTGAATAAATAAGTAGCATTAGTCTAATTTAGTAAAATAGTTAATCGATAAGTCCCTGTGGATACGTTATTCGGACATAAAAATTTTATATTATTTGTACAATCGCATATACTTACATGTGTATTTGGACACAATATCTACACCCTCCATTCCCTTTTATAAGCCCCCTTAATTTTTAATGAGTTAATTTGACTAAGTTTCAAAGACAAATTAGATTAGATTAATTTAATTTCTTAGAATTTAGATTTAGATATTCAAAGACTATATGAAAAGTAGTATAAAATAAAAATTTTCTTTTTTCAATTTGACTAAGAAATACATCTTAAAATATTAATCAAATTTTGTATTTTTTGACTCTAAAAAAAGGACCAAATAAAAAGGAATGAAGGGACTAATGTAGTTATACATTTTTGAATGTAGTTAGACATTTTGGAAATCTTAAAATAATCAAAATTTAATATAAAAATAAGAAAAAAAAATGGATAGTGTTTTAAAAATTAGTACTCTCTCACCTTTTTAAGTTGCATACTTTTTAAGAATAACATTAATTAGAGAGTAATTTGACTAAATTACTCTTTTTTGTTACTCATCTATATTGAGTGCTTCTCTTTTTTGCACTATATTAGTATCTCTCTGTATTTATTACTAAGAGTAAAAGTGAAAAGAACCAACTAATTATGCTTTGATTTTGTGAAATGACAAGTATTAAGAAATATACATTATTAGTAAGATAATTACTAATTAGGAAACAGAGAGATTATCTCCATTTAACAATTATGAGTTCAATAAAACTTTCACTTTTTCAATGCATGAATAAGTTAATTACTATTTAAAGTCTAATGTCTAATAACAATCATTCTATGAACTCTACTAGGAAAACATAAAGTATAAGAGTTTCAATGAAACTGGATACATTAAATTATTCAAATTATTGCCCCTCTATCCATCTTTACTTTTCCACTACTCATTGGTACAGGGATTAAGAAGCAATAAATAATAAAGTTAATTTACCATATTAACCTTAGAATTTAATAAATTTAATGCTTTAAAAATGCATTAGATATTAAATTATACTTAATGCAAAGGTAAAATGGGTAGAACCAAATAAATTATTCATTGATTTTATAAACTGGACAAATATTATTAGACATTCCAAAATAGAAGAGTGGACAAGTAAAGATAGACAGAGCAAGTAATTTAGACAAGTGGAAAAGGTTGTAGTTATCCAGATACCTGTCACGACCCAAAAATAGCATATGTGAT
>NC_061111.1:87803332-87837808 GCF_002878395.1 Capsicum annuum
TATATATATATATATATGTAGATACCTTAGCTATTGATATCACATGTATGTATATAAATATATATATATACACACACACACACATATAAAGGTGAAATAATCATTTAAAGATACATTCTAGGTCTAGTTGTCGCTAGTACAAGCCTCTAAACATGGAATAATATTAATAGCTAAGGTATCTAAAATATGAGTAAGCATAAAATAAATAAAAAGAGTGCCACGATTCAAAAATAGATCATGATGACACTTACTGCGGCCCAACCTTGATAAGTAAGCCAATCACCCAAACTTATAAAGAAAAAATCAAAATCAACAATAATATTAACTAAGACGAGACTTACAGAATTAAGTCAGACCAATACAAGTACAATAATAGCAGAAATCTAAAAAAATATCTTATATCCCAAAACCTAGTGACCCGGTGCAAGAGCATCTAGTATAATATATGAAAACTAAAAATACATATTTGTATCTAAATCATAAATAAAGACAAGTATAGATGAGGTCCGAATTAGCTCCGAACTCTAGAGCGAATCAGTATCTCAAAATCTAAATCTCTACATAAATCAACTACCATGTATGGTACTCGAATTGGGATCAACATCGAAAGGGCACAATAGGAATGAGTGTGGTCTACTTGTACTTAGTAGGCATCATAGGCCAACTGAGCAAAGCAGAAAATAATATAAATAAAGAAAACTACAAGGACGTCATGTGCAAATAGAAAAGTCCCAAATGATAAGTTACACTATCTCCACTAACAGTTCTAAATATAAGTACTAAAAAGAAAATAAATACAAATATACACAAAAAGTACACAGAACTACACACAATTCAAGAAAACTAAGAAATCATAAAAAAGTGTATGAAATGTAATGAAGTGTAATAAGGATGGGATGAATAGTGAAAGTCATTGTATGACTTTCTGTATAAGAATACTGAGATCGCAGTTTCCAGATAGAACCCATGAAGGGATTTCAAAACCCATATACTATAACTCATATCTCAAATCTCAACCCACCTCTCCAGCTCGTGTTTACAGAGATGGTTTTATAATGATGTGTCATTTTTTTCCAAAAATAATGTTCCTCCATGATATCGATATCTCATGAATGTATATTTATTGAACGAGGATGTAATGCTCATATTCAAATCATTATGAAGATATCCAATCTATTCAATATGACTATATAAGTGAGCCCAAATTTCAACTTAATATGTCCACAATTCATGATTGGCAACTCTACTTAGGCACCATCACAATAAATATGCAAGGAAGACATCATTAATATCATATCCACCCCTACCTCGGATATTTCTATCATGATAAAGGCAATTAATGCTCAATAAGGCCTATAATAACAATTTAAACACCTACATAGGCATTATATCTAGAATGTAGACATTAAAATGCACAGATAAGTCAAATGATTTCAAATGAAGCTCATATATGGGAAACATATAATATCAAATATCACTAGTCAACAACAATAGAATAAAAGCCGCAACATGGGCACAACAGTAATAATAAGCTTGAAATATAAACCCATTAGTTATTTTTTATGACCAATAACATGTTTTACTTATTTATTAACTGCCCAACTCAATTTGAAAGAAGTTAAGTCATAACCTACCTCAAAACAATAAAATCCAAGTCTAAAGTGAATCAACAAAGAGCTCTCCCTTTAGGAATGGCCTCAGAATCAACTACAAAATTTAAAAATAACATCTACATTTTAAAAAAAACTAATGATACTCATAATACCCATATTTGAGTCAGGTTTAAAATAGGTTCAAAAAATAAGTTCAAAAATAAAAGAGTTAAAACCAAAATTTTACTTTAGAAATACATTGTCCGAGGTTATAGGAGTCTCTAGTTGAAAACCCATGCCAAATAGGTTAAAAATTAGGTCCAAAAAAATGCTATTTTTAATCTTTACGGTAAAAACCTCAAAATAATATCTCCAAATCATAAATTTTTGGTAATAAAATATAAATATTATCATACCAACAAAAATCCAATACACCTAAGGAGCACTTGGTTACAAAGTCCCAACCAAGATGAATGTAACTCAGAACCAGAACTAATGACATATCCTGTCAATATATCCTATACATCTTCCAGCATACTTGGACTGTTTATACATGGTAACTCTATCTGTAATTACAAGCCTGATTTGTTGATACAAGTAAACAGTATTGACACTATGTTCTTGGAAAAGCTTCATATATCTTGCCTTCCAAATATTGTATAGCATAGATCCATAATATGCAACAATCATCTCCCTTTTAAAACCTCTTCTAATGCTTATGCTTGGAGCTAGAAATGTTGCTTCTAACATCCCTAAATGGAATGAACAATTAAGTCAGTTAGAGAGCTTCAACCAAAATTCTTGGACTAAACTACGAGCTTTGAAGCTATGATCTATTGTTTCAGGTATCATCTCATCACATAGTACATAGTTGTTCTCATCATAATTAGGTCCCATTCCAATCAATCTATCCCTTGTAAGCAACTTCCCTTACACTGCAATCCATACCAATAATCTTTATTTGGTATTAGGTTTTTTTCTAGGTCAATTTCATACCTTGTAAAGCAGGCATGACCCCCAATAAAGTTGCATAACTCAGGAAATTAAATAAACATTATTGCCTATAAGGTATAATTGCCTTGAGAATACTATGACTGCATACTTAGTTTGATATTGTGGAGTTATTTCCAATACCAGCTACTATCATCAGGAGGTAAGTGATTCCAAATATCATCCTTTCTTTTCATGTATATGTTACGAACCCACTGCACCCGTATGATCTCCTTCTTCTGTAGTATCTATAAAATTAATATACCCGTAACAACCTAATTCTACAACATACAATTCTTGATATTTAAGCCACCTCTATATTAAGGATAGCATACAATGTACTATTATACAAATGACACTTTACTTTTCTTCTAAGTTCCTCTTTAAAAGCATTCTCTATATTTTTATCCATAAGATTACAAAACCCCAAAAATTCAATAAAGAGAAGACTGTTGATTTAACTATTTGCGACCTCCTAGCATACTACAAATTCCTTGAAGATGCATTCCTTAGATTTTCAGTAATCTTCAAGCAAAGTTGATGAGAGTCTAATTTGGACCATTTCTTGTGGGATAAAGGCAAGCCCAAGTGACAATGCCCAAGCGCACACGTATGTGTACGTGGTCTATCAAGTTGTAAAGTGGCCTTTAAGGAAGGCAAATATCGATCCCACAGGGACTTGATCTAACACCAATTTAACTCTAGTTCACAACTTAGATTCAATTGGTGCAAGAGTAACCAGAAGAGAGTTTGTAATTTGTATACTAAAGAAAAGTGAACAATGCGGAAAATAAAATTCTTGGAACAATCAATGGAGTAACACCTAGGGTTATATCACTTTGAACAATCATAAAATTTCATTGAACTTCATTCGTTAATTGCATGATCATGGTCTCCTAACCTCTAATCATTTAACCAATTTGGTCATTATAACTACATCATTGGGCGAGGATGTAATAATTCAATTAAATTCTTTAAGCTATTATCCTACGTGTGAATCAAGTAAGGACTCTAAGTACATCCCTTTCCTAGACGCTAATTTAAATTCCTTATTTCATAAATGAATACAAACCATACTTTGTTCATTCCCAGCATTCTATCTCCCTATTCCCTCTCCCGAGATCACAAGGTTAACAATAGATGTAATCTAAGGGTGATCAAGCCTCAAAATAGTTAAAACAAGAATGAACACACAACCAATAATGATAAGAAAATCAAATGAACTTAATCCAAAACAATAGTAGACATGTTCTTGGTATTAACCCCGCAAAGGAGGTTTCTACACACTCATAGTCATAATCATGATCCAAAAGGTTGAATATATGATATAATCTAAAAAAAGACTAAAGTAATAATATAAAGCCTAAATAAACGTGTAGTAACAACTCCTTGATGTTCCAAGATGACCCAAGATGATTACAAACGTGATAAAATATGTATTTATAGGAGAAGATAAGTCCAAGCCATGTAGACGAAAGATTTTGCACTTGGCCGTGTTTGAACTAGGGGTTGTGCCATACCACTTGCTTTACTTGACTAAGGGTTGTAGCGCAATAGGTGCTTGACTTGACTAGAGGTCACGACGCACTACTGGTTTGTGTCAAATAGAGGTCGCGGCACGACCCTATCGCGATCCCTTACTGGATATTGCCTCTTGAAATTTGGTTAAGTATTGGTTGTCCCTCCTTCCATCCCTTGTCCTTTGGTGTATTTCCAATGGATTTCCATCCTTTATATTATCAATATATCACCATATTTATCTCACAAAGGTTCTTAAATAATCACACCATATGAATTAGAGATTTAAACAACACAATATCTATAACGATGAATCAAAACAACAAATTAGACTAGTTTGTGTTGACTTCAACTTATTGTTCTACCTCTACACTTAATAAAATTGAACTTTGCACATCACCAACAAAGTGTTCCACTCATAATTACACATTCAAATGATTTGGAACCCTTTAAATAAAATAAAATCCAACAGGATAGACCAGACAAGCACCTAGCTCAAGCTAGTAACGCTAGGTTCCTCGATTGAACTCTAAATGACTCAATTAAATACAAAATTGTTTGGAATTCACTTTGAACATTGTAATCACATACTTTGACACTTAGATGCACATTTATATAATTATCAACCCATATAGGATACGAATCATCCTCTAAATAAGGATAAAAAGACAAGAATAGTGACACTAGAATGCATAAATACACCCAACATCACCACCCCAAACTTAAAGCCTTATTCATCCTTGAACAACTCTTAATAATATATATCATAAACTAAGGAGACTTTACACGTCCACTACACTCAATCCATTCAACTTATCACTACACTGACTACACGGAATTCAAGTTTCTATTCTCAGCATGTTATTTAGACTATTGATAGCTTATAAACACTACTCAGCACTTCCCAAACTCAAGAACTGAATCACCATGTTGGCAAACTCATGCATATTATTCAATCAAGGATATCATACAAATAACCCACATTTATCAAATAGGTTCTCCTCACAACAAGAGAGTTACCCATAATCACTCACATTAAAGCATTTTATAACATGATGGATACAAGAATCAAATTATGCTCACTCTCACAAGGAATTCATAAGTTACACAAAATGAACCATAGGCTTGCCCTTCATTTATTACTCCACTAATTCAGAATGATAAACTTAAGATCAATTAGGTGTTTTTTTGGTTGCAATGTAGGCTATAGGACGGGTAGGAACTACTTTGGAATAATAGTGACTATCTTCCTTAAGAGCATTAATACACTACGTTAAACTACTGTAACAACCAAATTATACCACTTTTATCTACCCCCCTTCTTTTATTTTTACCCTATCTTATTAAGCTCAGTCTCAATATTATGTGGGAGTATTTTATATACAACTCATTTAATTCAAAAAAATTCTTACTCTTTTCATTACCGACTCCTCACCACAACACATAACAGATTTTTGAACACGAATAGCTGACACTTAGGGGCTTCAATTTCACCTTTTTCTTCTTTACTCTCACACTTCTAACTCAATTGAATTTTTATTAAAGTGCCTAGGAAATTTTTAGATCAAATACAAGTCTATAAAAGAAAGAATTAGGAAACTTTATGAGGTTGCCAAAGAAGAAGCTATCGACTCAATGGGTCTTACTAGGATTAAGCACAAAGGGTTGGTAAAAAAGAAGGTATAAAACAAGGCTATCAACAAAATGCTAATATCATCTCTTAAACCCACATTTTTTATTTTACTTTGCACACACACCGGGCAAGTTTTAGACATCACATGAAATAAGGAATATACAACCCCTTACACGCATATGGAACATGGTCAACTCACATAGGATCATTATAGATTCTTAACCAAAAAATAGCATGAATTCAAAATTAAGCCAACAAGTACAAGAGAGCCTGGGATTCTCAAAAGTAGTCATTCACACAATCAACATGCTTTTTTTTTTAATACAAACACTAGTACAATTAAATCAGCTATAGCACCAACAAGAGTTTCTTACATAAAATGTTTTAAAATTAAGCCAAAAATTTGTAATATTGCCTCTCCAAACTTAAAAATCTACTTTGTACCCAAAGTATAATTTAAAAGTAGAGATAGAAATACTTCTTGAGGCCTCTAGGCCTAGATAGTAGAATCTTTTTGCATCAAAAGGGTCTGGGGACCCTATATGTGGTTTTTTACATGCTCCTTAGCTTACGTTTACGATACTCAGACTTCCCAGCAACCTATGAATCAACAAAAACAAAAACTAAGTGATGTAAAAACTAAATATTAAAAATAAAACATACCTACTTAACTTGGGTTGCCTCCCAAGCAGCATCTGATTTAGTGTAGTGGCACAACCCAACTTACGTCTTAGCCAAATTCCTTAATCCTTTCCTCATACTTGGAAGCCATCTTTTTATTTTCTTCTGACCTCTTGAGTGTGCACTTTCAAGGTCAACAGTAATCTCAACTTTAGCCTTCTTACTCTTATCCGCTTACATCATGTCGGGTTGTAGCAGTTTTAATTTAGGCTGCTCAATGAGGATATTCGAAGAGGTCTTTGGTGGACTAACCCCCCAAATTTATCTTCTTCAATAAAAGTAATCATGCAAAAGTCTTTATAGTTGGAAAGTGTGTTTAGCTTTTGTATACTTTGAAGACCGCCTCTTCATCCTCCAATATCATAATGAGCGTACCTGCTCTCACATCAATCAATGCTTCTCCAGTTGCTATGAATGGATGCCCTATATTTATTGGTACCTATTCATCTGCCTGAAAATTTTGATCAATAAAGTCTGCAGGAACAATAAATTTAGCAACCCTTATGAGGACATCCACTATCACTCCTTTAAAATGGGCTATGCTCTCCTTTGCCAACTACAGTAGAACCGACTCATTCTAGGCTTACCTAAGCCCAACGTATTGAACTAAGGTAAAGGCATCAAGTTGACACTTGCCCCTAAATCACTCATAGAGTGGACTACCTTACTATTCCCAATCTAAATAGAGGGAGTGAACTTCCCTGGGTCCTTAAGCTTCTTGGGAATTTTTTGTGTTACCACCGAGCTACACTCCTTAGTGAGTGCTACTGCCTTCACATCCTACAACTTTACCTTATTTACAACCACATACCTCAAGTACTTATCGTACTTTGGCAGACTCTACAAACTATCTAACAGAGGTAGGTTAATGTGAAACTCTCTGAACGTGTCAAAGAACTTCATAAAACATCCATCCTCCTTTTTTTATCTATGCGTATGAGGGAAAGAAAGTCATGGCATCTGCTTCTCCACTTCTATAGTAATTTTTTCTTTTAATTACTCAGATTTTTCTCATATTTTCAATAACTTTTTCGTATACCTATTCAGTCACCATATCAACATCTACTTCCTTAGCTGCCTGTGATGGTTCTCTATGAAGCTCTTTGCTACTCCTCAAGGTGATTGCCATAACTTATTTTAGATTTTTTGTATCTCTGGGAAAATCACCTTGAGGCCTGGTATTTAATATCTGTGATAACTGATCTAACTGCAACTCTAAACTTCTTCTGGCCGCTTGCTGGTTTTTTACATCTGCAGCCAACTGTGTTTGAATAGCGAGAATCTGCTTCATCATCTCTTCTAGGTTGCTAGTTGACTGATTTCCTTATGCTTATGGTTGCTGAGTTTGCTGCAGCTAACTATGTTTGAATAGATAGAATCTCCTTCATCATCTCTTATGAAGCATTACCATAATTTGGCCTTTAAACATTACCCCACATACATTACCGACTCTGAATTTGCAGCACACATAGTTGTTGAATGGTCACTGTCACGTAATCTTCACACCAACCTGCAGCTTGTTGGATTGTATTGACTGTAGCTACATACTATTCTACTCCCAACTTTAGACTGCTTATTTGATTTTCCAATGCAGCGATCTGAGCAGATATGGCAGTGAATTGGTCAAACTCTAATACACCTGCAACTCTTCTCATAGCACTCCTCAAATATGAATGACATTATGGATTTCCTTAAGCTATGCGGTTAAAGTGTATCACTCATTATATGTTATCTTAAGAGCTTGAACACCTACAGGTGAATTGAACAAAATCTTTGTATAGTGATCAAGAGCCTCTACAAAAGTATAAGCAAGTACCTCATTGGACTGTTGATGGTGTGGACAATCCGAAAGAAGTGCTTTAAAGCGCTCCCAAGCATGGTATAGATTATCATCTATCTTTTGTTTGAAGCACACAATCTCATTAAAAAGTCTCTCAGTCTTGTCAGATGGGAAAAATCGGATAAGGAATTTTTGAGCCATGTCATCCCCTGATGTGGTTGAATTTATCGGCTCCATATTCAACCACTTTTTTGCTTCGCCCAATAGTGAAAAAGGGAACAACGTCATCCTTACATAATCTACATTCACACCCATGGGAATGAATGTATTACTAATTTCAAGAAAATTTCACAACTGGACCTGTGGATCTTCATGTGAAATCCCTATGAATTGCCCACTGCAAATCAAAAGTTGTACCATATTCTATTTGAGCTCAAAATTTCCTCCAGATGTCGACTTTAGAAATGGCGAGGTCAAATTGGTTGGAAGTTGGATTGCCACTTATCTGACTATCCCGCGGTCTGCTTGTTCTTCAGCCATTAGAATAAGATTTTCTTGATCTTCATGGATTTTCAAAATTTGAGAGATAAGGATTGCTTCTCTCTTTCATTGATGGAAAACTTGCTCAGGTTCGGAGCTTGGTTCTTCCTAGTCCAGATCCCTTACTAGCTTACTACTTTGTAAACCTCTCTTCTCCAAATATAAAACAAAGACCAAGCTTAAAAACACCAAAGAAATCTTTGTAAAAAAAAGAATAAAACAGTTCCTATGTTACAAGTCTCCGGCAACGGCGCTAAAAACTTTATAGCGCCCAAGCGCATACGCAAATGTACGTAGTTTATCAAGTAGTAAAGTGGCCTTAAAGAAAGCCGGATATCGATCCCACAGGGACTTGATCTAACAACAATTCAATTCTAGTTCCAAATTTAGATTGAATTGGTGGAATAGTAACCAAAAGAGAGTTTGTAATTTGTAAACTAAAGAAAAGTGAACAATGCAGAAAATAAAAGTCTTGGAACAATCAATGGAGTAGCGCCTTGGGTTAAAGAAAATTAAAAAATCATACTATGTCATTGAAATTCATTCGTTAACTTGCTTATCTTGGTTGTTGATTCGTAGGATTAATTGTATGATCATGGTCTCTTGACCTCTAATCATTTACCTAACTTGGACATTACAACTACATCGTTGAGCGGGGATGTAATAATCTAATTAAGTTCTTTAAGCCATCATCCTACATGTGAATCAAGTAAGCCCTCTAAGTATATCCCTATCCTAGATGCTAATTTGAATTCCTTATTTCATAAAAGAATAAAAACCATACTTTGTTCATTCCTAATGTTCTATTTCCCTAATCCCTCTCCCGAGATCACAAGGTTAACAATAGATGTATTCTAAGGGTGAACAAGCCTCAAAATAATTAAAACAAGAATGAACACACAACCAATAATGATAATCAAATAAAACAAACTTAATCCAAAACAATAGTAGACATGTTCTTGGCTTTAACCTAGAAAAGGAGGTTTCTAGCCACTCATAGTCATAGTCATGATCCAAAAGGTTGAATACATGATATAATCTAAAAGAAAGCTAAAGGTATAATGTTAAACCTAAAAAACATGTAGTAGCATCTCGTTGATTTTACAAGGAGTCCCAATATGATTACAAACATGACAAAACATGTATTTATAGGAGAAGATAAGTCCAAGCCATGTAGAAGAAAGATTTTCCTCTTGGACATGTTTGAACTAGGGGTTGTGCCCCACCACTTGCTTGACTTGTCTAAGGGTTGAGGTGTAATAGGTGCTTTACTTGACTAGGGGTCATGGTGAAATGCTGGTTTGAGTAAAATAACGGCTACGACACGACCCTATTGTGATCCCTCACTGAAAGTTGCCTCTTGAAATTTAGTTAAGTGTTGGTCGTCCCTCATTCCATCCCTTGTCTAGTGGTGTATTTCCAATGGGTTTCCAACATTTATATCATCAATATATAACTATATATGGCTCACAAATCTTCCTACATACTCACACCACACGAATTAGAGATTTAAACAACACAATATCCATAATGATGAATCAAAACAAGAGTTAAGACTAGGCTAGTTCGTGTTGATCTTCAACTTATTGTTCCACCTCTACAATTAATCAAATTGAAATTTTCACATCACCAACAAGTTTTTATACTCATAATTACACATTCAAACCATTTGGAACACTTTAAAAACAATAGAATCTAACGGGATCGACTAGACAAGCACCTTGCTGAAGCTAGTAACGCTAGTTTCCTTGATTGAACTCTAAATGATTCAATTAAGTACAAACTTGTTTGGAATTCACTTTCAACATTGTAGTCACATACTTTTACATGTACATGCATATTTATATCATTATCAACCCATATAGTATACGGATCATCCTTAAAACAAGGCTAAAAAGACTAGAATAGTGACACTAGAATGCATAAATACACCCAACATCACATCCCCACACATATAGCCTTGTTCGTCCTCGAACAAATCTTAACTATATGCATCATAAAATAAGGAGACTCTACACGTCCACTACATGCAAGACATTAAAGTTAGCACTACAATGACTACACGGAATGCAAGTTTCTACACTCAGCATGTTATTGACACTATTGATAGCTCATAAACACTACTCCAACATATCATAGCCTCAAGAACTAACTCACCTAGTTGGAAAACTCATGCATATTGTTCAATCAAGGATATCATACAAATAAACCACATTCATCAAATATGTGCCCCTCATAACAAGAGAGTTACCTATAATCACTCAGTTCAAAGCATTTTATAATATAATGGGTACAAGAATTAAATTACACTCACCCTCACAAGGAATTTACAAGTTACACTTAAAGAAATTTAGGCTTGCCCTTCATTTAGTACTCCACTAATATCAGAATAATGAACTTAAGATCAATTAGGTATTTTTCAAATTTTAATGTACGCTAAGGGACAGCTAGGAACAATTTTAGAATAATAGTGACTATCTTCCCTAAGTGCTTTAATAAACTACATTAAACCACTCTAACAACCAAATCACACTACTTTTATCTACCCCCTTCTTTTATTTTCACCCCATCTTATTATGCTTATTCTCAATACTATGTGGAAGTATTTTATGCATAACTCATTCAATTCGAACAAATTCTTACTCTTTTCTCTACCCAAATCCTCAACACAACACGTAACAACCTTTTGAACGTCAATAGCTAACACTTAAGGGCTTTAATTTCACCTCTTTCTTCCTAAATTTCACACTCTTAACTCAATTGAATTTTCATTAAATCGCCTTAGAGATTTTTAATCAAATTCAGGTCTATAAAAAAAAGGATTAGGCTACTTATGAGGCTTCCAACGAAGAAGCTATCGGCTCAACGAGGCTTACTAGGGTTAAGCACAAAGGGTAGGTAAAAAAGAAGGTATAAAACAAGGCTATCAATGAAATGCCGGTATCATTTCCTAAACCCACATTCTTTATTCTCTTTGCACATACACCGGGCAAGTTCTAGATATCACATAAAACAAGGAATATTCAATATCTTACACGCACATGGCACATGCTCAACCCATATAGGATTATTATAGATTCTTATCCAAATAATAACAAGAATTCAAATTTAAGCCAACAAGTACAAGAGTCATAACATGAGCCTACGAGTCTCAAAAGTAGTCATTCACATAACCAACATGCTTTTTTCATACAAACACTTGCACCATGAAATCATCTATAGCACCAACAAGAGTATCTTACACAATTTTTTTTAAATAGAGCCCAAAATATGGAATTTTCCCATCCCACACTTAAAAATATACTTTGTCCCCATAGTATAATTTAAAAGTATAGATAGAAATACTCCTTAAGGCCTCTAGGCTTAAGTAGTAGCATCTTTTTTGCATCAAAGGGGTCCGGGGACCCTACACTTGGTCTTTTACATGCTCCTTATCTCAGGTTTTTGGTACTCAGACTTCCCATCTACTTGTGACTCAACAAAAACAAAAACTATGTGATGTAAAAACTAAAACTAAAAACGAAAACATACCTACTTAAATTGGGTTGCATCCCAAGCAACGCCTGATTTAGTGTTGCAGCACAACCCAACTTATAGCTTAGCTAAATTATTTCATCTCTTTCATTAAACATGGATGCTATCTTCTTATTCATTTTTGACATCTTGAGTGTGCACTCTAAAGGTCAACAGTAATCTCAACTATTGCCTTTTCAGGCTCATCTACCTGTATCATATCAGGTTGTGGTAGTTTTAGCTTAGAAGGTTCAATGAGGGTATCTAAAGAGGTCTCTGGCAGACTAACCACTCCACATTTATCCTCTTTAATAATAGTAATCATGAATAATTCATTATAATGGGATAGTGTTTTTAGCGGTTTGTATACTTTGAAGACCACCTCTTCATCCTCTAACCTCATAGGGAGCGTACCCACTCCCACATCAATAAATGCTCCTCTAGTTGCTAAGAATGGATGCCCCAAGATTATTGGTACCTATTTATCTGCCTAAAAATTTAGAATAATAAAGTCAGCAATAATAATGAATTTACCAACCTTTGTGAGGACATCCTCTATCACTCTTTTAGGAGGGGCTATGCTCTCATTTTCCAACTGCAGTAGCACCAAGCTAGATATAGGTTTACCCAAGCCCAACGTATTGAACAAAGATAGGGTCATCAAGTTGACCCTTGTCTCTAAATCACTCATGGCTTAGACCACCTTACTATTCCCAATCTAAATGGGAGAGTGAACTTTCCTGAATCTATAAGCTTCTTGGGAATCTTTTGTATTAGCATCGAGCTACACTCCCCAGTGAGTTCCACTACCTCTACATCTTGCAGCTTTACCTTATTTACAACTACATCCCTCAAGTGGTTAGTGTACTTTGGCATACCCTAGAAAACATCGAATACAGGTAGGTTAATATGAAGCTCTCTGAACGTGTCAAAGAACTTCTTAAAACATGCATCCTTCTTTGCTTTTCTGTGCTTGTGAGGGAAAAAAAGTTGTGGTATCTACTTCTCCACTTCTGCAATAATTTTTTCTTTTGAGTACTCTGACTTTATCAGGTTTGCATCAACTTTTTTGGATACCTGTTCAGTCACCATATCAACATATACCTCCTTAGTTGCCTTTGGAGATTCTCTATGAAGCTCTGTGCCACTCCTCAAGTGATTCCCATAACTTGCTTTGGATTTTCTGTATCTTCGAGAAACCCACCTTGTGGCTTGGTAGTTATTTTCTAATGATAACTGCCCCAACTGCAACTCTAAACTTCTTGTGGCCGCTTGCTGGTTTTTTACATCTACAGCCAACTGCGTTTGATTAACTAGAATCTATTTCAACTTCTCTTCCAGTTCTAGCTGACTGATTTTCTTGTGTCTGTGGTTGCTGAGTTTGCTGTTCTTGAGTGTTCCAAGGCTGATTCAGTGGATAAGTCTGCCACTTCATGTTATAGGAATTACCATAATTTGGCCTTTGGGCATTGCCCATATATATTACCGACTCTAGATTTGCAACACACATAGGTGTTGAATGGCCACTATTCCACAAACTTTACACCAACCTACAGCTTGTTGAATTACATTGACTGTAGCTGCAGGATGTGCTACTCCCAACTTCAAACTGCTGATTTGATTTTGCAATGCAGAGATTTGAGCAGATATGGCAGTGAATTGGTCAACCTCTAATACACCTGCAACTCTTTTTGTATTGCTCCTCGAATATAAATGACATTCTAGATTTCCTTGAGTTATGCAGTTCAATAAAGTGTACAGCTTATCATATGTCATCTCAAGAGGTTGATCACCTATAGTCAAATTGAGAATCTTTGTAAAGTGATCAAGAGACTTTACAAAAGTATGAGCAAGTACCCTATTGGACTGTTGATGGTGTGGACAATCCCAAAGAAGTGATTTAATGCTCTTCCAAGCGTGATATAGATTCACGTCTATCTTCTATTTGAAACACACTATCTCACTATGAAGTCTCGCAGTCTTGCTGGATAGGAAAAATTGGATAAGGAATTTTTGAGCCATGTCATCCCATTATGTGATTGAATTTGCTGGCTCTGCATTCATCCACTTTCGTGCTTCCTCAACAGTGAAAAGGGGAACAACGTCATCCTGTAATATACATTCACACCTATAGGAATAAATGTATCATTGATTTCCAAAAATTTTGCAAGTGGATCTGTGGATCTTTATGTGAAAGCCCTGTGAATTTTCCACTACTAATCAGATGTTGTTCCATATTCTGTTTAAGCTCAAAATGCCTCAAGCTGCCAGCTTCTAAAATAAGGATGTCAAATGGGTTGGAAGAAGGATTGCCACTTCTCTAACTATCCATCGGGCTTCTTGTTCTTCAACCATTAGAATAGGATTTTCTTGATCTTCTTGGATTTGCAGAATTTGAGGGAGAAGGATTGCTTCTCTCATTTGTTGATGCAAAAATTGCTTAGGTTTGGAGCTTATTTCAACCAAGTTCTAATCCCTTGCCATATTACGACTTTGTAAACCTATGTCCTGCAAATATTAAACCAAGACCAAGCGTAAGAACACCACATAAATCTATTAATAAAAGAAAAACTAAAACAGTTGCCAAATTACAAGTCCCCGACAATGGCTCCAAAAACTTGACAGCGCTCAAGTGTACACGCAAGTGTACATGGTCTATCAAGTAGTAAATTTTCCATAAAGAAAGCCGAATATTGATCCCAAAGTGACTTGATCTAACCATGATTCAATTCTAGTTCATAATTTTGATTCAATTGATGCAATGGTAACCAAAAAAGAGTTTGTAATTTGTAAAATAAAAAAAAGTGAACAATGTGGAAAATAAAAGTCTTGGAACAATCAATGGAGTAACGCCTTGGGTTAAAGCACTTTGAACAATCATACTATGTCATTGAAATTCATTCATTAACTTGCTTATCTTTGTTGTTGATTCGTAGGGTTAATTTCATGATCATGGTCTCCCGATCGCTAATCATTTACCTAACTTGGACATTACAACTATATCGTTTAGCGGGGATGTAAAAATCCTATAAGTTTTTTAAGATTTCATCCTACGTGTAAATCAATTAAGGCCTCTAAGTACATCCATGTCCTTGATGATAATTTGAATTCCTTATATCATAAAAGAATACAAACCATAATTTGTTCATTCCCAACGTCCTATCTCCCTGTTCCTCTCCCGAGATCACAATGTTGACAATAGATGTATTCTGAGGGTGATCAATCCTCAAAATAATTAAAACAAGAATGAACACATAACCAATAATTATTAGCAAATCAAACAAACTTAATAAAAAACAATAGTAGATGTGTTCTTGGCTTTAACCCCAAAAAAGAGGTTTCTAGCCACTCATAGTCATAATCATGATCCAAAAGGTTGAATACATGATATAATCTAAAAAAAAGCTAAAGGAATAATGTAAAATCTAAAAAAATATGTAGTAGAAGATCCTTGGTGTTCCAAGACGTCCCAAGATGATTACAAACATGGAAAACATGTATTTATAGGAGAAGATAAGTCTAAGCTGTGTAGAAAAAGGATTTTGAACTTGGTCGTGTTTGAACTAGGGGTTACGCCGCACCACTTGCTTGACCTGACTAAGGGTTGCGGTGCTATAGGTTTTTTACTTGACTAGGGGTCATGGTGCAATGCTGGTTTGATTCAAATAGGGTTCACGACATGACCCTATTGCGATCCCTCACCGGAAGTTGCCTCTTGAAATTTGGTTAAGTGTTGGTCGTCCCTCATTCCATCCCTTGTCTAGTGGTGTATTTCCAATGTATTTCCAGTATTTATATCATCAATATATCACCACATGCAGCTCACAAAGCTTCCTACATAATCACACCACATGAATTAGATATTTAAACAACACAATATCCATAACGATGAATTAAAACAAGAGCTAAGACTAGGCTAGTTCATGTTGATCTTCAACTTATTATTCCACCTCTAAACTTAATCAAATTGAAATTTTCACATCACCAACAAGTTTTTCCATTCATAATTAAACATTCAAACCATTGGAACCATTTAAACACCATAGAATCCAACCGGACCTACTAGACAAGCACCTAGCTCAAGCTAGTAACACTAGTTTCCTCAATTGAATTCTAAATGACTCAATTAAGTACAAACTTCTTTCGAATTCACTTTGATCATTGTAATCACATACTTTGACACTTGTTTGCACATTTATATCATTATCAACCCATATAGCATACAAATCATCCTCAAAACAAGTCTAAAAAATCTAGAATAGTGACACTAGAATGCATAAATATACCCAACATTATCAAGTATCTTATAGGAAATGATCCCACAGCAAATCCGGTAAGCTCAAGAAATTCCTCCTCTTTTTGTCAGACACACAAGAATAAAGATGTCAGATTTCTCATAGTTTAAAATAAGCAAGTAGTTGCTGGAAAACACCTTATTGCCTCTATTACCATATTTACCGATTGTTTATTGCCCTTACAATATAGATCATTAAATCATTAGCAAATATAAGATGAGCGAGCTATAGTTCTTTGCTCATAGGATGATACCTAAAATCAAGTAATGTATTCATTCTTTTCAAAATCCTGGTAAAGTATTCCATTAATAGAACAAAAAGTAGGGGTGAAATTGGATACCCTTGCCTTAATCCTCTTCTTCCTTCAATAAAATAATACCTTTCTCTATTTACTTTTACTAAAAAATGGTTGCAGTAACACACTCCATTACTATGTCAATAGATTTAGGAGGGAACCCATAACTTATCAATATTTCCTTTACAAAATCCTACTCTACCAGGTCATCGGCCTTCTTAAGATAGATTTTCACAAGGCATCTAGATGTAGTTTTCCTCTTATACTGTCTCAACAAGTCATGACACACCAATATGTTATATAAAAGGGACCTCCCTTTTATAAAAACAATATGTGTTGGATTGACTATCTCAAGAAGAACTAAGGCAAGTCTATCACATAAGAGCTCAGAAATGCATTTATCTTCAATATTACTACAAGAAATAAGTTGGCCTACTGAATTAGGCTTATGCACTTTGGGAATTAAAGAGATCATTGTAATATTCAACTATTTAAGCAACATACCATTCTAAAAAAATCATTGATAGCCTCACATATCTCACCTCCAATAATGTCCTAAACAACCTTGAAGAACCCTCCACTATACCTATCAGGTTTAGGGCTTTTGTTCATATTAAATTTAAACAAGACCTTCTTGATCTCAAGAGTAGTAAAAGGTTGCAATAGCTAGATCTGGTGTGCATCTGTTAGTCTTGGAACTTGAAAGAAGAACTTGTTTCTAGCTTGCACGCTTATGCATCTATACCATCTAATAGCTCCCGAAAATTTTGCACAAAAATGTTAGATATTTACCCATGATCCTATTTAAATTGTCCATGCTTATCCTTTATCTGAGTAACCGAATGTAGTAATCTCTTTCTTTTAATGACAAAGAAAAAATACTTTGTGTTATCATCATACTTAGTATTATCATTACCTTTCCTTATTCAGGTAGCCTTACCTCTTTAAATTAAGTTAGGTCAGCAAGATAAGAAGACTTTTGAAACCTCTGCCTTATTTTTTTCCATCCTGGAAGTTTGTATCCAAATGGTTTGCTGTAATAGAGTTTACAGTCTGTGAAAAGTATCTCTATCCTTATTAGCTTGGTCTATGATGCTCTTAAAGTGCTACTTATGTAGTTTCCTGAGTGTACCTTTCAATATTTTTAGACTCTACACCACCTTACATATGTTGGAACCTCCATTGGATTAGTCCATCCCACTTGAACTATCTGAGTAAAAGAATGGTGAGAACTCCACACATTAGTATCTGAAAGTACTCCTTCTTTGAGGAACAGTGTACCCCAAATTTACCAAAGTTGGCAATGATCATTCACCCCTTTTGGTAACACCTAAGTACATATGGCTAGCATAGTATCTATTCAATCTTTATTTACAAAAACCCAATCAATTTTTGAAAAAGTTTTAGTGACCTATCTGTCACTCCAAGTAAAATTACAACCTGTACTTGGTAATTCTTCTAGAGAACAATCATCAAGGTAGTCTTGAAAATCAGTCACTTCAGCAAGAGAAACCTAAGAACCACCCATCCTATTATCACTCTTTAGGACAACATTAAAATCTTCTACAACAATCCAAAGTAAGCCACAAACATGCCGGACCATTCTTATATAATTCCATAATACTTTACTCTTATCCTTTTGGTTAAAAGAATAAACAAAGTTGGCTAAGAATTCTAATTGGTCAGGAATGTACTTAACCACATAAGTTACTGTCTGCTCAGAGTCATACTTAATCACTACATTAAAGCAATTCGACCTCCATACTATCTATACCCTTTCGTTATGATGAAAGTTGTGGTTGTTGTGATAAGACCACACATTGAACATGGCATCAACAATATTACCAATTTTATAGCCTTGATTTTGGTTTCAATAAAACTGATTAAGCCTTCATCCAGTTTATTGCACAGAAGCTTGACTTCTTTCTGCTTATTAAGGACATTTAGGCCCTTAGTATTCCAACTTAGCAATTTAACCATCAATAGTAGAGGCAACAACCTCTCCGAACAAACTTTAGTGGTTTGTGTTTACTGACTACTATATTCTATAAGGATTTGATAAGTGTTCCTTAACTAGACTGCATTACCAGCTGCTTTAAGGTTCCTCCTCTAGACTGGAACAGGTTTATTCTAAGTGTTATTATCACCTCCATTGGTAACATGTTGCATTAGTATCTTCTTTAGTTAGACTTCTGACTGCATATCTTCATTTCCCCTTTCTTAAGTGCCAAATTTGTTAGAGAAATTTGCACCACCTTCAGCTCCTTAACCTTATTTCTTCTACAAACATCAGTGGTATGCCCATATTTTTTAGATATATCACATATGCTAGTTTTCCAGTCATAGCTAAGTGTTTGCTCAATCACTTCCCTTTTTTCATTCCTAAAGTGAATCACCTCAGGAAGTGGCTTGTCCATTTGTACTTAAACCAATAGCTTTGCAAAACTTAACCCCATTTTTTGTTTAGTGTTTTTATCTACCATTAGTGGTTTACCCACTAGAATTCCAAGTTTACTCCAAACCCTCACACTCTAATATTTGAAATAAAGACCATGCAGTTTAATTTATATAGGAACTGATGACAATTCTTCCTTGGAACAATCCATCCCTGCATTCTAAGCCTTCACAATCAGACATTTTCTATAAAAAAAGGTAAATCTCATATTGAAGCACTTCTTTTTCCCCCTTAGTTATACTGAATCGAACCAACAGAATACCATTCTTCATCATGACCACTTTATTAATACCTAACTTCCCCTATTGTCACTAGATAAAATCATTAAGTACATTAAATGGAGGTTGTGCTCCGAACACATAACAAATTACAATATTCTAAATCCGATTAAATATATCCATCATTAATTTCTACCAATGCTTATTCCCACATTCTTATTGGTGCCACATAATCCAATTTAAACCTAACATTTATCATCTTACTGATATGTCCCAAATTGAGACCCTAGGTCCAGAAACCTTACTAGTACCAACATTAGCATAATGTTCATTATCCACTATGTTTTCCACCTTATTTACCCAGGATTGTTGTGATCCAGTAGCTTTCACCCACTCATATACATTCTCTTTTTCTAAAACTATCTTCAATTTATGTTACACTGGACTTCTTTGAAATTGTGTGCTATTACCTCTTTGTCCTGAACTATCCCTTAATGGATTTGAATTTAATGACCCAGCTAGTTTCACCGAATACCCTCAATTACTTGGTAAAGTCGGTCCCTTATCTATAGTTACTACATTACTACTCCCCATTATAGTTACATTGATTGGAGGTCACTATGGACTACCACTCCCACTCCTACTGCTCCTAATCATCTTCTCCCTTATTTCTTGAGAATTCTCCTCTATCATTATTGTCAGAGTCGAAGCTCTTGGTCTCCTACCCATGGTGGGTGCACGTTAGCCATCATACACCGGGAGAGCCAGAGCTCATATTACCCTTCAAAATCATGATTAAAACGTATTCTTAAAGGTGTAATCAATGGAAAATAATGGAAATATGATTTAGGAGTTTACCCAAGCAAGAATAGTGAGAAAACCCTAAGAAATTGCCTTTTCCCCAAGCTTGGAGTTCAAAAATGGTGAAAATTGCAAAAATGAGGCATTTATACTGCTCAGTGAATAAAGCCTTACAAATGCTGTTAAACCTTCCATAAGCGAGGGTAAACATTGACCAGACCAACTAATTAGCCTTCATATTTATGGCCAAGGCTTCATATTTTCGAAGGTTGATTATTTAAATCTCTGTATTTGTGAAGAAAGACTCGGTTACCTTAACGATTATGGCATCACCTCACGATCACGATGAAGGGTAGTTTTCTTCTGAGTATTCATGACTAAGGGCCACATTTGAAAAGAAGGTTTAATGCACCAGATATTAGTTGTGCACCACCTGAGTTGCATAGTTGTAAATACTTTGAATGGACCCTCGGTATTTGTTCGGTACTGGATTGAAACAAACTATATATGCTACTAGGCTATTTTTGATGTTCTAAACTCAATGGCAACATTGAATTTTTGAAAAAGACATTTCAAACCCCTTTTTCCCTATTTTCCAAATGAAGGGTTGAATAGCAAAATAAAGGTTCAAACCCAAACCAACCCCGCTACTAAAACAAATTCAACATTCCAAACTTAATGGAACTATGCAAATTTCCATCCAGGACTCAAAACAACAAATATTGACCAAAGTCATCTATATGGATTTAAAAGTCTCTAAAACCACAAGCTTACCTAAATTGTTCCCGATCAAATCTGGAACCATGCCAACCATCCCTATACCCCAAAATCAATATGTAGCAACTACAAGGAAGGGAAAAATGATCAAAATGCATAGAAATCAAAATTTCACAAATCAGGTCCTTAAGACATTCACCACTGCGACTCTAGTTTGTCCTCAAGCTAAAAGATAAGGAAATACCTTAATTGATAAATAGTTATGGGTAACTACTACACATTTTAGACTCGACCTCCCAAGTAGCCTACTCAATAGGACAATGCCTCCACTAAACCTTAACCACAAGAATATCTCTAGAATGTAACAGTCTAACATCTTTGGCTAAAATAAACACTGGCTCTTCTTCAAAGGTCAAATTCTCATACAACTGAACTGAAACACAATGAAGCACATGGGTCTTATTTAGATTATAGAGCCGAAGCATGGGTACAAGAAAAAATGCCTGAATAACTGGAGATAAGCTTGCCTCCTTAACTTTTTGAAAAATCACAAAAGGCCCAATATAACTAGGGCTAAGCTTGCCTCTCTTTCTAAACCACATCACGCGCTTTACGTATGACACATGAAGGAAGAATTGATCTCCAATTCCAAATATCAAGGAAGGAAGCCTACAATTTGCATAACTTTTTTGTCTACTCTGAGCTGCCTAAAGCCTATCCCGAATCATGCAAACCTTGTCCAAAGACTCGTAAAGCAAGCCATTACCACAAAATATTACCTCTGAAGTCTCAAACCAATCAATAGAAGAACAACAATATTTACCATACACTACCTCGAAGGTGTCATCTCAATACTTGAATGGTAGCTTTTATTATAAGAAAACTCTGCTAAGAAGAAATGCTACTCCCACTAACCTCCGAAGTCCATAACACATGTACAGAGCATATCCTCCAAAACATGATCTAACTAACCATCAATCTGGGGGTGGAAAATTATACTGAGGTCAACCCGAGTACCCAGTCATCTTGAAAAGTATGCCACAAGCTAAAAGTGAACATTGAGCCTCTGTCTAAATAATAGACATGGGTACCCCTTGAAGATGAACTATTTTATGAACATGGATATAGGTCAATCTCTTCACATCAAAGGAAATATGAATCGGTACAAAATGGGCCAGTTTGGTCCTTGATAACCCAAATTGTCATGACCCAAAAAGCAAGGGTCATGATTGTACTTGTCGTGACATGCCTTGACAAATAAGACTATCACGTAAATTTATATAAAATAAAAGACAATACTAAAATCCAAGGCAAGACTCCTAGAACAAAGTTCAACCATACATAAATAGTAATAGTGGGAAATACATAACCAAAAGAATATCCCAAAACCCCGTGTCACAGTGTAAAAACTACTAAATACATTTTGAATGTGAAATATACATTTATAAACCAAATGGATCATAATCTTCCTTTGAATTAAATCAAGACATGAAATCAACAGAAAGAGGTAGTAGGTCAATTCTAGAAGCATAAAACAACTAGTACCTCAAATATGGTCTAGATACTGCGTAAATCATCTATCGCGCGACACACTCGTACCTAGATCTGTACCAAAAAAAGCATAGTGGGGGTGAGTATGGTCCACTTGTACGTAGTAGGTATGTAGTCCCATTGAGGGGTAGAAAATAAAGTATACAAAATACACATTTTGGCCACATCACCTGCAATCAGAAAATGTCCTAAATGATATCCCACACCGTATTCACTATAATTTCTACAAATTCACATATACTACATGCAAATGCGAGGAAGAACAACAGTATACAGATATTACATAAATAAATAAGAAAAACAAGTACCTATAGATAGATATCACATCAAAGACTATAATACAACAGAAAATGAGCATAACATATATGAAATGCAATGAAGATAATGATGATGTGAGCATAACCTCCATATACACCTATCGAGCTAAGCTCCTAAGTAGGACCCATGAGGTATCATCAACCCATTTATAATCCACTATCCAATACTTATATCTATGACTCCTCTCCGGCACATACCTCGGTTGAAGTTCTATAAAGATGTCTGGAAACCAGTATTTTCATAATGATACTGATGTTTCACAAGTTTATATGACACGAGCATGTAATGCTCACAACTAGTCAAATTGAGAGTTTCCAATCCGACCAATATACCAACCATGTAAACCATAAATCTACGCAATATGCCAACCATTTATGAATTCATATTAATCTATATGCCAATAGAGTAATATACACTAAAATATTCCATTGATACCACATAAATTCTGATTTAGGCCTTTTTACTTGAAAGATACTTCCAAATCTACATACATAAGGCCAACAACATCATATAAGACCCCACATAATCACATATAACAGATAATGTCTCAAAACCACTAAATAACAAAAACATGGGCCCCTACACAAGCGCAAGTCAATAACTAAGCCAATTCCATGATTTGTTCCCACACCCATAACATAATTTTATACCAATATTAACTAACCAACCTAGTCTGAAGAAAGTTAAGCCATAACCTACCTTAAATGCCAAAATCTGGCCTCAAAGACTTCAACATAAAGCTTTTCCTTATGAACAGACTCAGAATCAACTAAAATATACAAATATAGAATCTACATTTCAAAAGGAAGACAACGATACTCATATTACCCATTTTTGAATTAGAGTCAAAACATACCTCCGAAATAGATTTTTTAAAAAGAAGGGTAAAACTAGAATTTTAGTCCAAAAATATATTATCCATGATTAAAGGAACTGGTAGAATAAAACCCTAGTAAAAATAGGTAAAAATTGGGATTTGAATCAAAGAATTACTAACTTAGGACTTCCAAGCCAAAATCCCCGAATTCCACTTTTCAAGTCAAGTTTTAACAAGGTTTAAATGACAAGAATCGAAGAATAATAACTGAAATAGGGATTTGGAGCTTATCCAATCCTAAAAATGGAAGAAATTGCTAAAAAAAAAAATCAAACTCCTAAGTTCTATATCTCAAAAATGGAGAAAAATCATGAAAAGGGGACATATATGTGTTGGTATATATTATATAGGCATTGCTTAAGCGACCAAGTGTCGCTTATGCGGCAGCCGTTGGGCTGCATAAGTGTCACATAAGCGACCAAGCTATCACTTAAGCGGCAATTACTTATGCAACAAGGGAGTAACTTAAGAGACATCCTCATCTGAATGCCTAGTCACTTAAGCAACCAAAATGTCTCTTAAGCGGTGCACCAACAAGTGACTTGGAGAATTCCAAGTCTCTACGGATCCCTCAAGTTTCATCCAAAATCCCGAGAACACTTATGAACTATGCTACCCTATGCTCCAGACTCAATGCATATCAAATTTTTTGAAAAATGTCATTTCACAAAATTGACCCCCAAAATCCAAATTCACAACTTTCTAAATTAAGGGTCAAAATGAGATATAAAAGCCATAAAACCACACCAATCATGTTACCAACCTAAAATTGACATTCCAAATCTGCTGGTGTAGTTTATTTTGCTATTCGTTGCACAAAACCATAAATGTCAACCAAAGTCAGCTAATGAGCCTTTGTAACAACCAAATCCATAAACTCATAAAAAAAACATCGAGATACATCAGGAACTATGCCAATCACTCCCCACACTCCAAAAGTACCATAAAGCATCCACGGGGAGGGGTAAAATATTAAAATCACACAAAAATAAATAATTCACAAAAATCACCAAAAATTAAGTCAGTACATTAGCCACCACTAAAAATCTAGTTCATCCTCAAACTAAAGGCGAGGGAAATACGTAAATCAGCAAACCCTTAGGGATAACTACCACACATGTCAAACTCAACCTCCTAAGTAGCCTCATCTATAGGTCAACGCTCTACTAGACCTTAATCACTGGAATATCACTACAACCTAACCATTTAACATCCCGGGCAAGAATGGAAATGGGTTTCTCTACAAAAGACAACCTCTTATCTAATTGGACTAAATCCCAAAGAATGACATAAGACTCATCGAGAATGTAACACCTAAATATGAAAACATAAAAAATGGGATGAACAACTGATAAATCTGGGGCAATGCTAACTCATTAGCCACATCCCCAATAGTCCAAAAATTGCAAAACATCCAATATACCTGGTGCTAAGCTTTACTCTCTTCCAAAACCTCATCACACCCTTTATGGGTGCAATATAAAGAAAGAATCGATTACTAGCACTAAATCATAAGTCATGAAGTCTATGGTCCATATAAACTTCTGCCTACTCTGAGCTGCTTGAAGTCTACCCTTAATAACCATAACTCTATCCAATGACTCATAAAGAAAGTCCATACCTCTCGGTCTAATCTATGAAACCTTAAACCAACCAATTGGATAACGACAATGCCTACCATACAAAAGCTTGAAGTAAGCCATCTCAATACTGGAATGGTAGCTATTGTTATATGCAAACTCTGCCAAAGCTAAATATTGTTCCCACTTACCTCCAAAGTTTATCACATAAGAGTGGAGCATATCATCCAAAACATGAATAATCCGCTTTGATTGATCGTTGGTCTAGGGGAAAAAGTTATGCCAAGATAAACCTGGGTACCCAACTCCTTCTAAGAAGTCTTCCAAAATTTAATATGTAAACTCTAAACCTCAATCTAAGATGATACACACTGGTACACCATGAAGATGCACTATCGTATGAATATAGATATGAGCCAACCTCTCAGTAATGAAAGAAACTTAAACCAGAATAAAATTGACAAACTTAATAAATTGATCCACGATGACCCAAACACTATCAAAACCATGAGAAGTTAAGGTAACCCGATCACAAAGACTATAATGATCCATTCCTATTTCCAATTGAGAATGGGTAACTTTTGAAGAAAACTACAAGGCCACAAATGCTTGGCCTTGACCTACTGACAACGTAGACATCGAGTTATAAAATCTGCTAACTCCATCCTCATACCACCCTACTAGTAGTGTTGTCTCAAGTCACAATACATCTTAGTCACTCCTAAATGGATGGAATACCTAAAATAATGAGCTTTCTCCAAAATCAATCTAATCCAATCACACACTCTTGACATACAAAATCGACCTCTAATTTCCAAAATATCATTTAGATCAAGTGAGGATTCTTTAGCCTCACTACTCAATACCTTATCCTAAATCACTCTCAACCTAACATTATTAATGTAACAACCCGAGACTACCCCCTAGTCATTACACGGTGCTCATGATCCCAAAGGACCACAAGCTAACCTTCTACTGATATCTGTACCTGAGCTCTACATAATATAATATAATAAATATGAAAAACTAGCAAAACACTTTCCATAAGGTTCAAAACATCTAAAATACTCAAAATTAAAAACTGAATATTGATACATATGTTTGAAAAACCTCTAAACTATCTGAACTGTGGAGTTGATAGGACATGTACCCAACTAACTCCGTCTACTAAAAATAAACTAAATTTGATATGATAATAAAATAAGGATCATCCTCGAATGAAGAAGACTCACTGCTATATCTACTACTGCTGATAAGGACTGAGCTGCTTAGGGTACTCTGGATTTCATACCTCTGAACCTATAGTGTAAAGTTAAAAACCATACCATAAATGTATTAGTATATGGGAATGTACTGAGTATGCAAGATGAAGTAAGGCTAAATTCAATGGCTTATGCCTGAAAAATTACTTAACTGAATAGTCATAAGAGTATTAAAGGAGGACATATGCATAAATGCAGAAACCATAGCTGAAATCATCATGACTTTGAATATTGAAACTTGGATACTACTTTATTGATGTCTGAACTCACTACTAATACTAAGATACTAAACAACTAAAAATTTTGCTATTAAAAACTGAGTACTAAAGTTGAGATCAGTCCTATCTAGTGAGTGATCTCTGAATCTGATGATACTGAAGATGATAAACTATAATATCCCATAGTTTTTCCTAGCCTAAAATCATCTCAAGAATGTTAGAAACTTACTTTGAAAGATGAATTAAATTTTGTACACGTGGTATTTTCAAGATTTTCAATTTTGGTCATGTGAGAAATTCAATAAGCTTTCCATCGATATAAAATTTGCCTAAATCCGATAACCAGGTTAGAAGTTATGACTATTTAAAGTTCCCATCATAAAATAGGGCCATATTGGTCATGGCACACCGCGCCACAAGCTAAAATGATAATTATCCTTTTCTAGTGTCTTAGCATAATTTTCTCCATGTCGCGCCAAAGTTACTGGTCGCAAAAGAAGGGGCAATATAATGTCTCCGCATCACACCATCTGTCAATTTCCCAATTGTCAAAATCCAATGACATGGCGTGATAGTGCCGCATCACGCCAAGAGTCCAATTTGGGAAATTTTCACTGAAATTAAATGACGCATCCAAAGTTAAAAGGGTGAACTTTCCACCCCTATTTAAGCCCTTTAACACATGATTCATCCACTTTTCACCTAAAATATACTAGTTTCTCTTAAGAACAAGTTAGGGTTTTCATAGAAGATCCAATTTCAAAAAAGTTTCACTGTCAATCTTTACGAAATCACAAACTAAGGTATGCATTATGTTCATTCATGGATTCCTTCCATCCATGAAGCTCAAGAACCTTGTTGTATCTATAAATCATGGTATTTATGTTGTGGGTTATTTATAATCATATTTTTGACATTGATTAATTTCAAAGTTGGAATCTTTGTGTGTTTATCATGATATTATGTTACCATTAAAGATAAACTCTATGGATTTAGTTGCTTATGATGTGTAATTTGATGAATTCACTTATGCCCTAAGTTGTGCATGCAAGGTGGTTGATAAAATTCTTGAAAAAGTAGAAATAATGCTTTATATCTCAAGACATAAGCTAAATGTGACATGCTTGTCATCCTTCTATGTTTAAATGGTTTCCATGCTATCATTATGAAAAGTGTATGTTGTCGGAATGGTCGTGATAATAGAATATGAGATTATAATATAATTATCAGCATTCTCGTCTATGTTAGATAGTAGGATAACCCTGTACTTCGTGAAATCCACAACTTATTAAATTATGTATTATTGATGGGGGTCTTGTACTTGATAAAGTCATGCTTCATCAGTCTCCTTCTATCGAGTCCTGGGGGTACTTGTACCTAAAACATTAGTTGTGCACCTAGAGCTATGTCATGTTTTCACAATTCTCTCAGTCAAGCTATGATCCTTAGACTTCAGACAGTCTTATGACTCAAGAAATCTCCATGATCTCATAAACTCACTCAGTTGTCAGATATTCGTAGTATTTCGTTAGTTAATGGAATTTAGTAACTCAGTCCATGTTCAGTTTAGTAAATCACGTTTAGTATTTATACAGATGGGAGTAGAAATTAGCATCGAGCTAACCCAAGGATAGGAACTCACCTGTTATATGAGGGTGTGATTCTTAGAAGCAATCCTTCCATTCCAAAACTATGTAGCCTGCATAGGTTGATACATCATAGCCTACTATATGAGGGCGGATGAGGTGGCTTAGCCTGCTATATGAGGGATCCGACCATTCTCACTAGAGTTACCTATTATATTAAGGTCAGTCACATGTTGTCCTTACCAGTGGTACAGTATTGACACCCTATAAATAAGGGCATAGATTGGACCCCAATTCAATTGTAATGTATCATCTAGGGCATGTCGGTCAGATGACTACCTCCTACTGTCTCAGTATCATTCTCAGTAAAAGAACTCAGATAGTTCTTTAGAATTCAAGACTGTCAAATGCAGTCAACTCAGATGCAGTACGGACCTTATCTAGTTCCATCAGATTTAGGACTATCAGATAAAGTCACTCATGTTATCAGTTATCAAAATTTAGTCATTAGTAATGTTAGTCATTAGCATACTTATGTTATCATAATTTTAGATATAGTTACTATGTATGCATTCATGTATTCTCACATTTATTTTAGTTAGTTAGCCAATATTGTTCATGCATATGAACCCCATTCATTCAGCCTACCTCACATACATACCAGTAAATTCAAAGTACTGATGCATTTGTGCTATGGTGTCTTATACCATAGGTTCAGAGACATGAGCTCCAGAGCATTAGTAGATTCCAAATATCAACAGTCAGAGTTAGAAGTGAGTCCTCATCCTTCGAAGACATACTTATTTCTCTATTATCATATTAATTAGTTAACTGGTTAGAGTTAGTTGGGGATAAACTCCTTACTCAGACAGTTCAGTCAGTTAAAGGCTTTCCAGACTATTATGTTTAGACAGTTATTTCAGTTGTTTTGGGTATTTCATACCCTATTTAGATGTTATGTTTTACTTCAGTTATGTGAACCTTATCGCCTTTTAGTTCATGTTTCTGCATTATTCAGTATATTATACAGTATATAGGTACAAATATTAGTCATGGGTTAGCTTGTGGTCCTTTGGGGTCATAAGCACTATGTAGCATTTCGGGTACCAAATTTGGGGAGTTACAAAATTTGTATCTGAGACTAAGGTTCAGTAGAGTCCTAGGAAGTCTAAATGCCACATCTAGTAGAGTCTTGTACATGGGTGTGTTGCCATATTTATATGAAAGAGGCTATATGATGTTTTAAGAATAATTTCCCTTCTTTTAGTATTCATGTTATGCCAATAAGCATAATATCAATCTAATCTCTCAGTCTAATTCATTTCTCCTTCTATTTTAGAACATGCCTCCCAAGAGAAGAACCCAACCTGTCCAAGAAGGTCTCTTGGATGAATATGTTTCTCTTGCAGAGTTCAGGGCCTTATTCACTACTCTTAGTCAGTCATTTGCTGCAAGAATTAATGACCAAATATTATTCCGCCCAACCCAATGGCCAATTCAGCTACAGCTAGGATTTAGGACTTCACCCGAATGAATCCTCCATCCTTTCTTGGGTCTAAGACAAATGAGGACCGTCCAGAATTCCTAGATCAGGTGAAGAAGGTTACAGACATAATGAGGGTTAAGTCTAGTGAGAGTATTGAGCTAGCTGCATATCAATTGAAGGATGTGGCTCATAGTTGGTTTAAGAAGTAAAAGTCAGAGAGGGCAGACTATGCAGGTTTAGTTGAGTGGGAGGAGTTTGCTTCAGCATTCTTTGATAGATTGTTTACCCTAGAGCTTAAAAAAGCTAAGGTGCTAGAATTCATCAACCTCAGGCAGGGCAATATGACAGTGATAGAGTATTCTCTTAAGTTTACTCAATTAGCTAGATATGCCCCTCATTGGTTGCAGATAGTATGGCAAGCATGAGTAAGTTCATTTAAGGGGTGAATGATAGCGTGGTTAATAAGTGTAGATCTTCCATGATGAATAGTGCATGACTTTAGCATGGCTCATGAATCATTCTTAGCAAATAGAGGAGAAAAATATTAAGATGAGAGAGAAGAAGAATAAAAGAGCAAATATAAGTAGTTTCAACTTTACTCAGCCTAAGTCAGAAGGAGGAAATTGTTCTCTATTTTGTCCTAAGTTATCAGTTCCATCTTTTTCTTCAGCCAGTACTCCAGTTCCTAAGTTCAGAGAGGGTAACAAAGATAGAGCACCAGGATCTAAGTCCTAAGACAGTGTTAGTAGTGCCCGGACCTATCCTCTTTGCTAGACTTGTGGCAAGCACCATCTGGGTATTTGTAGAGATGACAGTGGTATTTATTTTAGATATGGCAAGCTAGTCCACAGAGTCAGATACTGTCCTCAGCCAGGTCCTCAGGGTCAACAAAATTGCTCCTCTGCTCAGTTTGGTCAACCAAATCAGAAGGGTGCCACCTCCATTGCTACTAGTGAGAAATGCCCAAATCATCTCTATGCTCTTCAGTCCTAACAAGATCAAGAAAATTCTCCTGATGTTATTATCGGTATATTACAGACCTTTCATGTGCATGTTTAATCTTCTCTAGATCTAGGTGCTTTCTTGTCTTTTGTTACTCCCTATATTGCAGTTGATTTTAGAGTCAGTCCCAAAATTCTAGCAGAGCCCTTTTCAGTCCTACCCCAGTGGGTAAAACCATCATAGACCGGTGGGTATGCATGAACTGCCCAGTTATGATAGTTCAGAAAGTCACTTCAGTAGACTTAGTCGAATTAGTGATGACTAATTTTGATGTCGTTCTCAATAAGGATTGGCTTCATTCCTTTTATGCCATAGTCGACTGTAGAAATAGAATAGTACAATTTCAGTTTCCGAATGAACCCATACTAGAGTGGAAACGTAGTGTATCTGCTTTTATAGGTTAGCTTATTTCCTACCTTTGGGCATGAAAAATGATATCTAAAGGATGTGTCTATCAACTTGTTTGAGTTAAGGACACTAGTTTTGAAAATCCTAGTCTTGAATCAGTCCCAGTAGTGAATGAATATTCAGATGTCTTTCTCAAAGATCTTTCAGGAATTTCTCCCAAAAGGGAAAGATAATTCGGTATTGATCTTCTTCTAGAAACTCAGCCTATATCTATTACACCATACAGAATGGTACTAGCATAACTCATAGAACTGAAGGAACTTTGAAGGATCTCTTAGTTAAGGAATTCATCAGACCTAGCATTTCCCCGTAGAGCGTTTTAGTATTATTCATGCATAAGAAAGAAGGTTCTCTCAGAATGTGTATAGACTACCGTCAACTCAATAAGGTCATGATCAAGAACAAGTATCCTTTTCCTAGAATTGATGACTTGTTTGACCAACTTCAGGGTGATAGTTATTTCTCTAAGATAGATCTTAGATCCGTCTATCATCAGCTCAGAGTTAGGGAAGGTGACATTCTGAAAATAGATTTTTGAACTCGGTATGGTCACTTTGAATTTTTAGTTATGTCATTTGGTTTTACCAATGCCCCAGCCGTTTTCATAGACTTGATGAACCGTGTGTTCAAGCAGTACTTAGACATGTTTGTTAAAGTGTTCATAGATAATATTCTGGTCTATTCCCATGGTGAGCACAATCATGCAGACCATCTCAGAACAGTACTTCAGACACTCAGAGATCATCATCTATTCTCCAAATTTAGTAAGTGTGAGTTTTTCCTAAGGTCAGTATCATTCCTTGGTCACATCATTTTTGGTGATGGCATTAGAGTAGATCCTCAAAAGACCGAAGCTGTAAGAAACTGGCCTCGCCCTGTCTCCCTATCAGATATTAGGAGTTTCCTGGGTTTGGATGGCTATTATGGATGGTTTTTTAAGGTATTTTATTCTATTATATACCCTATGTTTAGATTGACTGAAAAGAAAGTCAAGTTTTAGTGGTCAGATCCTTGCGAGAAGAGTTTCTAGAAGTTAAAGACTCGACTCACCTCAGCTCTTATTCTAGCATTACCGGATGGTCCAGATGGGTTCGTAGTGTATTGTGATACATCCAGAGTAGGTTTGGGTTGTGTCCTCATGCAGCATAGTAAGTTCATAGCCTACGCCTCCAGACAGCTTAAACCTCATGAGAAGAATTATCCTACTCATGATCTTGAGTTAGCCGCCGCAGTCTTTGCCTTAAAGATTTGGAGGCATTATCTCTATGGAGTTCATGTAGATGTCTTCACAAATCATAAGAGTATTTAGTATGTGTTCTCTTAGAAAGATCTCAATCTTCATCAGAGAAGGTAGTTAGATCTCTTGAAAAATTATGACATGAGTGTCCTCTATCATCTGGGAAAGGGTAATATAGTGGCCGGCGCTCTCAGTAGACTGTCTATGGGTAGTGTTGCTTATATGGATGACAGTAAGAAGAAGTTAGCTCAAGAAGTACATCAGCTTGCCAGACTAGGTGTTTTCTTAGTCGATACAGATGAGGGTGATATATGGGTTCAGAGTAGTTCAGATTTATCTCTAATTTTTGAGGTGAAAGTAAAGCAAGATAGAGATCCCATCCTTGTCAAGTTGAAAGAGTCAGTTCAGGATCAGAAAGTAGAGATTTTCTCCCAAGGTGGAGATGGTGTTTTGTGTTGTCAGGGTCGTCTCTGTGTTCCAGGTGTAGATGACTTAAGGAAGCAAATTCTTGTAGAAGTGCATGGTGCATGCTACTCTATTTATCCAGGCGCCACAAAGATGTATCGCGACTTACGGGAAGTCTATTGGTGGAGTGGGATAAAGAGAGATGTTACAGAGTTTGTGGCTAAGTGCTCTACATGTTAGCAGGTTAAGATAAAGCATTAGGAGCCTAGTGGTCCTATGCAGGAGTACATTATTCCTAGTTGGAAGTGGGAAGAAGTGAACATGCACTTCATAATGGGTTTGCCTCAAACTCGTCATCAGCATGATTCAGTCTGGGTCATTATAGACAGAATGACCAAATAAGCCTATTTCCTTCCAGTCCATACCTCTTATTCAACTGAGGATTACACCAAACTCTACATCAGGGAGTTAGTCAAATTGTACAATGTTTCACTATCTATTATCTCAGACAGAGATACCCAGTTCACCTCTCATATTTGGAAAGCATTCTAAAAGGGTCTTGGTACCCAAGTTCATCTTAGTACAACCTTTAATCCTCAGATAGATGGTCAAGCAGAAAGGACCATTCAGACTTTAGAAGATATGCTAAGGGCGTGTGAATTTAATTTCAAGGATAGTTGGGATGACCACTTGCCTTTGATTGAGTTTTCATACAACAACAACTACCATTCCAGTATTCGGATGGCTCCATTCAAAGATCTCTATGGTAGGAGATATAGATCTCTGATCAGTTGGTTCGAAGTTAGTGATGCCTCAATCATAGGGCCTGACTTAGTATTTGATGCATTAGAAAAAGTGGAATTGATTAGATAAAGACTCCGGGCTGCTCAGAGCCGACAAAAGTCTTATGCAGATATTTGTAGAAAAGATCTCAAGTTCGTGATTGGTGACTATGTCTATCTATATATCTCTTCTATGAAGGGGGTAAAGCGGTTAGGCAAGCAAGGAAAACTCAGTCCTCGATATGTCGTTCCCTTCAAAATTCTCAGTCGATTCGACAGGGTCGCTTATGAGCTCAAATTCCTTCAGATCTAGCCTCAGTTCATCCTATATTCTATGTCTCCTTGCTCAAGAAGTGTATAGGTTACCCAGAAGTTGTAGTCCCTCTTCAGAGCATCGATGTTCAGAACAGTCTCTCTTATGAAGAGATTCCAGTCAAAATCCTAGACTATCAGACTCATAGATTGAGGAAAAAAAAGTCCCTCTAGTTAAAGTTCTTTAGTGAAATCAGTCCATTGAGAAAGCTACTTGGGAAGCAAAAATAGATATACATACCAAGTATCCTCACCTCTTCTCCGTCAACTCAGATCAAGCTCAAGGTAACAGTTCTCCTTAAGCATACTCAGTTTTATGTTCAGTGTTCATCACAAACTGTCTTGAGCCGGGGGTCTATCGGAAACAGCCTTTCTACTTCTTCAGAGGTAGAGGTATGGACTGCGTACATCCTACCCCCCCAGT
>NC_061111.1:87837908-88046413 GCF_002878395.1 Capsicum annuum
CTCAGATCAAGCTCAAGGTAACAGTTCTCCTTAAGCATACTCAGTTTTATGTTCAGTGTTCATCACAAACTGTCTTGAGCCGGGGGTCTATCGGAAACAGCCTTTCTACTTCTTCAGAGGTAGAGGTATGGACTGCGTACATCCTACCCCCCCAGACCCCACCAGGTGGGAATACACTGGGTTTGTTGTTGTTGTTGTTGTTCATCACAAACTTAGTATCAAGTACCATTGCATATTCATTCATGCATTCATGTATCAGTTCAATTATATAATTATGCATCAAACATGTATTCTTATTGGGAGAAACTTAGTTCCTCAAAACACCCAGTCATGCATTCATAAATCAGTTATACATGCATCAGATATGCATATTCAGCATGATATATTCAGTTATCAGTCATGTCAGTCATGAGATCATGTTCTAGTTATTTATGTTCAGTAGGTATGTTGGTTATTTTCTACCCTCACTCTCATTCTCATTTGAGGATAAATATTCTCTAGGGGAGATATTGTAATACCCCATACTTTTTCCTAGCTTAAAATCGTCTCAAGAATGTTAGAAACTTACTTTGAAAGATGAATCCACTTTTGTACATGTGGTATTTTCAAGATTTTCTCTTTATGTCATATGGGAAATTCAATAATATTTCCATTGATATAAAATTCACCTAAATCAGATAACCAGGTAAAAAGTTATGATTATTTCACGCTCCCGTCATAAAACAACGCCATATTGGTCAGTGGCGCACCGCGCCACAAGCTAAAATGGTAATTGTCCTTTTCCAGTGTCTCAACTTGATTTCCTCCACGTCGCACGAAAGTTCCAGGTTGTAAAATAAGGGGCAATGTGATGGCTCCGCATCGCGCCATCCCTCAATTTCCCAATTGCCAAAATCAAGTGACACGGCATGATAGCGCCACATCGCACCAAGGGTCTAATTCAGGAAATTTTCACTAAAATTAAATGACGTATCTAGGGTTAAAAGGGTCAACTTCTCACCCCTATTTAAGCCCTTTAACACGTGATTCAACCACTTTTTCACCCGAAATATACTACTTTCTCTCAAGTTTCTCTCAAGAATAAGCTAGGGTTTTTATAGAAGATCCAATTTCAAGAAAATTTCACCGCCAATCTTCACAAAATCATGAACTAAGGTATGTGTTGTGTTCATTCATGGATTCCTTCCATCTATGAAGCTCAAGAACCTTGTTTTATCTATAAATAATGGTATTTAGTTGTGGGTTATTTGTAATCATGTTGTCGACGTTGATTGATTTCAAAGTTAGAATCTTTGTGTGTTTAACATGATATTATGTTACCATGCAATATAAAATCCATGAAGTTAGTTGCTTATGATGTGTAATTTGATGAATTCACTTATGTACTGAGTTGTGCATGCAAGGTGGTTGATAAAATTCTTGAAAAAAGTAAAAATCATGCTTTATAGCTCAAAACATAAGCTAAATGTGACATGCTTGTCATCTTTCTATGTTTAAATGGTTTCCATACTATCATTGTGAAATGTGTATGTCGTCAGAATGTCCATGATAGTATAATATGAGATTATGATATGATTATCAACATTCTCCTCCATGTTAGATAGTAGTATAAGCCTGTACTTCATGAAATCCATAACTTATTAAATTATGTATTGTTGATGGGGGTGTTGTACTTGATAAAGTCATACTTAGTCAGTTCCCTTCTATGGAGTCCTAGGGGTACCTGTACCCGAAACATTAGATGTGTGTAGAGCCATGTCATGTTGTCACAATACTCTCAGTCAAGCTATGATCCTTAGACTTAAGAAAGTCTTATAACTCAGGAAATCTCCATGATCTCATAAACTCAGTCAGTTGTCAAATATTAGTAGTATTCTATTAGTTAACAGAATTCAGCAATTTAGTCCATGTTCAGTTTAGTAAATCACGTTCAGTGTCTATTCAGATGGGAGTAAAAATTAGCACCGGGCGAACCCAAGGATGGGAACTCACCTGTTATATGAGGGTGTAATTCTTAGAAGAAATACTTGCATTCCAAAACTATGTAGCCAGCATATATTGAGACATCATAGCCTACTATATGAGAGTAGATGAGGTAGATTAGCCTGCTATATGAGGGTTTCCACCATTCTCACTAGAGTTACCTGTTATATTATGGTCACTCACATGTTGTCCTTACCAGTGGCAGGGTATTGACACCCTTCCAATCAGGGAATAGATTAGACCCCAATTCAACTGTAATGCATTATTTGGGGTATGTCAGTTAGATGACTACCTCCCACAGTCTCAGTAAAAGAACTTAGATAGTTCTTCAGAATTTAGGACTGTCAGATATAGTCAACTCAGATATAGTACGAAACTCAGCTATTTCCATCAGATTCAGTACTGTTAGATACAATCACTCATATTATCAGTTATCAAAATTCAGTCATTAGCATACTCATGTTATCACAATTTCAGATATAGTTACTATGTATGCATATATGTATTCTCACGTTCATATTAGTCAGTTAGCCAGTATTGTTCATGCATATGAACCCCATGTATTCAACCTACCTCATATGTATACCATTATATTCAAAGTACTAATGCATTTGCGCTATGGTGTCTTATACTATAGGTTCAGAGACACGACCTCCAAAGCATTAGTAGATTCTAGATATCAGCAGTCAGAGTTAGCAGTGAGTCATCATCCTTCGAGGACATTACTACTTATGTATTATCTCATTAATTAGTTTATTAGTTGGATTTAGTTGGGGACATATCCCATCAACTCCTTACTCAGACAGTTCAGCCAGTTAGAGGCTTTCCCGAATATTATGTTCAGACAATTATTTTAGTTGTTTTAGGTATTTCATACCCCATTTAGATGTTATGTTTTACTTTAGTTATGTGAACCTTAAGGCCTTTCAGTTCATGTTTCCATATTATTCAGTATATTATGCAGTATACAGGTACAGATATCAGTCATGGGTTAGATTGTGGTCCTTCGGGGTCATGAGCATCGTGTAGCATTCTGGGTACCAGATTTGGGGCGTTACATAAACTGAATCTACTCATATCAGTGACCGAGTTCTGAGCTTGCTACTATGGACTGGCTAAATCTGTGATCAAAGCTTTCTAACAGATGATCTCTGAATCTACTAATAATGGTAAAGAATGATTGTATCTGAGATCAGACCTATCTTGCAGAAGATCACTAAATCTTTTAATAATAGAATAATTATGTTTGAGATCAGACCTATCTAGTGGAAGATCTTCGAATATGATAATGAGAATAATCAAATGAACCTAAGACTGAGATCAGGCCTATCTAACAGGTGATCTCGAGATCTGATAATAACAATACTCAATTGAATCTCAGACTGACATCAGGCCTATCTAACGAATGATCTCTTGATCTATTAATACTGATACTAATTATTTTTATGAGAGACCAGGCCTATTGTGCGGGTGGTCCATGAATTTATGGAACTATCTGAGCTCCGTACTAAGATAGGTGACTGTATCTGACAGTCCTGATTTTTAAGTTCTACTCTGAAGACTAATACTGAAACTGCAATTGTAGGAGTTCTCACTTTACCAACATACCCCAAATCTGAAATGGTGGGGTTCAACCTGTAACCCCACCTGGAAGGGTATCAATACCATGCCATGGGTAAAGACCTCTGCTATGGTCAAGCCTCTCTAAAGGGTGACCCTGAACAAGAAGTCAAGCCTAAGGCAATATGATAGTCAAGCCTTAATCTAACAGGTGACTCCTGGTCCTGCGCTGGCTACAGAGTTTTGTTGTTCAAGGACTGTTACTAATGACTCTGCCTTTCTAACGTGGAAGCCATCATCCCTGCACTCACTCGGTGCTAGTTACTACACCCAACTGAAGGACTCTGAACTAATTCTTAACTGAACTTAGACTAAGCTAAACTGAGTTAAGCTGAGTACACTTGACTCCAAAGACTGACGGAATACTACTGAATCTCGTTACCTTACTGAATACTACTGAGTTCTGTAACTTACTGAGCTTTACTAAAATATAAACTGAATATTTAATACTACTGAAGTCTGAACTGAGTACTGAGCTGGATTAGGCTAAATACTGAGATTTCTAAGTTCTACAATTCACTGAGTTCTGAGAATCATGGCTTGACTGAGATTATCATGAAAACTGATATGGACTCTACGCTGTAGCTAATTTGTTGTGTATAAATACCCCAGGACTCGATAATATAAAAGTAAAACATAACCATTCTTGAATAATTATGACTATGGACATTCATTCACCATCACAATCACTAGAGCATCTCTTCAAGAATTTATAAAACCATAAACATATGATAATATAGGGAGATATGCTATTGGCTCATACTCCCTTCAACAAGGTCTTGCATCAAACACTTAGCATGAATTAAAGAACACATAATTGGGGATTTCTAGTCAACATGCTATAATGGCTCTAATTCCTTCACATAAGCATTTTATCAAACATATAGGGATCATGTTTTGCTTATTCAATAATTTATACACTCAATTGACATAAACACATCATTTAACAAGCAACTTGAAGAGGGTTTACCATGAATATCACATACTAGGGCCAAAGCTTGAAACCTTGTAAAAAAACCATGAATTAAAACTCAATACTAACATGAACTTCAATTTCAATTCACATGAATCATCAAAACTCATAAACATAAGATCTTTGAATTTAGAAAAAAAGATTCTTGAACTTTTTAGGTGTAAGGGACCCAATAATCGACATCTGAATACCTTAGGAAACTCTTACTTGAAGGCTCTTGGAGAGATTCTTGATTTCTTGATTTTTTTCTTCTTGAAGAAAGAAGGGTTTTGATCTTGTAGGAAACCCTAGCTTTGATGTGAAAGATGAAAAATAAAGCTCTCAGCTTCGTTCAAGATATATATAAGGGTTAAAAAGGCTGGGAAAAGACCGAAAAACACTTTTTAAAAATGACTTAAAAATATTAAATGAGATTTGTGATGGTCGGAGTGATGGTCCGTCGCTAGTTTGATGCCCGTCGGATCATCCATCGCACACGTTGGTCAAAAAAAGGCCACACTGCCTTAGTTGCGATGGTCTTAGAGATGGTCCATCGCAAGCTTGACGGTCCGTTGTCTTGGCCGTCGTACATGGGCCAGAAGAGAGAGTCACTACCTTGGTTGCGGTAGTTTGAGCGACGGTCCGTCGCAAGCTCGATGATCCGTCAACCTGTCCATCACACATGGGCAGTTTCGACAGCTCTTAGTAAAATGGCCATAACTTCCTAATCTGATGTCAGATTTTGATGAAATTGGTATCGATGGAAAGCTTTTTCAATTATCTACATGAAAAAATATTGATATTAGGGACATTATGCACGGTTTAAAATATTTCTCACTTAGGAAGTCAGCCCTTACTCTTATTAAAGATGAAACTCGACTTAAAGAAAATCCGAGGTATTACAATTAAACTGATGAGCCTAGATTTTCTTTATCAAAGATGACCTATCCTCAACAAATACCAAAACACACCTAGGTATTGAAATATCAAGCCTAACCGTTTGATTAGCTAAAGACTATACCACTAAGGCCAATTGCCTCTCATGGTCAAAAGATGCATCAAGCTACCCACGCTAGCTAACTTCCAACTCAAGGCATCCACAACCTCATTACCTTTGCCGGAAAGATAGATAATAATAAGGTCATAATTCTTAAGAAACTAGAGCCAATGATGCTGCCTCATATTAAGATATCGCTAGGTTAATAAATACTAAAGGCTATAATAATCTGAAAAAATCTCACAGAAGACTCCACATAAGTAGTGCCTCCATAACTAAAAAGCAAAAACAATCACGCACAACTCCAAATCATGGGTAGGGTAATTCCTCTCATGGGGCTTCAACTAATGAGAAGCATATGCAATCACCTTACCCTTGTTCATCAACACAGTAAGTAGCCCAATACTTGAAGCATCACAAAAGATAGTAAAATCCATGCCCTACTTAGGAAAAGTCAAGATAGGAGTTGACGTCAGCAAATCCTTGAGCTTTCTAAAGCTTACATCATAAGCATTAGACCATTAAAAGAAAATCTTCTTCTAAGTGAACTTGGTCAATGAAGCTGCAATAGATGAAAAACTCGGAATGAAGCATCGATAGTAACATGTTAAACCAACAAAACTCTAATTCTTGGTATGAGATGTGGGCCTAGCCCAATCACGAATTGCTGCAATCTTGGTCAGATCAACCATCATACCATCCTTGGTCACCATATGACCCAAGAAAGAAATAGACTCCAAACAAAACTCAAACTTGGAGAACTTGACGTACAACTTCTCATCCCTCAATCTTTGGAGCATAATTCGCAAATGCTCCTCATGATCACCCTCACTCTTGGAATAAAACAAGATATTATATATAAATACAATAACAAAGGCATTGAGATATAGTCAAAATACCTAATTCATCTAGTCCATGAATACGGCTGGGGCATTGGTTAACTCGAAGGACATAACCAAGAACTCATAATAACTGTACCGAGTTTGAGAAGTGGTATTCAAAATATCCAAAGCTCTTATCCTCAACTAGTGATACCCGAACCTCAAATGAATCTTTGAAAACATCAAAGCACCATAAAGCTAATCAAATAAATCATCAATACAAGGAACATGATACTTATTCTTAATCATCACCTTGTTCAACTACGCACCTTAGAACAATGAGCCTCTTTAAAAATTAATCCGATCTATCCACTAACTATCAACACACAAACTCAGCCTCCAATCCTCCAAATACCATCGGAATCAAAAGATACATTCTTAGCCTCACCACTCAACACATTATTTTGAATTACTTTCAAACTATCATTATCAAACTAGTGAGCTTGAATCTACTTCATCAAGGAAGATCTAGCATTAAAAGAGCCTAAAACACGTCTAGGTGTTGAAATATCAAGACTAACCATATAGTTAATTAAACTGAACCTCCTAGGATAAAGACCACTACTGGGTTAATAGATGAGTTAATCTCCCCATACTAGTCGACTTCTAGCTCAAGGCATTTACAACCACATTAACGTTGCTCGGAGGATACAAAATAGTGAGGTCATATCCTTAAGAAACTCTAGCTAATGCCACTTCCTTATATGAAGATCTTGCTGACTGAACAATATTAAAGGCTATAATAGTCCAAGAAATTCTTATAAAGAACTCCGTACAAATTATGATGCCATATCTTTAGCCTAAAGACTACAACTGCTAATTCTAAATCATGGGTAGGGTATTTTCTCTCATGAGGCTTCTACTGATGAGAGACATAACCAATCAAAACAGCATCAAAACCAACACTAGAAGTATCACAAATATGGTAAAATCCATACACTTCTTAGATAAGGTCAAAGTAGAAGCCAAAGACAACAATTCTTTGAGCTGTTGGGAGGTTTTCTAATCCGACCACTAAAATACCATTTTTTTCTATGTCAACTTAGTAAAAAAAGCTATAATAGATGATAAAATCTCTACAAAGAATCAATAATAACCCACCAAAATAATGAAACTTTGAATCTTAGTAGGAGAAGTAGGTGTAGCCCAATCATAAATCACCATTATATTGGCTGGATTAGCCATACTACTATCCTTGGTCACCACATGACCTAAGAATATGATTTAATCCAACCAAAACTCACCCTTAGAAACCTTCACACATAATTTCTCATCACATAACCTCTAAATTACAATACTTAATGCATCACATGGTTAACCTCATTTATGATATAAACCAAGGTATCATCTATAAATACAATCACAATGGAGTTGAGATACGATCGAAATACCCAAATCATTAACTCTATGAATGCTACAAGGGCATTGGTCAATCTAAAAATATGACCAAAAACTCATAATGACTATATCAAGTTTAAAAAAATATCTTTGAAACATCTGAGGTCTAATCTTCTACTGATGATGCTAGATCTTAAATCAATCTTGGAAAACATCAAAGAACCCTAAATTTGGTCAAAAATATCATTAATACAAGGAAAATAATACTTATTCTTAACTGTTACCTTGTTTAACTACCTATAATCAATACACATATGCATAGAAACATCTTTTTTCTTCATAAATAAGAATAGAGCACTCCAAAGAGATACACTAGGTATAATGAACCCTTTATGTAATAAATCCTACTACTTCCTCTTTAACTTGGCCAAGGCCATCCTATATGATTAGATGGAAATGGGCTTGGTGAATATCTCTACATTAATAGTAGATTAATACCATATTTTAAAGGAATACCAAACAAAATCATAGTTAAAATATCCATGAACTCCTGAACAACCCAAATAGAATCCATAGGAGGCGATGAGACAACACTAGTATCATGAACATGAGCCAAATTAAATAAACACCCTCTCTCTACCATGTGACAAACATATAGAAAATATATAATACCCTTCATACCTGAGTTAAGTATACCCTTTAAATCTAACCTTGGCACACCCAGCATAGGTAAGGTCACAGTCTAGCATTAAATGTCCAAAATAATATGATAAGGAGCTAAACAATCCATTCCCTAAATAACATAAAAATCAACCATATCTAAGATAATAAAGTCTACCCAAGTCTCACGGCCTTCAAAGGTAACCACACAATATTGCTACACTCGACCCTCCACTAAGAAATCTCTTATAAGGGTAAAAAAATAAAGAGGCATAGGAAAAGTCTCATATGCAACATCTATAATATAATAACCCATCTTAATATTAGCTCAACCTAGCTCACAGTTGCATGTTAAGGGGGTCTAAGCCTTGGATTTTTCACTAAGTGTTAATGAAATAATTATTTTCAATACCTCTAAACTTTGATGATTTTAATTTTAACCTTCCCGACCCCAAGACATCAATTTTTAAGTTGATTTATGATAGGAATGGTTCAAACTATGTCTCGGGTGAGTTTTAGAATTTTTAGATGAGCGTAAGGGTATGTTTGGAAAACTAAAACAATAGTCTTACCGAGATAAGTGGGTTCCGCCCCTCCAGTCCACCAAGGTAAAGCGAGCATAGCCTTTAGTCTACTGGGGTAAGGTGGGCATCGCTCCCTCCATTCTATTGCTCCAGATCCTGCGTTGCCCCTCCCTATTCCATCCAACTTTTGTTTTTGGCATTCTGAGGTATTTGGGTCCTTTCTCTTCATCTAATTCTTCCATAACACAAAATTGGGGCCCCCAAGGGGCATTATTTGGCCTTTTATTCACAAATTTCTATAAAGAACTATTTCTTTCCCCAAGTACAATTCCAAACTCCAATTCAAGAAATCAAGGAATTCAAGCTTCAAGTTTAAGAAATCCTCAAAGAATCTTCAAGATTTTATCTATTGAGGTATGTGGGTGTTCATCTATGGGTCCCTTTCCCTCCTAGAGCCCAAAAACTCTATTTTGATTTAATTTATGAGTTTATACATGTTCAAGATGAAATAAATCCATGAATCTCTTGTTAATTCAATTAAAAGTTATGTTTTAAAGTGTTTTGAAGTGGAATGAATCATATCATGTTTTGAGTATTCCAATTCCCTTTTCATGTTCAAGTGAATTTCATATTAAACCATAATTTATGAATTTAGCCAAGTAAACATATTATTTTCTTATGTTTAAGACATTCCCATGTTCAAGTTCATGATCTTCACATGTTTTGATAAAATATTTTTTCTTTTGGGTTTGGACCATGATCCTAGATTATTTTTTTAAAAGCTTATTGTCATAATTTATGGTCATTCAGTTCTGGCGGGTTATGAATACCAGATACCTAGTTGTTTTACATTATTTTAGATTTTCATGAAATAATTTAGTGAAACCACGAGTTTTGTTAAGTACTCAGATTTTAAGGATCATGATTAGCATTATCAGTTATCAACAATAATGTTCAGTTAAACTTAGTTCAGTTGAGTACTAGTGTTAGTTCAGTTAGGAGTAGGATTTAGCATCGAGAGAATACAGAGATGGCAGCTTCCCTATTATTTTGGCAGAGTCATTAGTAGCATTCCCTATATTCTAGAACTACATAGCTAGCGTAGGATATGAGGGGTCACCCATTAGTTTGACTTAACTTCCTCTCAAGGGTCACCCGTCAGTTTAGGCTTGACACCCTGGTCCTTTGGGACATCAGATTAGTAGATCCACATATTTAGTATTAGTACCCGTGGCATGGTACTGACACTCTTCCAACTGGGGTTATAGGTTGGACCCCAAATAGCTTAGATCGGGTCTTGTCAACTATATAATACCTCCTGTAGTATCAGTATAATAATTATTATATTTTAGTTTAGGTTTCCTTGACTAAGTGTACATATTTTCATTTATACAAATTTTAGTTTTTTAGATTTCAAATATTCTCAGTAACATGTTTATAGTTGGTCATGCATTCTCAGATATATACATGTTCATGTATTTATGCTTAGATACCTTATGCATTTCAGCCAGTCCTTATCTCACATATCAATACAGTCAAAGTACTGATCGCATACTTTTTATTGAGCTATGTTGTTTTATAACATAAGTTCAGAAACTCAGTTTCCCGATCTCTTTTGGACAGCTCATCGTACTCAGCATCAATAGTGGTGAGTCTTTATCCATCGAGGATATGATTTGCTTATTTCAATTACTTCAGTATTTTTATGTGCTCATTAAGTTGGAGTTAGTTGGGGTTTTGTCCCATCAACTCCACATTCAGTTTAGAGGCTTTCAGACACTTAGTTAGACAGTCAGTTAATAATTTTAGTATTATTAGTTTTTATCAGATATTTCAAACACATTTTGATTCATATTTTAGTATCCAACTTTACAGTATTTTATTAGCTTATCTTCCACATATGTTATATCAGTGCTATTATTGTAATACCTCTTATTTCCGCAGCCTAGATTAACCCTCAGTACATGGGTTATCCTAAATAAAAATTTTGAAATACACAATAATTTTTAGATTAGAGTCTTCCATTGTACAGAAAATTCAATTAGCTTTCCAACAACATTAAATTTGACTAAATCTGACAACCGGGCAAGAAGTTATGGTGAATTTAAGTTTCAGTCGTTTAACATCATCATTCAGGCCAGTAGTGCATCATGGAGTGTGTTAAAATAGAAATTGTAAATTTCCAATGTTTCTCTATGATATTGGCACGTCGCACGATAGACTCAGTTCATAATTATCAATTTTTAGTGTACCAGCGCAATTTCACTGCGTCGCAGTGCACTTTCAATTCACAAACAAAGTGGCAGCACGATACCACCGCTTCACGCCACCATGAAATTTCCTAGTGGTCATTTTTTAGTGGCCTAGCATGATAGTGGCACGTCGCGCTAGGGGTACAAATCAAAAAAATTTCACAAAAAATTAAAGTTGTACACAGGGTTAAAACTGTCTTTTCCCATGATTTTATTCCATACAGATGTGGGATTTAAGCCCTAAAAATATGTAAAACCCTTCATTATTCACTTTTATCCTAAATCAAAAGGTAGTTCTCTCTCAAGAAAACAAATCCTATCTCTCAAGAATCAAGGTCAATCCCAAGAATCTCTCTAAGAACTCTAGGAAACTCACTAATTAAGGTATGTTAGATGTTTATTCATGGATCTTTACCTTCCATGGAGCCCAAGAATCCTTTTTCAAAATACAAGATTCATGATTTATGATTTCTATGTTTTAATTAGATTGAATTCATGTTCATGGTGTTGTTTAAGTTTTAATCTATGATTTAGATTAAAAGTTCCAAGGGTTGATTCTAGTATGCGTTGAATTACATGATATTCATGATAAACCCTTTAATTGGCAAGTTGATTGTTGTAACCATATTAACCCTAAATTTTTATGATCTAGTGAACCAAGCATGCTTCTTATGTGTTTGATAAATTATCTATGAGAATGAAATAATGCCATTCTAGCATGCTAACATGTATTCCCCATTCATGTACAAGTTAATACATCACAAGTGTTTGATGAAATGTCTCTATGAATGAATTATGACCAAGTGAACATTGTTATGTTATTGAAGATTATGCTTTTCTTTAATTTTCATGCTATCGAATCCAGGGGTATTTAGTACCCGACAATCTAGATATTACTTAGACCCACTGTCAGTTCCAGAATAGTATTAGTCATGTCATGATCAGTAGTACTCTCAGTCCATTATAGAATTCAATAGAATTCAGTCTATTATAGAACTTAGGAAAAGTCACCAATCTCAGTATCAGTCCTATCTAGTTTAGTATACTCAGTTCTGTATCTTTCAGTTGGGAGTAGGATTCAGCACCGAGTGAACACAAGGATGGGGGTTCACCTGCCAGTAGAGGGTGTAATCCTTTGAAGAAATCCTTACATTATAGAACTATGTAGCCAGCATAGATTTAGACATCAAAATTGCTAGTTGAGGGTTGATGAGGTGCTCTACCTGCTAGTAGAGGGCACTACCATTCTCGTTTAGGAAACCTGCTAGTACAGGGTTACTCTTCATCTTGTCCTTACTCGTGGCACGATACTATCACCCTTCCAATTAGGGTTATAGATTGGACCCCTATTAGTTTAGATTGGGGAATATCAATTAGATGATTACCTTCTGCCATTTCAGTTTTGATCTCAGTCTTCAAAATAGAACTCTGTTCAGTTCTACAGAATTAGGACTATCAGATACTGTCAAACAGTTAACATTAATTCAGATTATTAATGATCCCAGATTATTAGTCTATTTAGTTATTAGTTATCATATTCAGTTCTAGAATGCTCAGTCACACTATACACAGTATGTTCTATAGTTATAGATCCTCTATGTATGCTAATCTATCTTTTGAATATCATTCAGTTAGTTATTGTTCATGCATATGAACCCATGCATTCAGCCTTACCTCATGTAGCATACCAGTACATTACTACGTACTGATCATATACCCGTTTTAAGTTCTATGATGTTTCATATCATAGGTTCGGACGCTCAGGTTCCTAACCACACTTAGCCAGGTTCAGCCAGCAGTAGCATATTTAGCAATGAGTCCTCATCTTTTGAGGATATGTTTTTATTTCAGTACTTTAGCTTAGTAATATTTTAGTAGATGGAGTTAGTGTGGGAATTGTCCTATCAACTCAACTTTCTTAAAGATCCAGTTAGAGGCTTTTCATACTAGGTTTAGACAGTATTTTAGATTCAAATATTATTATTCGTTATCAGTATTTTAGATGTTTTGAACCTTATGGAATTTTTGCGTATTATACTGCATGTATTTCAGTATTACTTGTTCAATTCTCACAGCAGATATTATTCATGGGTTAGCTTGTGGTCCTTCAGGCTCATAAGCACCGTGTGATGACTAAGGGGTAGTCTCGGGTCATTACAAACTTGGTATTAGAGCCTAAGGTTCAACAGAGTCCTAGGAAGTCTGAAAGCTACATCGCAGAGAGTGTTGTGCATGGGTGTTTAGAGCGCCACACTTCTAGAAAGGAGACTATTAGATGGTTTAGGAAAAGTTTCCCTTTTTTTGGTATTCATATCGTGCGAGTGAGAATGAGCTTAAGTTAATCTCTTAGTCTAATCACTTCTTTATTTCATTTATAAAACATGCCTTCTAAAATGACTAATGAAAGAAGAACCAAAAACCAGTCAACCCCTCAGCCCGTTAAGGCAGATCCTCTGGATAAACATGTCTATCATACAAAATTTAGAGCTGTAGTGACTACTCTAGCCAAATTCAGTCATAGCTTAGAATGAACGACCAACAACTGTTTAGGACAACCTGGTGGCTAATACTACTGTAACAAGAATTTGAGACTTCACCTAGATTAATTCTCCTTCTTTTGTGGGATCTAAGTCAGAAGAGGATCCACAGGAGTTCCTCGATCATGTTCAAAAAGTCACAATTATCATGGGAGTTACTTTCAGTGAGAGTGCCAATTTAGATGCCTATCAGCTACAAGATATAGCACATACATGGTTTAAATAGTCGAAGGTAGATAGGGGTGTAGATGCAAAGCCCATAGAGTAGGAAGAGTTTGCTACTACCTTCCTAGATAGATTCTTTCCCTTAGAGATGAGGGAAGCCAAAGTGTTAGAGTTCAGCAATCTCAGACAAGGTAGTATGAGCAAAAAAGTGTATTTCTCAAGTTTACTCAGTTATCCAGGTATGATCCTCATGTAGTAGCAAACAATAGGTCCAGAATAAGCACGTTCGTATCTAGGGTGTCAGATAGTGTGGTTAAGAAGTACCGGAAAACAATGTTGACTAAAGAGATGGACATATCTAGGCTTATGGTCAATACTCAACATATTTTAGAGTAGAAGCTTAAGAAGAAAGAGAGAGAGAATAAGAGGGCTAGAATAGGTAGTTTTAATTTCAGTCAGCTTAAGTTAGAAGGCGATAATCACTCCCAGTTTTGTCTAAAGTATTCAGTTCCAACTCCATCCTCAGCCTATGTATCGATGACCCAGGATAACGTAAGCAATGGTCGTACTAATCCATTTTATGGAGAGTGTGTTAAGAATCATAAGGGTGTGTTCAGAGCTGGCAGTGATATTTGTTTTGGGTGTGCCAAGATAGGCCACAGATTCAGAGATTATCCTCAGACAAGTTCTTAGGGTCAGTATATTTATCCTTCATCTTAGTCAAGTTGCCCGAATTAACAAGGTGCCACTTCCAGTGCTACCAGTGGCAATTCCTAAACAAGTTTTACGCACTTCAGTACAGAAAAGATCAGGAAAGTTCTCCTGATGTGGTCACTGGTATATGATAGATCTCCCACTTACACATTTATGCCTCAGTTTTAGATCCCAGATATTCTATCACGATTTAGTTCGTGGGTGCTCCGTGCATCGTCTCATACTTTTTCTTAGTATCTCAGCCAAGTTAGATTTCTTGAGGGACATAGCATCCCAAGAGGGAAATACACTATAATCCCTGAGCTATTATGATATAACCTTTTATTTTCTCTTTACATAGCAAATCTAGTTGAAGTAATTGGTCCTTATAATTGACCCTCAAGTTCCAATCACAGTCGTACGACCATCCCCCCATTATGACACATATCTAAGGAATCAATTTAGTTCATGTATCATGATTCAAACATAGTCATATCCTTATGTTCCCGTTCATGCATATTCAGTCACATATTTATTAATCCATTCAGACATGTACTTATGTATCAGACATGCATTTTCAATATGTAGACTCATCTTATTAGTAACTTCAGTCATGTACATGCATTAGATATGCATATTTAGGATGTAAGTTTAGTTTATCAAACCAGTTATGTAATCATTATTCAGTTGTGCATGTCTAGTACGGTACATAAAAAATTCAATCTGCCAGTATTCTCTCAGCTTACTAGCCACATTCAAGGATGAATGTTTCCAAGGGGGAGATATTATAATACCATGTATTACCCTAGCCTAGATAAACCCTCAATACAAGGATTATTCTAAAATAATTTTTGAAATGCTCAGTAATTTTTAGATTAGAGACTTCCATTGCGCAACAAATTTAATTTACTTTCCAACGATATAATATTCACCTAAATTCAACAACCGGGTAAGAAGTTATGGCAATTTTATGTTTTAGTCGTTAACCATTATCATTCAGGACAGTAGCACATTGCAGAATGTGTTAAAATAGAAATTGTCAATTTCTAGCATTGCTTCATGATATTGGTGATCCGCGCCATAGACATAGTTCACAATTGTCAATTCTAGTGTACCAACGTGATTCCACCGCGTTGCGATGCGCTTTCAGTTCACAAACAAAGTGGCAACACGATACCACCACATCACGCCACCATGCAATTTCCCAATGGTCATTTTCCAGTGGCCTAGAATTATAGAGGCACGTCGCGCCAGAGGTATAGATCGGGAAAATTTTGCAAAAAATTAAAATTGCGCCCAGGGTTAAAACAGTCTTTTCCCATTATTTTATTCAACCCAAATCTGGGATTTAAGCCCTAAAAACATGTAAAACCCTTCATTATTCACTTTTACCCATAATCAAAAGGTAGTTCTCTCTCAAGAAAACAAACCCTAACTCTCAAGAATCAAGGTCAATCCCAAAAATCTCTTAAATAACTCCAAGAAACTTGCAAATTAAGGTATATTAGATGTTCATTCATGGATCTTTACCTTCCATGGAGCCCAAGAATCCTTTTTCAAAATACTAGATGCATTATTTTCGTTTTCTATATTTGAATTAGATAGAATTCATGTTCATGGTGTTGTTTGAGTTTTAATCTATGATTTAGATTACAAGTTCCAAGAATTGATTCTAGTGTCCATTGAATTACATGATATTCATGATAAATCCTTTAATTTGCAAGTTGATTGTTGTAACTATAATAAACCTAAGTGTTTATGATCTAATGAACCAAGTATGCTTCTTATGTGTTTGATAAATTGTCTATGTAAATGAAATAATGCCATTCTAGCATTCTAACATGTATTCTCCATTCATGTACAAGTTAATGCATAACAAGTGTTTGATGAAATCTCTCTATGAATAAATAATGACCAATTGAACATTGTTATCTTATTCAAGATTATGCTTTTCTTTAAGTTTCATGCTATCGAGTCCTAGAACTATTTAATACCCGACAATCTAGTTGTTACTTAGAGCAGTGTCAGTAACAAAATAGTATTAATCATGTCATGATCAGTAGTACTCTCATTCTATTATAGAACTTAGTAGAATTTAGTCAGTTACAGTACTTAGGAAAACTCAACAATCTTAGTATCAATCTCGTCCAATTCAGTATACTCAGTTCAGTGTCTTTCAGTTGGGAGTAGGATTCAACATCGAGTAAACCCACGGGTGGGGGCTCACCTGCCAGCAGAGGGTATGATCCTTAGAAGAAATATTTATATTCCAAAATTATGTAGCCAGTGTAAATTGAGGCATCAAACCTGCCAGTTGAGGGTTGATGAGGTGCTCTACCTACTAGTAGAGGGTACCACCATTCTCGTTTAGGGAACTTGCCAGTAAAAGGTTACTCTTCAGCTTGTCCTTACTCGTGTCACGGTACTAGCACCCTTCTAATTGGGGTTACAGATTGGACCCCTATTTTAGATTAGAGCATGTTGGTTAGATAATTACCTCCCATAATTTCAGTTTCGATCTCAGTCTTCAGAATAGATCTCAGTTTAATTCTGCAGAATCAGGACTTTCAGATACAGTCACTTAGTTAATAGTAATTCAGATTATCAGTGATCCCAAATTATCTGTATATTCAGTTATTAGTTATCAGATTCAGTTCTAGTATACTCAGTCACAGTATGCGCAGTATGTTCAGTAGTTACAAATCCTCTATGTATGCTCATCCAGCTCTTGCATATCATTTAGTTACTTATTATTCATGCATATAAACTCATGCATTTAGCCTTACCTCATTTATCATACTAGTATATTCCCATGTATTAATCGCATACCTATTTTTTCCCTATAATATTTCATATCCTAGGTTCAGACTCTCAGGTTTCTAACCGCACTTAGCCAGATTCTAGTAGCAGTAGCAGATTTGGCAGTGAGTTCTTATCTATCGAGGATATACTTTCATTTTAGTACTTCATCTTAGCCGTATTTTAGTAGATGGAGTTAGTTAGGGGATTATCCCATCGACTCCACTTTCAGATAGATTCAATTAGAGGCTTTTCAGACTAGATTCAGATAGTATTTCAGATTCAGATGTCATTATTCATTATTAGTATTTCAGATGTTTTGAACCTTATGGCATTTCTTCCTGTTATTTCATATTTATTTTAGTATTACTTGTTCAATTCTCATAGCAGAATTATTCATGGGTTAGCTTATGGTCCATTGTGGTCATTAGCACTGTGTGACGACTAGGGGGTAGTCTCAAGTTGTTACAATTATCTTTAGTGGGTACCGCAGGTACCATCTCATGGGTTGACTTACGATCACTTGTAACTATAAGCATCTTTGTTGAGACTAGGGGTTATCCTCGGGTTATGACAAATACTAGAAGCATAATATATAGCCATATAGGAAAATATAGACCTGGGGTCAAATAACATGGAAGCAAATCTATAGAAAATTAGAATAATGCATATAATAATTACATCAGAAGCCTCTACCTTGGGCCTCCTAGGTATGTCATAACACTAACCACGTCTGCTCTGAAAATGAGTAACCATGAGCTCCTACAGCTCTACCTCTATCACTACTAGCACCACCCTAACTATTTTGAGAATTACCTCCCATTATAATAATTGGAGTAGGGAAAAGCTGAAGCTGAGAACACTTCTGAGTGGGTTCAGACACGCCTCAAGGGAAATTATTCTCGAAATAGCCAAAATCATCACATATGAAACATCTCTTATGACCTTACTTAATCTGAGAAGGTATGTATAAACTAGAATGACCACTTTGGCTTGAAGAACAAAGCATGAAACCTTCACCAACATGACTTGTTAATGACTACAAAAAGCTGCAGAACCTGAAGGCCTACTAAATGAATTGTACAACATAACCTAAATCAGACTACCATGACAACCACAGGAGTCTCTACTAGAAAAATCTCTACCTTAATATGTGTGTCCACTAAACTTACTCTAATGATGCACCTTCTTTGTGCCTCTCTAAGTAGCTTGGTTAATAGACTCGGTCATCTTGGCTTGCTTAGTAATACTATCAAAGTAAGATCCTAAAATTACTATTTGAGTTATAGTTAACTAATTTATACCATCTAACTCCTTTATAAACTTCTGAATCCTCTCATACTTGGTGGAGATACAAACAACTAAATATTTAGATATGGTGTGAAAACACACCTCATACTTAGAAATAGACATGGATCCCTACTCCAAATAATCAAACTCATTCCTCATCTATCCTGTTAGGCTGTGCAGCATAAATCTCTCTAAGAAAGCCTCAAAATTTTCATGTTGTGCAACACAAATATCTCCAAGAAAGCCTCTAAAAACTAAGTCCAAGTCATAACATATGAACCCAAAGTCCTATAACTGTCAAGCAACCTCCACATATCCCTAGCCATATCTATCAATTGATTGGTAGTATAAGTAACTCTATGAGACTTAAAGGATCCAAGATTATGTACCTTATCCAAGATTATGTACCTTCTCCTGGAAATCAATCAAGAACTCATAGGAATTTTCACCAATATCTCCATTAAACTTTGGTAGATCCAAGCGAATAACCCTCACAAATATCTTTTGATCATCAGAATACATAACTATACCCAAAGAAATTAAAGAAATAGTAAGTCTAGTAGGAAAAGAGTCCATACATGGGGCTATTATAGATGATGGTTGTACCCTAGAAGTATAAATACTATAAGTAGATAATAGCTCTCATGGTGGAACATCACACAAAATCTGAGGATTACTAGGTTCAATAAAAGGATCACCCTTCAAATGACTCAAGAGATGAACCAAACACGCTGAAGCACTAGGGTATCAACTAAACTCTATGGAATATGAGCTAGCCTTTCATTCTTTATGTGATAATTATCCTTATAATACACAACCCCAGTCTTAAGAGAGTCCTCCCTAGCATATTCTTTATTGTAGGTAGCTTCTCATACCCATCCTCTACCACTGAATCGACCATGACCCTTGGATTGTTCTCAAACTGGGCTTCCATATTAGGTGCTGAATTAACATCACTAACCTCGCTTGACCTAGTCCTTACCATCTGTACAAAAAAAATGGAATACAAGTTTAGAATGTTAGGTAAAGATAACCCATAAGACAAGGATTCAAATTTGAGAAGTTTCTCATAAAGATATCTTATAGCCTCTCAAAGTTAGATACAGACATCGTACTAATTTAAGAGACTTTACTAGACATTCTACTCTTACACTTATGAGATCAATGAACCTGGCTACTCTGATACCCATTTTTCATAACCCAAAAATGAGTTATAATGGAAATTATCATAACCAAGCATTGATAAGTAAGCCAATTACCCAAATTGATAAAGGAAAAAACAAAATCAATAATAATATAAACTAAGATTTTGACTTGTAAATGTTGGTTTTGAAATCAAATATTGAGGGTTTTAGTGCATAGTGATGGGTATTGTTTACTCTTTCTTAAACATGTGTTATGTGGGTGCTTGTTGAATATGGTTTAAAAAATAGGTCATGAGTAACCCTAAATTTGATGATTCATAATTTGGTTTTGGTCTTGATAAAATCATGCCCTCAAGGTGTTTGTGAATATATCTAAGGAAAATAACTAGTCACTTGTTAATAGTGTTTTGAACTATGACATTGGTCTAATGATTATGAATGAGTTGTGTCATTGACCTAATGAATATGAATGCTTTGTAAATGTCTATGTGAAGGCCTTGATGGCTATGTAATAAGCTAATTTTATAACTTTGGTGGTATGGTAGGTAAAAGGGTTAGAGTCCCTAAATATAAAATCAAATAGTATTTCGAACTAAAGTTTGGTATAATAATTCTAATAAAGAATGAATGATTTATAAGGGTCTTGATGATCATAGATGGATTTGCATAGTGGTATGAACTAAGACATTGGCCTATTTAAATGATTGGTTGTTAAATGATTTTATAAAGACCACAAGGTCATATATGTAATGTTATATTGTAACCTTGGTGGCTTGTATTGTCTAAAAATTTTAGAGTTCTTATGTGTTTAATTGAATGGGTGTTAATGCATAGATAAAGGGTTAGAGTCTAAATTATCAACTAGTAATAGTCATAACGGCTTGTGGTTATTGTCTATTTTCTATATATATATGTGTGTGTGTGTGTGTTTGTGTGACAACTTGTGGTCAGGGTCAACTTGCTATATGAGATGGCTTGTGGTTAGGGTCCACTTGCCATATGAGGAGATTTATGGTTAGGGCCCACTTACCATAAAAGATATGACAACTTATTATTATGATCTATTTGCCATATAAAACAAAACGGCTTGAGGTTAGGGTCCGCTTGCCTAATATAATAGAGAAGTTCAATGTTTTAAATTATAAGGGTGGAAGGTTTGAGTCATTCACTCCATGTTTCATGATTGAGTACTTCAAGAATGCATGTTATGACATGTTCCTTGTTTTGGCACGTTATGTACCTATATATATATATGTATCTTTACATAAACCTATGTAAATATAAATGTGGTTGCATATGATGGTTTGACTTGGTTTTGAATGACTACATTATTTTATCCTTATCCTTAAGTTACATGCTTGCACTTTAAACTGTAACCATCTCCAGACGCTATGTCCCCACGTGACATAGCGCCTAAAGATTCTTCTTCTCTTCTTGCTCAGTGACAGGTATTTGAACAGTTTGTGTGTTAACATTGGCTTCTATGTTTTGGAAGGCTTACATTTCACAGTCTCGTTATCTATGTCATAGACTTATTTTACATTTGGTATTTGGCTATTGTTGGGGTCTTATATCAACATATTATAGATGTCTGATTTGTAGAGGTTTTGTGGATGATTGTGGACTTGGATATATTGGTTAGTTATTGATATTAACAGATCTATTAGATACTTCTAAAGCTATGATTGTAGTTTTGTTTTTGCTATCTTATTTTATAATTGGAGTTCATCTGACACTTGTATATTGATGTGATGGTTAGGTTGGGCTAATGGGCCAATCTCTGGGTTTGGTTGGGTTTGAGGTACCCGTACGACAAGGCTCAATTTTGGGCCATGTCAATTTGGTATGAGAGCCTAGGTTCATGGTCTGTTGGGAGTCCATAAAGCTGTGTCAATTAGAGTCCCTTTTATGGGTGTGTAGCATGCCACATTTATAAGAGAGAGGCTACAAGATATTTAGGAATATTTTATCATGTTGTCGTATTATTTTGAGCTATAAAGTTTAAGGTCTTGGATCCTTCTGATTCCTGTTTGCTCATTTTTTAGATCATGTCTCAAAGAAGATATAAAGTTTCTACAAATCTTTTCGTCCCGATCGGGGATGATGTTGATAGGACTAGCCCTACTTATAAAGTCCATACTCGTTCTAGAAGTTTGGTACCTAATATTCTAGGAGTTCCACCGGTTCCCTTTAGTCCTCCTCCCCTATCACCTCTAAGGGATGTTATTAATGCTAAGTTTTGTTACTTCATTACTCTGTTGATTCAATTGGTAGCTTCTTAGTTTTGACGTAGTGTTCTAGTTTCTCCATCTTCTGAGGCTATAAGGGTTGGCCAATTCATGAGGTTGCACCCTCCTATGTTTATGAGTTTAAAGGTTGAAGAAGATTCTCAAAGTTTCAGTGATGAAATAAAGAAAATCTTTTTGATTATTCATGCCCTGGAAGTTAAAGGTGTTGATTTTACTTTCTATCAATTGAAATACATGGCATACCAATTGTATGAATAGTAGGAACAATCAAGGGGTGAGGATGCTATTTCTATCATGTGGGAGGATTTCTCTAATGCTTTGTTAGACCGATTATTTTCTCAAGAGTTGAGGGAAGTAAAGGTGAAGGATTTTATGGATTTGAGGCAAGATAGGATGTCTAGCAAAGAGTATGCCTTGAAATTCGATCAATTTTCAAGGTATGCCCCAGAGATGGTTTCTAACATAAGAGCTAGAATGAATAAGTTTGCTTTGGGAATGTCTCACGAATTGGTCCTTAAGAGTAAGGTGACTTTGTTTAACAAATACATAGATATCTCTAGCTTAGTTATGTATATGCATCAAGTGGATAAAGGGAAAAAAGCAGACTAAGAGTGATAAAAGGTAGAGTAAGAGGTCTTGGCTTTCTGGATAAAGTGTAGGCTAGCAGTCTAGTGGTAAGTGGTCCAAGAGGAAAAATTTGGTAAGTGGTGATTCTCAAGCCAGTGGGGCCCAATAAGCATCGACCAACCCTCTTTGTAGATTCTGTGGTCAGCACCATCGTGGTGAGTGTGACAAGGGGAGGAATAAGTGTTTTAGCTATTGTCATATTGGGCACATGTAGCGAGAGTGCCCTTCTCTAGTGGATTCTTGGTCCAATAGGACCTATATTGCTACTTCATCTAATCCTGTGCCGAAGGTTTTTATTTATGCTTCTGCTTCTATTTCTGGTATCAGCACTGGCCGAAATTGATAAAAGTATACTTATTACCTGCTAGGAGTCTAAGGCATCTAAAAATGTTATTATAGGTATGTTGAAGATCTTATTTTATGGTGTATATGTTTTACTTGGTATGGAGTCCCATCTCTTTTATGTGACCCCATCTATGATTGTGTATTTTGGTTTGATTCCAAAGTTATTTTGGACTTTTGTTCTATTTCTACCTCGATAAAAGATTCTGAGGTTGTAAGGATTCTATAAGGGATATGGTGGTAGCTGCTGGTAGTGAAGAAACTCTTGTTGATTTGATAGAGTTAGATATGGATGATTTTGATATTATTCGGGGTGATAGATTGATTGCATTTATGCTATGCTTCCTTTGATTGTTGGATCCATTAAATCATGTTTAACTTCCCTAATGAGCTATTAATTGTATGAGAAAGGAGTTCTTTCGTTCCAAAGGGGAATTTCGTCTCTTACCTTAGAGCCCAAAAGTTAATCTCCAAAGGGTACCTTTTTTATTTGGTCTAAGTTAAAGATTCTAACTCAAAAGGCCCTTATTTGTATTCGATCTCGATGGTAATTAATGTCTTGAGGTTCTCGTTCATGACCTTCCTAGTTTCTCATGGGGAGATTGAGTCATGGGTTGGTTTTGTTTTAGACACTTGTCCAAATTTCTATTCTTTTTTTCTAGAGTGACTCTGGTGGACTGTTCTCATTCTTGCCTACATAATACGGATGGTTTTTACTAGGAAGAAATGGGTAAATAAGGAATTTGGGGTGTCCTCCTTATGGGGTAGACAATGTATACATATATTCTATATGGGATACTTTGTTGAGTAGTGTTAAAGGGTGGATGTAAGAAATAGAGCCCCATGGCTTAAATTAACTTTTTCTTGCTTTAGATAGTCTTGAACGTGAGAGTAGTATATGGCTAGGTTTCAGGCCCTTGTAGTGAGGTTTCAATGGGAATGTATAAGTTGAATTGTACTTAACCTCTAGAATGAGTCCCATTCTTCCAATTTTCCATGTCTTTATATTGAGAAAGTGTATAGGTGGTCCTTCTTTTGTTGTTCCCTTAGAAGATATCGGTGTTTTGCTCTTTGACCTATGAGGAGGTCCCAATAAGGGTCTTAGGTTGGCAAGTTTGTGAGTTGCAAACCAAAAAAGGTGGCTTCGGTAAAGGCTCTATAGAGGAACCAAAAAGTCATAGGAAGCTACTAAGGAGGTGGAAGAGGACATAAAGTCACATATCCGCATTTGTTTTTCATTTTGCAAACTCATTCTTGAGGCGCGTGCTGATGTTCTTAACTTAATTTATATCCTTGTTAGGAAAGGGGTTCAAGTCCCTAAACTTTCAAATGAATGACTGTCTTTGATGGACAATAGGTTTGAGTCCCAAAGTCAATGGAACAAATGGTTAATCGATAATGATCTTGGAATTGGCCTTATTTTGTTGCATATCCTTGTTTTCGAACGTGGTTTAAGGTTAGCTTGATGAGTAATGGTGTGTTAACTTGTGATTTTTCTTTTCTTACCCATTATTCTAGGACGAATTATCCTAAGTGGGGGAGAATGAAACACCCTAAACCTTAGCCCTTGTAAAAATTCTTGGGTTGTGGGTATTCTATCTATGGTATGACTCAAGGGTACTAGTCGTACCCTAGAATACAACCTTGGCCCCTTCTTTTGTAAGTTATTCAGTGTAGTGTGAGTTATATACTATCCAAGATATAGTTTAGCCCCTCCCAAGTTATATGTTAGGGTATAGGTCATATGTTGCCTACTCGTATGTTACCATATCCTTAGCCTAGTGAAAACTATCCAAGGTACGGTTAAAGGTACTGTTTAGGGTACCATTCATACCCTAAGATATGATTTATTCATCTGTAGTCATATCCTAGATAGTTTAGGGGTCCAGAATGAGGCTTGGGTATCGGTTAGGGTACCACTTGTACCCTAGGGTATGATTTGGTGTGGGAGTTGTACCCACTTACGGGTTAGTTTGCAGTTTTTAAGCTGAGGGCTTTATGGACATTTCCCACCCTAAAACCCTTAAGTCCCTTCACTATATAACATATTTAGGGCTGTCATAATATATTTTGGAAGATCAAGACTCACCAAAAACACTCTCTAACTCACTCTTAAAGATTGGAGGCTAGGGTTTCTCAAATGTTCATCTAGGAGATAAGCAGGGTCAAGTTCCTTTCGTGAATCATATTGTATAAGGTATCTAACTAGTCCCTCATTGTTATTTCAAAATATCATATATTTTAAACATTGATTTTAACTTGTAAGTGGTGGTTTTGAAATCAAATATTGAGAGTCTTAGTGCATTATGATGGGTAAATTGTTTACTCTTGCTTAAACTTGTGTGTGTAAATGTTTTTGGTAATGGTTTACATAATTGGCTGTTTGTTGAATATAGTTTAACAAATTGTTCATGAGTAACCCTAAATTTGATGATTTGTACTTTGGTTTTAGTCTTGAAAAAAGCATGCCCTCAAGGTGTTTGTGAAAATATCTAAGGAAAATAACAAGTCACTTGTTAATGGTTTATTAAACTATGACATTGGTCTAATAAATATGAATGAATTATGGAATTTACCTAATGAATATGAATGCTTGGTAAATAACTATGTGAAGGCCTTGATGGCCATGTAATGAGTTAATTTGGTAACTTTGGTGGTATGGTAGGTAAAAGGATTGGAGTCCTTAAGTATGAAATTGAATTATATTTCAAACTAAAGTTTGGTATAAGAATGCTAATGAAGAATGAATGCATTGTAAGGGTTTTTATGACCATAGATGGATTTATATGGTGGTATGGACTAAGACATTGTTCTATTTGAATGATTGGTTGTTAAATGGTTTTATAAAGACCACATGGTCATATATGTAATGTTGAATTAAAACCTTGGTGGCTTAAATTTTCTAAAGAGGTTAGAGTCCTTATGTGTTCAATTTAATGGGTGTCAATACATAGATAAAGGGTTAGAGTCCAAATTGTCAACTTGTAATGGTCATAACGGCTTATGGTTAGTGTCCACTTGCTATATATATGTATGTGTGTGTGATGGCATGTGGCTAGAGTCCACTTGCTAATGAGATGGCTTGTGGTTAGAGTCCACTTGCCATATGAGATAGCTTGTGGTTAGAGTCCACTTACCATATAAGATGTAACAGCTTATGGTTAGGGTCCACTTACCATATAAAATATGAAGGCTTGATGTTAGGGTCCTCTTGCCTAATGTAATAGAGAAGTTCAATGTTCTAAATTATAAGGGTGGAAGGTTTGAGTCCTTCACTCCATGTTTCATGATTGAGTACTTCAAGAACACATGTTATGACTTTTCCTTGTTTTCAATAACTTTATACCTATATATGTCTATCTTCATATAAGCCAATATAGATATAAATGTGGTTACATATGATGGTTTGAATTGGTTTTGAATGACTATAATATTTTATCCTTATCCTTGAGTTACATGCTAGGGCTCCAACTACTAACTATCTCCTAATGCTATGTCCTCACAAGACATAAGGGCCGTAGCTTCATCTTCTTTTTCCTGCTTAATGAAAGGTGTTCAAGTGGTTCATGTGTTGACATTGAAGTGGTGAGCTTCTATCCTTTGGAAGGCTTACATTTTATAGTCTCTTTATCTATGTCATAAATTTGTTTCAGATTCGGTATTCATTTATTGTCGAGGGCTTTTCCCATCATGTTATAGACTTCGGATTTGTAGAGGCTTTATGGATAAATGTGGACTTGGGTATGTTGGTTAGTTGTTGCTATTAATGGATCGATTAGATGCTTCTTAAGCTATGATTGTAGTTTTGTTTTTGCTATCCTATTCTATAGTTGGAGTTCATCTGGCACTTATGGATTGATGTGATTGTTAGGTTGGGTTAACGGGCGGATCTTCAATCCTTGTTGGGCTTGAGGTGCCTATACGACAAGGCTCGATTTCGGGTCCTATCAACTTTGGTCTATTCCCTATATCCTCACTTAAGCCCCATGACCATAAGACACCTTAGGGACCTTATTTCCATTCTTTATTAAATCAAATACACTATTAAAGTCTCTCAAACTCTTCAAGTAAGGACAAGGTAGGGTTTCTAAGTATTAGCCAGTCAAGCTTCAATTATTGACTTCTCTCCATATTTCTTGATTATCAAAGGCATGTTACTCTTCCCCCGAGCTTATTTTATTAAAAATATGTATTTACAATTGTTATTCATGTAATTCAATTGATGATTTTGAATATGGGTTGAAGGCTTTTGAGCATTAATGAATGAATTTCTCTTTCCATGGTTTCGATTGATTATTCATGACTTGAATTGATGATTTTTATCTATTGGGTGCATGGGCGTGGGAAATTGGATGGAGGTTATAGATTTCCCTAACTTTGATGATTTAAAATATTGAAATTGGTATAACTTCAACCCAGTTTTGTGGAACTTTTTTTGAATATGAGAATGTGCTTATTGAACTACTTTTGGAACTATTGCATGATATGAAAGGCGATTGAAACATAACTATTTTAAAATGTAACCTTGGGGGTCGTAGATTCCCTAAGATAATGAATTAGTGAACCTAGGGGGTCATGGATTCCCTCGATATAGATGAATGATTGGAGATTGTGGGGTCATGTATTTCCCCTACCTATGATAATTAAATGACATGATGATAGTATTTTGCAAATATAGTTGGTATTATGATACCGACAATGTTTGCATTAATGGATGATATAGTTCAATTAATAAAAAGGTGTAAATGTTTTAATTGGGATTAACCGGGGTTTTGTAGCAGAACCATTACGGTAGACATATTGAGGGATTGATATTGTAAACCACATTTGTTGGTGTGGGGGTTGGTCTTTATGACCCTATGCATAGTTTACATATTACATACAGGTATACATTTTGGAATGGTTGTAGCCTGATGACTTTAGCCCTTCCTCAGATTTATCTAGTTCGTACGGCTAACACACACTAGGGCCCAACCAGTAGGGAGGGAGCTGGACCTAACTAGTAGGGGGAGCTACACAGTCTAACCTAATGTTTTACTTTCATACTAAGCCTTGTTACCTACCTCGACATGTTATATATATATATAATTGAGTGCATTGCTTCTGAATGATTTTGAATCAATTTAATCATGGCAATCCCTGAGTTACATGCTAGCGCTCACCCCGCTAACCATCTTTGGATGTTGTATCTCTATATGATGCATGAACCAAAGTAACTTCTTTTTCTTACATAGTGATTAGGTGATTTTTGGATTGATCGTGAGTCAGCTGAAAGTTGTGAGCCTTCTTCTTTTGGAAGGCCTGTTACTTATTGGTTTAGATTATGTCATAGACTATTTTTTGGTTTCCTTATTTTGGCTATAGTAGGGGGCTTGTTCCGACAGAGGTCTGCTTTTGGTATTTAGAGGATTTATGGTTTATTGTGGATTAGGATGGTTGTTGAAATTCTTAGATTCCTTGCTGCATTGATGAGTTACCTATCTTGTTATATGTTCAGAACTCAGCTCTATCTTATTATATATTTGGAATTCATCCGTTGCTAGTTGTATTATGTTTTGTTAAACTAGGAAAAGAGGGTGGTCTCCGATTCTCGGTGGACTTGATATACTAGTCATGGACAGGCCCTGGTTCTTATTGTGACAAGCTTGGTATCTGATCCTAGGTTCATGGCCATTGGCTGTCAACAATGCAGCGCCATGTAGGGTCTCTTTTATGGGTGTATAGTGCGCCATACTTATAAGGGGGAGGCTATGAGGCATTTTGGAATGTTTCCATTTCCTGTGATCTATTTTTCAAGATATAGAGTCTAAGAGGAAGGTGGAGTCTAAGAAGGTGGCTTATGCTAAGTTGGTTAAGAGTAAGGATAATTCAGAGAGAGACAAATAAAGTGGATTATAAGGTAGCTAGGGAAAAGGCTAAGCTAGCGACCACGGTGGCTAAGACAACAGCTTTTGAGAGCTTGTATGCGGCTTTAGAGGAGAAAGGTAAGGATAAGAAGTTTTATAATCTTTCCAAGGCTAGGGAGTAGAGGGATTATGACCTTGACCAAGTGAGATACATCAAGGGAGAGGATGGTACAGTGTTAGTGAAGGGTGCCCTCATTTAGAAGAGGTGGCAGTCCTATTTTAATAAGCTTTTGAATGGAGAGGGGGACAAAGGTTTTGTGTTGGGGGACTTAGAGAAATCTTAGATGTATCACGATTATAGTTATTATAGGCATATCATAGTTGAGGAGGTCAAGAGGGTTATTTACAAGATGCATCAGTGTAGGGTGATGGGGCCAGCCGAGATTCGAGTAGGTTTTTGGAAGAGCACTAGCGGGGCAGGTTTGGAGTGGTTGACAAGGTTGTTTAACATCATTTTTAAGGTGGCGAAAATGCATAAATAGTGGAGGTGGAGTACGATGATTCCATTGTATAAAAATAAGAGAGAAAACTAGATTTTTAATAATTATAGAGGTATTAAGTTGTTGAGTCATACTATGAAGGTTTGGAAAAGGGTGGTAGATTAAAGGCTAAGAAGGATCGTGACAATCTTTTATAATTAGTTTTGTTCCATGCCAGGTTACTCGACTACAGAGGCCATTCACTTTGTGAGGAGATTAGGAGAGTAGTTTTGAGAGAGGAAGGACTTGGACATGGTGTTTATTGATCTTGAGAAGGCATATGATAGATTTTCCATGGATATTCTATTAAGTTTCTTGGAGGCTAAAGGGGTTCCCATCGCATACACTAGGTCGATTCAGGATATGTATGATGGCACAAAGACTTATATGAGGACGATGGGTAGTGATTTGGAGCACTTTTTGGTTTTAATAGGTTTGCACTAGAGATCAACTCTTAGCCCTTTTTTATTTTCCTTGGTGATGGATGTTTTGCTGTGATATATTCAAGGAAAGGTGCATTGGTGTATGTTATTTGCTGATAATATTGAACTAATTGATAAGACTCAGGGAGGAGTTAATGATAAGTTGGATATTTGGAGACATACCCTTTAGTCTAAAGGATTTTAGTTGAGTAGGACCAAGACAAAGTACTTAGAGTTTAGTTTACTGAAGTGTCGTAGGAGGCTGACATGATTGTGAAGTTGGACTCTCAGGCCATTCAGAGGAGGGAGAGTTTCAAGTATTTATAGTCTATAATTCAGGTCAATGGTAAGATTGACGAGTATTTCACAGATCATATTAGGGAAGGGTGGTTAAAATATAGGCTTTATTTGGGAGTTTTATGTGATAAGAAGGTTCCTTCGAAGATTAAAGCTATGTTCTACAGAGTGGCAGATAGTTTTTAGTATTATCTTATGGCTGTAGTAATATTTTATGAACAGTGGTGTTATTTTATTTTGCATACTGTATTAGTCTATACGCATTTATGTTTTGTGATTGCTATACTATTATCGTTCCTTAGTGGGGGGTCTATTAAAAATAAAATCTTTAATTCACTTGAGGTAGTGGTATGGTTTGCGTACACTCCACCATCTCCAAACCCCACTATGTGGGAATACACTGGGTATGTTGTTGTCGCATCCTCAATGATCTGATGCTCGTGGAAACTCCTCTGTCCCAATTAAGGACAATATGGATGGAACTTATTCTACTTATGGAGTATAGACCCAGTCTAGGGTCCCAGCTCTTGATTGTACAACCTCTCATGGAATTCTACCGGTACCTACTATTGCTCCTCAAACTTCTCAGGTGATGTGTCTAATGCTGAGTTCCATTTGTCAATCCATTTCCTTACTCAGTTGGTGGTCTCTTAGTCATTCTAGTCTAAGCATGTTTATTTTTTCACTCTTTCTTCTAAGGACATAGGGGTTGTCCTATTTATGAGGTTGGGTCCTCCAAATTTCATAGGCTCTAAGGTTGAGGAGGATCCTCAAGGGGTTGTTCATGAGAAAGAGGATATTTAGGGTGATGCATGCTACTTAGGTATAGGGTGTGGAGTTTTCCCTGTGTTTTTTGAAGGATGTGGTATATTAGTGGTATGAGGAGTGGGAGAAGTCAAGGGGTGATGAGAATGAGCAGGCTATGTGGGAAGAATTTTTTGGTGCTTTCCTTGATCACTTCTTTCCTTAAGAATTGATAGAGGCTAAAGCTGAGGAGTTTGTGAACATGGGGAAAGGAAAGATAACTGTGAAGGAGTATGCCTTAAAGTTTTATTAGTTGTCTCATTATGCTTTGGAGTTGGTGTCTAGCACAAGATCTAGGATGAAGAAGTTTGCTTCAGGCTTATCTTAATACTTGGCATTGGAGTGTAAAGTATCCTTGCTGAACTAGGACATGGCTATATCTAGGCTTGTAGTGTACATGCAGCAAGTTAAGGAAGAAACGAAGAAAAAATAAAGAATGGGAGAAAAGCAGAATAAGAAGATTAGGAATTTATTGTAGGGTAGAGGCTAGAAGAACAGAAGTAGAGATAGTAGGCAGTAGGGCAAGAAAAGGACTTGGGGAAAATCAGGTTCATATTCTACGGCTAGTGTTCTATATCCTAAGACATTTGATGATTCTCACTTTTAGACTAGTAGTGGGTTTAAGGCACAAGGTGCCCAATCTCAGGCTAGTGGATCTTAGTCAGCCTCGTCTTTTCTGCCTTGCAGAGCTCATGGACGGTTGCACCATGGTTATTGCAATAAGAGAAGGAATGAGTGTTTCAAATATGGCCAACTTGGTCATATCCAGTGGAATTATCTGTTAGCAAATGTTGCTATTGGAGCTAATAAGGTCCCAATTTCTACTTCTTTAGCTTCTACACCAAAGGGTCCTACTTTTAGTACCAGTACTGGTCAGAACCATCTTTGTGCTCTTTCTACCCACCAGGAATATGAGGCATCTCCTGATGTCGTTACTGGTACACTAGAACTCTTCTCCCATGATGTATATTGTCTGCTTGATCTGGGGCCTACTCTTTCTTATGTGACCCCATATATGGTTGTTCACTTTGTTTTCTTCCGTGAGTGCATTTTCGATCCCTTTTCTATATCTACCTCAGTGGGTGATTCTATTATTTCTAGAAGGGTCTATAGGGCTTGTGTGGAATCTATTTGAAGTAGGGAGACAATGGTGGATCTGATTGAGTTGGAGAGGATTTCCCTAGTAATAAGGGAAGGTTTATTTCTTATCTTGGAGCCCAAAAGTTGATTTCCAAAGAGTATCTATACCATCTAATTTGAGTTAAAGATTCTAGTTCTGAGTTTTCCTCTTTACAATCTGTACCTATTGTTAATGAATTTCCTAAAGTGTTATCCAATGGTATTCTTGGTGTTCCTTCCGATAGGTAAATAGACTTTTGGATTAATCTTCACCAGATACTTATCTTATCTCTATCCCTCCTTATAGAATGGCTCAACCTAAGTTGAAAGAACTTAAAGAGAAATTGAACTATTTTTTTGTTAAGGTCTTTATTCGCCCTAGTGTCTCCCTGTGAGGTGCTTTTGTTCTTGTCTTATGTAATAAAGGTGGGTCCTTTAGAGTGTGTATAGACTATTGCTAGTTGAATAAGGTGATTGTGACGACTAAGTACCCTCTTTCTAGGATTCATGACCTGTTTAACTATCTTTAGGGTTCTAAATACTTTTCTAAGATTGATTTCTGATTGAGTTATCATCAGCTTAAGATTAGGCAGATGGATATCCCTAAGACTATTTTTTGCACCCTACATTGTCACTACCAGTTTTGGTGATGCTTTTTTGGTTGACTAATGCTCTGGCTGCATTTAAGGATATTATGAATCTGGTATGTAGGCAGTTCTTAGATTTATTTGTGATTGTATTCATTGATGACATCTTGGTGTATTTTAAAAGTGAGGGGGATCATGGAAATCACCTCCGGATAGTATTACAAACTTTGAATGAATGATAGTTTATGCTACGTATTCGAAGAATAAGTTTTGATTCAATGTCGTGACCTTTCTTGGTTATGTTATTTATAGTGTAGGGATCAAGGTGGATCCACAGAAAGTTAAAGTGGTTAAGAAGTTTCCTAGACCCATGGTTCCAACAAATATTTAGAGCTTCTTGGGTTTAGCCGGGTGTTATAGAAGGTTTGTGGAGAGTTTCTCTTCGATTGATACCCCATTGGCTAAATTGACTTAGAAAAAGGTAAAGTTTCTATTTTCTAATGCTTGTTAGGGTATTTTTGAGAAACTTAATGATATGTTGACTTCTACTTCTATCTTGACCCTACCCGAGGGTACTGATGGCTTTGTTATTTATCTTGATGAGTCCCGCGTAGGATTGTGTTGTGTTTTGATGAAGCATGGTAGGGTTGTAGATTATGCTTCTAGGTAGCTCAAAGTTCATGAAAGAAATTATGTAACTCATAATTTGGAGTTGGCGACTATTGTCTTTGCTTTAAAGATTTGTCGTCATTATTTATATGGGGTTCATATGGGTATCTTCTAAGATCATAAGAGCCTGCAAAATATGTTCATCTAGAAGGAGTTGAATCTTATGCAAAGGAGATATCTTAAGTTGCTCAAGACTACGACATGAGTCTTTTGAGTAATGCTAATATGCTTGCTAATGCTCTTAGCAAGTTGTCCATAGAAAGCTTATCCCATATGGATAAGGAGAAGCAATGGTTAGTGAGGGATATTCATCGGTTGGATAATCTTGGCATTCATCTCTTAGATTCCGAGGATGGTGGTGTAATTGTTAAAAGAGGTACTAAAGTCATATCTTGGAGTTGAGGTGAAAGAGAAGCAGGTTTTGGACCCTATCTTGATCTAGATCAAGGCTGACGTGGGACAATAGAAAGTCATGGATTTTGAGATTAGTGGTGATGGTATCTTGAGATATCAAGGTAGACTATGTGTTTCAGATGTTGATGGGTTTTGAGATAGGATTATAATTGAGGCTTATTGGTCGAGGTATATGATTTATCCTGGTTACATAAAGATGCACCATTATTTGAAGGAAATTTATTGGTGAAACAACATGAGGGGTATGTTGCCAATTTTGTGGCTAAATGAATGGATTGTCAATAAGTGTAGGTGGAGCACTGGAGGCCCAGTGGTATGTCTTAAGAGATTGAATTGCCGTGTAGAAGTAGGAAGTGATTAATATGGACTTTGTTACTGGTATTCTATGGTCTCGCTATAAGACCCTGGGGTTTGACCCTTAGAAAATCTCTTAGAGTTCTTGTCTCTGGACCTAATACAACTCATGGGTATGATCCGTATGTTGGGGTACGAATAGTGAGGTCCAGTTGTATGTTGACCAATGTTGGTTGGTGGGATGGATTTTGGTTACTAGAATGGATATGACTTAAGGCTATGAGTCGTATTGGTGCGTACGGATCATTTGTTTCCTTAACTTAATATTATACTTGGTTACTTAGGTTGGATCTTAGTATGAGTAAATCACCATAAGCCGTAAGTCAGGGTACAAGTAGTACCTAGGACTCATATGATGGACAATATCTAAATCTTCCTTCGTTTTAATCTGCCATAAGTACGAATGAAGGGTACGGATTATATGCTTCGAATACGACTTGGTTGGATGAGTCGTATGCTAGATAGTTTTGATCCAAAGGTTGAGGCTAGGATACGAGTGGAGGATACCAACCGTATCAGAGAGTATGACTCATGAAGGTCATTCGTACCTCTGTGATGGGATTTTTATGCAACTTAAGTGGGGTATTCTGGACATTTCCTCACTTATCCTAATAAGGTCCCACAACTTCTAGCCTATTTGGGACATTATTAACCTATTATTTCATTCATTAACACCTAGAAACTTTTCTAAACACTCTATAGTTCTGTCAAATGCTTCTGGGCAAGGGAATCTAGGGTTTCAGCTAGAGGATTAATTTGAGGCTCGATTTGGTGATTTTTTTCCATTATCATCCTGGTTTAAGGCATGTTCTCTTCCCTTATTGTTAATTCTTACTGGAAGTAAGGTTTTTATGAATGTTTTAATGACTTCATTGATTGTATGATTCTGGTTGTCAAATATGATTTGGGGGTTTTGATATTAAATTATTGGTTATGGTTTTCCCATGGTTTGAATTATGCTTTATGTTCATTAAGGGTGGTCTTGGATAATTGGATTGCATAGGAATGGTTTAATGGTAATTGGTTATATTATGCCCCCAATGTGCTTGACAAAATGCGTATAATAATGTTTTCATTCCATTATTTTTAATGGAACTCTTGCTAGTTATAAAATATAGTAAAGGAATTATGCATGGTTTAAATGGCTTGGATAGGTAAATGGCTAAATGGTTATACTTGTGAGGTACATGGAATCCCCCAAGTAGGTTAATATGGTAAATGGAAGGGCACTTGGATGTCCCTTTAAACCTTTATATGATTGGCTACGGATAGTACTTGTAAGTATGGTTGGTATGATGATACCACCACTAAGTATCCTTGATTAATAAATGGTAAATGGATTGGTTAGTTACTTGGTAATGGTTTTAGTTGGGCAATAATGGTGGGATATGTAGCAAAGTCATGGAAGGTAGAGGTCCCGGGGGGACCAAAACTGGAAACTAATATTTGTCGATGTGAGAGTGGTCTTGGTGACTGCGTGCATAATCTCGCACTATATTTTTGGGGATGTACTAGTCATCCCAGGTTTTACTTCCCTAGTCATAAGGCTTCACGCACTAGGGCCATTCAGCAGGGGGATCTGAACCCATATAGCCCATGGGTAGTTTAGGATGGCAAAGCTATACTACCTGGTCCCCTTTCCCGGCATGGTTATATATATTTGTAAGTGTGTGTATGGTTGTATGCACATGAATGGTTTTAGTTGGCTTCATAAATGACATTATTTTATCCTAATCCTTAGATCATGCTAGTGTTCACCTGCTAACCCATCTACTGGCGGTTGTATACCCACGCTATGTAGGAATGAGCTGTTCTACTCCTCCTACATAGTGATTGACTCGGGGATCAGCATTTGGACTGAAGTAGTGAGATTCTATCCTTTTGGAAGGCTCTATTTTATGTTATTTATATTTCTAGACACTTTGATATTATTTTTTATATTGGTTTTGTCCATGGTTGGGGGGCATGTTCCAATAAGATTTTATTACTCTTTTTGTTAGAGCTTTATGGTACTGCTATGGGTTGAAATAGGCATGATCGACATTGATGCGAGCCTTGGCATTGGAATAAACTAGTGGGCTAACATCATTGGACAAAATTTCTCACTGTTCTGTCGTATTTTATTTTTGGATTAATTATTTTATGTTTTGGAATCATCTTAGTTATGGCCTGGTTTATGGCCTTTGGTATGGTTTGGTATGATTAGGCAGTTGATGTGGTATACTTGGTTGGTCATGGTTGTGATCCAATCCAGAGTCTTCATGTGAGATGTTACACTATCATTTAATATACTCGAAGTTCATCCAACTCAGGGCAGGCGAGTGGAGTTTGGGTTGGGTAATGATGGTGGTCTCCGATCTTGGTCAAACTTAGGAAACCCATTACGACAAAGTCCCCGGGATGTCGTGTCAAGTTGGTATCAGAGCCTAGGTTTATGGTTAATTGGGGGTCTACAAAGCCGTGTCGAGTAGAGTCTCTTTTAGGGTTATTGTAATACCTCATATTTCAATAGCCTAGACTAACCCTCAGTATGTGGATTATCCTACATAAAATTTTTGAAATACTCAGTAATTTCAGATTTGAGCCTGCCATTATGTAGGAAATTCAATTAGCTTTCCAATAATATAAAATTTGCCTAAATCCGACAACCGGGTAAGAAGTTGTGGCAATTTTAAATTTCAGTAGTTTAACATCTTCATTTAGGCCAGTAGCGCTTCGCGGATTGTGTTAGAATAGCAATTGTCAATTTCCAGTGTTGCTCAATGATATTGGTGCGTCGGGCCCTAGACCCAGTTCACAATTGTCAATTTCCAGTGTACCAATCCGATTCCACCGCGTTGTAGTTCACTTCCAGTTCAAAAACAAAGTGGCAACACGATACCACCGCGTCGTGCCACCATGTAATTTCCCAATTGTCATATTCCAGTTACTTGGCGCATGCCAGGGGTCCAGATCGGGAAAATTTCATGAAAAATTAAAGTTGCGCTCAGGGTTAAAATAGTCTTTTTCCATGATTCTATTCCGCCCAGATGTGGGATTTAAGACCTAAAATATGTAAAACCCTTCATTATTCACTTTTCCCCAAAATCAAAAGGTAGTTCTCTCTCAAGAAAACAAACTCTAACTCTCAAGAATCAAGGTCAATCCTAAGAATCTCTCCAAGAACTCCAAGAACTCATCGAATTAAGGTATGTTAGATGTTCATCTATGGGTCCCTTCCACCCATGTAGTCAAAGAATCTATTTTTAAAGCTTCAAGAATTATGATTCATGATTTACATGTATGAAATTGGATTGTGTTCATGTTTTGACATTTATTTAGTTTTAATCCATGGTTAATGATAGATTCCATGGAGTAGTGTAGCATGTATATTGAATTCAGTAATCCCCATCTTATAATCCATGAATTTGCAAGTTGATTGTTGTATCCATGTTAACCCTAAGTGTTTATAATTTAATGAACCAAGTATGCTTCCTATATGCTTTATAAATTGCCTATGAGAATGAAATAATGCCATTATAGCATGTTAATATGTATTTCCCATTCATGTACAAGTTAATGCATTACAAGTGTTTGATGAAATGTCTCTATGAATGAATTGTGACCAAGTGAACATTGTTATGTTATTCAAGATTATGCCTTTCTTACTTTTCATGCTATCGAGTCCTGTGAGAATTTAATATCTGATAATTTAGTTTTTACTTATAGCCAGTGTCATTTATAGAATAGTATCAGTTATGTCACGATCGGTAGTACTCTCAGTCCATTACAGAATTCAGTAGAATTTAGTCAGTTACTGAATTTAGGAAAACACAGTAATCTCAGTATCCATCCAGTCTAATTCAGTATACTCAGTTCAGTGTCTTTCAGTTGGGAGTAGGAATTAGCACTGAGTGAGCACAAGGATGGGGCTTCACCTGCCAGCAGAGGGTATGATCCTTAGAAACAATCCTTGCATTCCAGAACTATGAAGCCAGCGTAGGTTGAGACATTAAACTTGCCAGGTGAGGGTTGATAAGGTGCTCTACCTTCCAGTAGAGGGTACCACGGTTCTCTTTAAGGGAACCTGCCAGTAAAGGGTTACTCTTCAGCTTGTCTTTACCCGTGGCACGGTACTGACACCCATCCAATTAGGGTTATAGATTGAACCCCAGCTCAGTTATGTTATCTTATTTGGGGTATGTCGATTTGATGATTACCTCCTACAGTTTCAGTTTCAGTCTTAGTCTTTAGAATAGAACACAGTTCAGTTCTATAGAATTAGGACTATCATATACAGTCACCCAGTTATCAGTAATTTAGATTATCAGTGATCTAAGATTATCAGTATATTTGGTTATCAATTATCAGATTCAGTTCCAGTATACTCAATTACAGTATGCACAGTATGCTCAGTAGTTACAGATCCTCTATGTATGCTAATCTAGCTCTTGCATATCATTTAGTCACTTATTTTTCATGCATATTAACCATTGCATTCAACATTACCTCATCTAGCATACTAGTACATTCCCATGTACTAACGCATACTTTCTTGCACTATGATGTTTCATATCATAGGTTCAGATGCTTAGGTTCCTTACCGCGCTTAGCCAGATTCATCCAGCAGTAGCATACTTAGAAGTGAGTCCTTATCTATCGAGGATATGCTTTTATTTTAGTACTTCAGCTTAGCAGTATGTTAGTAGATGGTGTTAGTTGGGGGATTGTCCCATCAACTCCACTTTTAGATAGTTTCAGTTTGAGGCTTTTCAGACTAGATTCAAATAGTATTTCAGATTCATATGTTATTATTCATTATCAGTATTTCAAATTTTTTGAACCTTATGGCATTTCAGCCTATTTTTTACATTAATTACCGTATTATTATTCAATGCACATAGCAGATATCATTCATGGGTTAGCTTGTGGTCCTTCAGGGTTGTAAGTGTCGTGTGATGACTAAGCGGTAGTCTCGGGTAGTTACAAACCTGGTATCAGAACCTAAGGTTCAATAGAGTCCTAGGAAGTCTGAAAAGCCACATCGCGTAGAGTCTTGTGTATGGGTATGTAGCGCGTCACACTTATGGATAGGGGGATATGAGATGTTTTAGGAAAAGTTTCTCTTCTTTCAGTATTCATGTTGTGCGAGTGACCATGAGCTCAGATTAAACTCTCAGTCTAATTCGTTTATTCCTTTCGTTTAAAGAATATGCCTTCCAAAAGAATTAATGAAATAAGAATCGAAAACCAGTCAGCCCTTAAGCCCTTTTCGGTAGATCCCTTAGCGAATATGTCTCTTACACATATTTCAGAGCAATATTCACTACTCTAGCCAATTTAGTCGAAGCTCAGAATGAACGGCCAGCTACTATTTCGTCCAACCCAGTGGCCAATACTATTGTAACTAGAATTCGGGACTTCACCCAAATAAATCCTCCTTCCTTTATAGAATCTTAGTCTGAAGAGGATCCACAAGAGTTCCTTGATCAGGTTCAGAAAGTAACAAATATCATGGAAGTGACTTCTAGTGAGAGTGTTGAGTTCACCGCCTATCAGCTACAAGAGGTGGCCCATACGTGGTTTAAGCAGTGAAAGGTAGATAGGGTTATACATGCAGGGCCTATAGAGTGCGAAGAGTTTTCTACTACCTTCCTAGATAGATTCTTTCCCTTAGAGTTTAGAGAAGCCAAAGTGTTAGAGTTCATTAATCTCAGACAAGGTAGTATGAACAGAAAAGAGTATTCCCTCAAGTTTACTCAATTAGCGAGGTATGCTCCCGATGTAGTAGCAGACAATAGGTTCATAATGAGCAAGTTTTTATATGGGGTGTCAGATAGTGTGGTTAAGGAGTGCAGGATAGCTATGTTGATTAAAGAGATGGACATATATAGGCTTATGATCCATACTCAACAGATTGAGGACCGGAATCTTAAGGAGAATTAAAGAGAGAATAAGAGGGCTAGAATAGGTAGCTTTAATTTCAATCAGCCTAAATCAGATGGGGGTAACCATTCCCAGTTTTGTTCAAAGTCTTCAGTCCCAACTCTGTCCTTGGCCAGTGTACCGATGACCTAGGAAAGCGTAAGCAATAGTCATACTAATCCATTTTATGGAGAGTGTGGTAAGAACTATAAAGGTGTGTATAGTGCTGGCAATGATGTTTGTTTTGAGTGTGGCAAGCCAGGTTATAGAGTCAAAGATTTTCCTCAACCAGGTTCTCAAGGTTAATATAGTCGTCCTTCAGCTCAGTCAAGTCACCTAAATCAACAAGGTGTCGCTCCCAGTTCCACCAGTGGGTAATGCCTAAATAGATTTTACGCACTTCAATCTAGACAAGATCAGGAAAGTTCTCCTGATGTGGTCACTGGTATGTTATAGATATGTTCTTTACACATTTATGTCATTTATCTACCAGCTCCTGCTCTTATTTCATGGACTCCAGTCAAATGATCTTATAAATCCTACAGGCTAGCTTCTCGCACCACTCATACCTCATCTTTATCTCTTATCCTCTTTCTTCTTTTCCTTTATCTCTCTCCACTTTCTTCTTTAGCAATCTTCTCTTATCCTTCATGCCCCAACTATTAGGAACCTCATCCACTGGATTCTCCATAGTGATTAGGAATTTAGGAAAAGATCTCGCTACCATATCCTCAATAGCAGCCTAGAGTGAGGCTAACTCCTCATGCACGCTCGCCAAATTTAGAGCATGAATGCCCACCAACCTCTGGCTAATATTCCACTCAAAATTGTGGAACTGGGTCTGTAAACCCCAAATATCACTCCTAATCTCCTTATTCACCTAAGGATGCACCCCCTCCTTAATATTTGTTACTCAGTGCTTGAGGGTGACTAGTCTTTTTAGTACACTGGTCAGGAACACCAAGAAGACTAAAGCATAACTACCTGTAGGTGGTCTAGAAGTAGATAGTCTCGTGGTCAAAGGTGGATTCAGGGTCTATGAGGATCCTGCAATATCAATAGAGACCTGTGTATCAGCTTGAGTAGTCCTTGTGGGGCACCACCAAGATTGGTAAAGCTAGCGTATCAATGTCCATCTGTCTGCTAACTTTAAATACTTCTTAGAGAAGGGAAGCACCAACCTTGGACTTTGAGGTTGGGTTGGCATAATCTCGAATAAGGCCTAAATTGGTGGTTCTATAGACCATCAAAAATCTAATCGACACCTAGAACTTTTGGTATCCCCTCCTCTAAAAAAATTTATATCAACAAGAAAGGCAAGGCCAAATTAATATTTGTGCTTAAAACTCGGTCATGGATTTCCCTTGATAATATCTTAGCTACATTAATATCATATCCCTCTATTATGCGCGTAACCAATGCGACTCTATCGGGACTCAGCGTATTATCCCTAATAGTTAAACTCAGTCGATATCCGAATAAGACCCACCATGCCATAGCTACAAAGATCAAGGTTCCCTTTCTAATCTGAGTCAAAGGACCCACAACACAAGGTGTCTCTTCCCGCATCATATCAACAATCCCCATAATCCACCAAAAATTAAAAAACTTTTCATCCGACCTAACCTACTTAGTTTTCACCTTTCATATTTTCTCCATGTGGTGATCAATTTTTGAGGTATTTATGGGGAGTTAAAACTCTTCTTTATAAAGATATCTAGAAATCATCTGAGTTAAGATGTTCACCTGAACACCTCTTATAAATAGTGAGTGTAAGGGATAACCTCCATTCCATAGTGTAAGGACATAATTTTTGGTGATTTGTGTGAAATATTTATTTCTATGTGATTTGACTATTTTTACCCCTCCCCATGGTTATGTTATGGTATTTTTGGGTTGTGCGGATGATTGACATGGTTTCTAATGTAGTATGGTGTGATTTATACAAGATTATGATTTTTGGTGGTCTTCAAAACATATTAGTTGACTTCAATTAACTTGTTTTGATATGTATTAGATGGAAAAATAGACTGTGCCAGTAGATCTAAAATGCCAATTTTAGCTTGGTAACATGGTTGGTGTGGTTTATGGCTTTATATCTCAGTATGACCCTCTTTTTAGAAATTTGTAAAAATTGGTCTCGGGGATTAATTCTGTGAAAACAATATTTTTTCAACAATCTGATATCACCATTGAGTCTAAAGCGTCGAATTTGATTAGAAAGTATAGTTCATTTTCATTCTAGGTATTTTAGAAAAATCTTGAGGGATTTCCAGAGACACGGCACGATAGCGCCGCATCGCGCCAGGTGCCTATTTCAGAAAATTTTAACAAAAATTAAATATTTCATCTAGGGTTAAAACAGTCTTTTCCCATGATTTTAACATACCAAAATACGGAATTTAATTCCTAAAAATGTTTTAAGTCATTACTCACTCAATTTATCCCCAAATTAAAAGCATTCTCTCTCAAAACTACAAACCTTAGCTTTAAGAAAACAAGAGCAATCTCAAAGGATTCACCAAGAACTTTAAGAAAATCATAAATTAAGGTATGTTAGGTGTTCATCTATGGGTTCTTTTCACCCATAGAGTCCACAAATCTATTTTCAAAATACAAGATTGTTGAATTATGAAATTCCATGCTTGAATTGAATTGAATTCATGTTCATATTATTGTTGGGTTTTAGTCCATAATTAAATTACATGCTTTTATGAAATTAATCATTTTATGTGTTGAATTACATGATCTTCATGATAAACCATTCAATTTGTAATTTGATTTATGTATCCATGATAACTATATGCTTTGATTATCGTATAACCTAAGCATGCTCCCCATGTGTTTGACAAAATACCTATGTGAATGAAATAGTGTCATTATAACATGATAGCATGTATTCCCTATTCATGTATAAGTAGTTGTATTAAAAGTATTTGATTAAATTCCTCTATGAGTGAACTATGGACAAGTATACATTGTTATGATTTTCAAGAGTATATTATGCTTTATATTTTTTCATGCTATCGAGTCCTGGGGGTATTTAATACCTGATAATTTAGCTGTGTACGAAGAGCTAGTGATAGTTATAGAATCTTAGTCATGTCACGATCAGTAGCACTCTCAGTCAGTTATATAACCTAGTAGAACTCAGTCACTTACCGAACTCAGGAAAACACAGTAAGCTCAGAATCAGTCCAGTCCAGTTCAGTATACTCTGTTCAGTGCCTTTCAATTAGGAGTAGGATTCAGCACCGAGTGAACTCAAGGATGGGGGCTCACCTGCCAGTAGAGGGTGTGATCTCTAGAAGCAATCCTTGCATTCTAGAACTACATAGCCAGTGTAGGCTGAGACATCAAACTTGCTAGATTGAGGGTTGATGAGGTGTTTTAACCTGCCAGATGAGGATTCCACCATTCTCATTAGAGTACCTTACAGATGAGGGCATCTCTTCAGTTCCTTTGCCCATGGAATGGTACTGATACTCTTCCAAATGGGGTCACTGGTTTGACTCCAACTCAGTTATCTTATTTGGGGAATATCAGTTAGATGATTACCTTCCACAGTCTCAGTTCCTGTCTTCAGAATAGAACTCAATTTAGTTCTACAGAATCAGGACTATTAGATACAGTCAACTAGTGTTAGTAAATCAGTTATCAATAACTTCAGATATCAGTTACTCGGTATCAGAATTCAGGACGTAGCTTTAGACAAGCTTAGTTACAGTATTTATTTATTTGCACATTAGTGCATACTCATTAATTACCGTAGTATCAGTTATCCATGTACTCTCATATTCAGTTACTCTATATCATACAGTCAGTTATTGTTCATGCATATGAACCCTTGCATTTAGACATAGCTCATCTAGTATACTAGTTCATTCCACACACCAAGGCATACTCTTTTTTTATGCTATGATGTCTCATATCATAGGGTCGAACGCTCAGGTTCCTGACCACACATAGATAGATTCAGATTTAGCTAGCAGCAGTAGATTAATTGTGAGTCCTCATCATTCAAGGATATTATTTTATTTTATTATTTCAATAGACTCAGTATTTTTGTAGATAGTTGGGGGATTGTCCCATCAACTCCACTTTCAGACAGTTTTAGTTAGAGGCTTTTTATACTAGTTTTTAGACAATGTTCAGTTTTACAGATTATTATTTCAGTTGATACACTTTAGCAATATTTATAGATTTTAAACCTTATGGCATTTCAACCTATTTTTTGTATTCATTACAGTATCATGTTTCTGTGCTCACAATAGATATCAGTCATAGGTTAGCTTATGGTCCTTTGGGGTCGTAAGCATCATGTAGAATTTAGGGTACAAACTCGGGGCGTTACAAGTGGGTACATGAATTTTGCGCAAACCTCAACATAGTTTCTCTTACAAATCCAGTGATGAAAATTTAGGGTAAGTAAGTAAAATTCTAAGTAAAGTAGATTAATACAGTGTATGGGCTCCCAGATGCTGACATGGGCAGTTCCAGGTAATAGCATGTAAGCCAGGGACCTGGCTGGCAAACATTTTATGTCCTGGAAAAGTAGTTCCCCGATCTATCACCAAGAGAGATATTTTGATGAAGGACTTTACAATAGAAGCCAGGCTTTGGTTAAACATCTTATGCAACCGAGTATCGCCATGCACCCATATAACCATTGTTACCAATTTACGAGCTTATATGGTGGCTTGTATCCTATCTGGCATCCCTCTTGATGTGGGCAAAATTGTTCTTTCATAGTGGAGGTATTTCCAAAATCATGAAGGTATGTATCTTCTTTTCCCTTCCCTAATCTTTGATCTTTGCAAGAGGGAAGGCATGGAAGATTATGTTACAGATACTTAGGTGAGTCCAGTCTCCCTTATCTACCCACTCAAATTTAGAGGTGAGGGTGACTCGGTCATAGTAAAAAGAGAAAGATCGACACGACCAAATTAGTCCAAGAGGACACGAACTCTTGCAGACCCTCAACAACCACTCTTTCGATGATATCTCTATTCAAATGTAGAGGGTGAGAGAACTTTTTTCCAAACTTCCTTAGGGATCGGGAAAGCCCTTCACTGCTTGTCATTCATATGTAGCGCAGTCAGATTATGAGAAGCACATAATTAAGAAGTAGAAGTAGGGTACCACAGTAGCTATTTTGGAGAGATCCTATTCATCCTTAGCCACCTATCACAGGGACTTCAAGGATTTGTATGAGAAGATAGTGAAGAGAGAGAGAAAAAGAGAGACAAGTTTTTTGGAAAATTGTGGAATGGGGTGAAAGGCATCTTCAAGATGCTCAAACCAAACCATTGACTACCTTAACAAAGGATGGATAGTGAGGATGAGGCCCCTATAGATTGGTCAATTGATGAGGCTGGTAGTGTTGAGGTCGAGTCAACAGGAGAAGATAACTCTTGATGTAGATACAGGAAGACCCTTTTACTCTTGACTTCTCGCACATGCAGTGAGGACACTGCATTCCCTTTGTTGAGGGTGCCCCCAAATATGTATTATTTTGGTAATGCATTGCTGGATATTTCTTCTTTTGTTATTTTGCGAGAATACTCTGGATACTATTTTTTTTAAGTTTTGAGATGCTACATCTTTAGCTACTCTGATGGTGCCCACGTTTTATGGATTATCATATGTTTTTTAGTTTTAGTTTATCTTTATCTTTTATTTTAATTTTGATGATACACGATGAGATTTTCCCTATGATAGATTGAGTGACGATATTCTTAAGGTTAAAGTATTGTGTTTGGATTTTAAGGCATAGGTGTAGGGGAATTCTATGTACCGAGCATAAATATAAAAAATACTAGGGAAGTCTGAGTTCCTATGGCATTGTATGTTGTAAAGTTGGGGTCACTTTGTACATCATTGGCAAAGTATGAGTAGCCTAATGGGTAGTTTGCCTGTTTTGAGCCTAAATGTGAGACTAAGGCTTTGGTTATAGCCGTAGTTTAGAAAATTGTGTGAGAGGCTAATGCAAAATGAACAAATCCCTCCATCCAAAATTTTTTAAAAATCAAGGGCATGGATGTGAGCAATGTTGTAACATAACTTTTTATCTTTTTATGGCTTTATAAATTTTGACTTATGAATAGAAATAGATACTCCCATTTTGTCTCTCGTGGGAGGGATATTTAAGCCCCTTGGCAAATTTTGCATACCATGTATGGTGAGATTTTGTTATTCATCTCTTGTACACTTGTATTATCTAGAACTTGCCTCGATAGTCTTTTAAAACTAATTTTGATTGTATGTGGTTTGGAGAAATGATCTTGGGACACCTTTGTGATTTTAGAACCCACTCTAGCCTAAAATGCCTACTCATGCATAATTATAATCCCGAGTAACCACTTTGAGCCTTTGGACCTTTCTTTGGCAAACTCATTACAACCCGTGATCCATTCTTTTCATCCTTCTTTTAAACCTGTAACGCCCTGAATTTGGTACTCAAAAGGCTTCACGGTGCTCATGACCCCGAAGGACCACAAGATAACATATGACTATTATCTGTAACTGAGCACTGAATAATATGCTGTAAATATGCAAAATTTAAGCTGTACGGACATAATATTTAAAACTAAACTAATACTGAATATAAAAAATGTTTGTAATAGGGTATAATAATACCCAAAATTGAAATAAATTATCTTAAGCATGCTGTAGTCTGAAAGCCTCTCAACTATCTAAAATTTTAGAGTTGATGGGACATGACCCCAACTAACTCTAAACTACTGAAATAATAAAGTAATAAAATAATCATGCTATCTTTGAATGATAAGGACTCACTGCTAGTCTGGCTGCTGAACGTCTGATCTACTAAGGATGCTCGGGAGCTCATACTTCTAAACCTATGATATAAAACACCATAGTGCAAATATGTCAGTATGATTGAATATACTGGTATGCAAGTGAGGTAGGCTGAATGCAAAGGGTTCATATGCATAAACAATACTAACTAACTGTATAACATAAATATGAGAATACATACATGAATAAGTGACTATGACTGAGATCGTGATAACACTGACTCATGAATTCTGATAACGTGGATTTTTTGATATCTGAGTACTAATACTAGGATATTGGATGACTAAGTCTATTGAACACTGAGGAACTGAAGTTGTATTACTGGTAAAGAAATGATTGTTTCTAACAGTTCTGATTATGAAGAACTGGTCTAATTGACTGTATCTGATAGTCCTAAAATCTGAATACTGGTAATATGAATTTCGTATAATTAATATACTATTAACTTGGTGACTGTGTCAAATAGTCCTGAAATCTTATGGAACTAGCTGAGTTTCGTACTAAGCTGAGCGACTATATTAGATAGTCTTAGTTTCTATAGAAATGGACTGAGTTCTATTTTGAAGATTGAATCTGAAACTGAAACTATGGGAAGTAGTCATTTAACCGATATGCCCCTAATAAGCTATTATATCTGAGTTGGCGTCCACTATGTAACCCCAATTGGAAGGGTGTCAATACCGTGCCATTGGTAAGGCCAAGCTGTGAGTGATCCCTTATATAGCAAGTGCTTAAAGGAAAATGGTGGGGACCCTCATATAACAAGTTAAGCCACCTCATCTACCCTTAAAATAGCAGGTTTGATGTCTCAACCTACACTGGCTATGTAGTTTCGGAGCATAAGGACTGTTTCTAAGAATCACACCCATTAATAACAGATGAGTTCCCATCCTTGGGTTCACTCGGTGCTGAATCTTACTCCCATCTTAATAGACGCTGAGCATGATTAACCGAACTGAATTGGATTGAGTTCATAAAGTTCCATTGACTGTCGGAATACTATTAAGATTACTAAATTACTAAGCTTTTTGACTTTTACTGGGATTACTGAGTTTATTGAATTTTCCTGAGTTACATAACTGGCTGAATTCTACTGAACATGGCTTGACTGAGGATATCATGAAAACATGATACTGTCTTTAGGCGCACAACTAAATTGTCGGGTACAAGTACCCCAAGACTCGATAAAAAGAAACTGACAAGGCATGACATTCTTGAATACACGACCAACATTAACAATCCATAATACAATAAGTTGGGAATTTCATGAGGTACATGGTTAGCATAATCTTGTATATGGAAGGAATGCATATAATCAATGTCATAATTTCATATTCTAGCATCATGAGAATTTCAACAAACATCTACATTGCACATCAATAGCATGGGAGTAATTTGAACATAAGGGTAAAACATAAATCCATCACTTAAGTCACAATTGAGCTATATTACATAATTTCTAGTCTCTTAGGCATTTTGTCAAACACTTAGGGTGCATGACTTAGGGCATGGAATAATCATTAAATTAATATATCATAACCAACTAAAGTTCATGGTTTTCAACTCACATGCTAACATATTCTCATAAAAACACATAAAGATTCCAACTTAGGAATCATACAACAACAACCACATGAACATAATCAACACACAACATTAATATCATATATCATAGTTTAAAACATAATTCTTGGGCTTCATGTACGAAAGAAATCCATGAATGAACACTATGCATACCTTGATTGTGAGTTTCTTGAAGTTCTTGGAGATATTCTTGAGATTTGTTTTTGAAACTTGGGGCTAGGGTTTTTTATCTTTGAGAGAGAGTGATTTATTTGTTGAGAGACTAATGTAAAATTGAACAAATAATGCACTCTTAGGGTTAAATCCTATGATTGGGCGGAATTGAAGTCATGGAAAAAGACCAAATGCCTATGGGATTTAATATCATAAAAAATGGAAAATTCTCGATTTTCATCCTTGGAACGATGCGCCACTATCGTGCCAAGACACTAGAATTGAACAATTAGGAATATGCATGGTGGAGCGACATGGAGCTATCACGTTGCCACTTTGTTTGCAACCTAGAAGTTTGGCGTGATGCAGAGACATCGAGGAGATTTACTGGAAAGAGGACAATTCTAAATGTGAGCCTTGGTGCAATGCGCCATGATCACGGAGGCTCACTAGATTTTGATATTGCCATTTTGGCATACTCCGCGATGCGTTGATGGCTTAGGTGATACACTGTCTCACTAAAAAGTCTCTAACTCTTCTCCCGGGTATCAGATTTGAGAGAATTTGGTATCGATGGATTTATCTCTTAAATCAAGTCTTTAACATTTTTGGGACACATTTAAGCTAGGTAAAAGTACGGGTTACTACAGAACCAGACCCTCCTTGAACTTGAAATTGTAACTTGAGGCTAAAAGCCTAAGTTGGGGGTGGTAAAGATTGATAGAAGAAAGTGTGAGGCCACAAAATTGTTAGTGAAATGCCTTATAACCCTAAACCATGAAAATAAATAAATAGAAAATGTATGAGCCCATCAAAGGAATGAATTGAATATAAGTTACAAGAAAACAAAATAAAGAATAGTGGTGAATAAAGAAAGCTAAAAGGAGGCATGAGAAAAGAAAAAAAATAAAAAAGAATGGCCCTTAGTAAAAAAGGAGGTTTGAAAAAGTGTGATGTAGATGTTCAAGGAAGGGTGTAGCCATGTTATTTCCAAATAATACCTATCCTAACCTGAACCTACATTTCAAGATTAGAAAGTCCTTTAAGATCTCCAACCATGTATTTTCTTCATAGTGACGATTGAAAATAGGGGGAAGCTTATGGTATGACACTTGTTGCATAGAGATTTCTTTTGTGAGAGAAATAGTTCTTGCACTTAAAACTCCTTATTGCATTTTTTGAAGCTTGGTGTGTAGAATTTTATTTCTTGTGAGGATTGGCATGTGAAACAAGTTAGGGTGGGTGATTTTGGCACCTTCTAAAGAATGAGGCAAATGGAGTATATCTAAGTTGTAGTCAAGACGAAGCCACCTCTAGAGTATTGGTTGTTGTTACTTGGTTACTCTTTAAAGTATTATGTATCATTGAATATTGCATCTTATGATGAGAGGTATAGTGAAAATTAGCTTAGCCCATATGCAATAAGATACTTGTAGTTGCGACTAAAGTTGAAGTCTGTGAGCTTTAAGATATAAAGTTTGGGCATAGAGTATTGTTGTCTCATGGTAAGAGCAAGTGTTGCTTGAGGACAAGCAAATGCTTTAAGTTGGGGTTGTTGATGAGTGATGATTTTACCACTTATTTTCAATAAACATTTGTTCACATCACCTTGTTTTGAATGAATAAATGAGACATATTGGCGATAAAAGACACTAATATCCACTCTTTGAATGCATAGAGCTGAGGAGATCAAAAGATATGGATTGGAGCTGAAAATGATCAAAAGGGAGCAACAAAAATGCAGCTGAAGACTTCGAGAAGAAAGGCCTTAGGTACCGTGGTTGTGGTCTGCTGACCGCGATTATGATAGTCATGCAAAAGTCATTCAACCATGATTGTAGAAGTTACCCACGGTCTTATAACCATGGTAACAACAATACCCACGTGATCACAGCTTACCGAAAGAAATCAGCCCAAGGGCAAACCTAGAAATACATGTGGTTGATCCCAATTTTGACAAAAAAACTCAAAACTCTAGCATCATGTTTCGTATTCCATCTTCCCCAATTTTTAAGTTTATCTCTTGAGTTCATAGCCTATATTTTTGGAGAAAAAAATATTATATAATTTGTGGGTGAAGAATACATTGGGGACTTTCTATGTTGAAGATTAACTCACTTTCATTGTTGATTTGTGGAAGTGCCAAGTTTGAAGTAGCATTCACTTAAGCTTCAATAAATCACTTCAATAGATATTATGGGTATATCTAAGCTTATTTATCTTATGTGTAGCTAGATCTCCCTCTTGGGGTTATATGTGAATAGGGGTTAAAGTGTGTATGGATTGTTATTGATTAGCTTCTATTTAGTAGTTCATGTTTATGGGTTTTATTATTGCTATGCTAACTTGGTTGGGGTTTGATGAGTGAATGCCCCAAATACCCATATGGGTATTATGAGTGATATCTCCATGCTCTAGAAAACCCGAAGCCATCTTCGAAAGAAGGTTTTTGGGTGAAGTTTAGGAATCCATATCATCTTTGAAAGAAGGATGTGGAGACCAAAGCAATGATAGAAAATTGTGCATGTAGTTTTCTAAATTTTCACTATCTTAGACATAAGGGTGAATGTGAGGTTGACTATACGATGGGTATCATCCGAGAAATAGGGATGCCTAAATTGAGGTTGTGGCTACCAATTGTTGAACACACTGAAAATTTAATGGTTTGTTGAAAGACTAGCATCAAAATCTATGACCAAACCTACCCATATTTGACTTACTAAATTGATGTTGATTTATAGCACTCACATATCACTCCTTAGTAGTGCATAATCTTAAGATTCATGCATACATGTTAAAACTGTAATTATTCATAGCCCCTAAGTTATACTAGAAAAACCCAAAAGGAAATATTAGTGTAGATATCTATCTCCCCCATTTTTACCTTTTTGTAACACTGGTTTGGATTTAAATTGTATCTATTATTTTGAAGTAACTTGATTTCCACCCACATTGTTCCTTGTGGATTCAACCCAGACTCCAAAGTTGGGTAAATATATTGATGAAGACTGTCGTTCACTTAAATTGACGTGTAATTTGAGTGTTATCATTCAACAAATTCGAGTGGTTGTCCTGGCTTAATCGTACCTCCTTCAATTGAGTCGGGTTGCATCATTTTCTTTGTATGCAATGAGATTGATCATTTGGCCAAGGACTATCCCCACCATATTTCTATAGCTACTATTATATCGATTGGGAGAGGTAGAGGTTTAACTAGAGGTTCACGAGGTAGAGTTAGTGGTGCCTATGGTGGTCGTCATTGGGATATTAAGTTAGGTGGTTGACATGGTCAGTGCTATGCTACCCCTACCAAGCTAGAGGCAGAGGCCTACGATGCTATCATTATAGGTATCATCCATATTTGTTTCAGATCTATATATGTGTTATTTGATCTAGGATCGCCTTTCTCCTATGTGTCTGCATATTTTTCTTTGAGTTTTGATTCTTCTTGTGAGCTTTTTGATGTGCCTATTTGTGTATCTATCCCCGTAGGAGACTCTTTAGTGGTAGATTGGATGTACCAATCCTTTGATATTTCTTTTACTGGGCATGAGACACGGGTAGATCTAATTGTCCTTGATATGGTGGATTTTGCTTTCATCATGGGTATTGATTGGTTAGCTCCTTACCATGATATACTAGATTGTTATGCTAAGACTGTGCCTTTAGTTTCACAAGGTGCGTCGAGAATAGCTTGGAAGGGTGTGCTTTATTTGTGTCCCAAAAGAGTTATATCTTTCCTTTAGACTCGTCGCCTGGTTGAGAGTGGATATTTGTCTTATTTGGATTATATTTCTAATGCAACGTTGCTTCACCTCCTTCCTTGGTTTTTCTTCGCTTGTTCTATGAGTTTGTGGATGTTTTCCCTATGAATTTTCCTGGTATGCCTCTATATGATATTATTGACTTTGCTATTGATGTTGAGACGAGAACCAAGCCCATTTTTATTTCTCCATAAAGGATGCCCCCCAGTAGAGTTGAAGTAATTGAACGACCAGTTGCAGGAGTTTTTGGATAAGGGGTTTATCTGGCCTAGTGTATCACCTTAGGGTGCACTTGTGTTGTTTGAAAGAAAATGGAAGGTTCTATGCACATGTGTATTGATTATCGATAGTTGAATAAGGTCACGGTTAATAAAAAGTATCCTCTTGTCATGACCCAAATTAGGCCCTGGTCGATACGGCTATCTCAAGTTCAACCAAGATCGGAGACCTAGTCAAATGAAACACGATATACGTATAGAAGCAGAATTCCAAACGTAAAACAAGAACGATAACCATGACTCAAATGATGTCTAAGAATTTAGAAACCAATACGAAGTCCACAGTAATATCCGCAAAGCCTCTAACCAACCGAATAACAAATATAGTCAGGACATGCCCCCGACAATAACAAAAATAAGTTCAAATGAAAGAGTCAATAACTAAGGAAACCCAAAACATGAAATGAGGCCGTCCAAAGTATGGAATCTCACCACTTCTATCTAACTCACGAACTATCCCACAGTCACCTAGTCACTACACAGGAAAAGTAGAAGTATTTTTGATTCTTGTATCACATAGGGATACAGTGGCCAGAGACGGTTAGCAAATTATGCTCTAGCATGTAACTCAGGAATAATGGCTAAAATAATGCCATGATCAATAATCCAAAATCAGTCCAAAATCCAAATCACACATGCATACGTATATCCATATAAATATCTATTGTGCTGGGGTAGGGAACAAGGCTTAGCATGAGATTTAAAACATTAACCTTAACTCTGTAGCTTTAACCGTCCTAGAGGCATCGACGGGATATATGGGTTTAGCTCCCACTGTTGAAAAGGCCCCAGTGCGTATTAGTCGTATGAACAAGAGGTATCACGGAAAGCCAGGGAATCCTCGTACCTTCACCATCCATTATACAAATATATATAAAGTGTAACATAATCATACACTTATCAAGACCAACCCTTACGTCGGCAAATGTGAGTTTCCAGTATCGGTCCCCCAGGACCTCCACCTTCCTAGGCAAGCTACACAACCCTATTTAAGAATAACTAAACCATTTAACATATAACCCGCCCATTATATTAAGTAGTCAATCATTAAGGCATGATTAAGTCGTATCTTCATACCGGCCATAGCTTACAAGCAATTGTCATTAAGCCATCACTTTGGGGAATCCTTTGTACCCCAGAATCCATCATTCAAATCAGTTGGGGGATTCCTTCCTACCCCACAAGGCTTTCATAAATCATTCACTTAGGGGAGTCTGTTGTACCCCATAAGTTTTTCAAAACCATTCTTAACCATTTGACCATTTATGCAATGTATTTTTAAGAATAAAGTCAAGTCAATTGATAAACCACATTCCAAAACCAATTATGCAAGTGGGTTGGGGTTCTTACTAATTTCAATACCAAAATTTGATTATTTGGGGAATCCGTGTACTCCTAATTACATTCACCATTTCCATGCATCCAAATAAGTGTAAAAACCAACAATTCAATGCACAATAAATCAATAGTAAACATGGAAAAAACAATTGAACAATTTATATCCAAAACCCTCAACCCATAATTTAAAACCCAACCATTTAATTAATATGAATAATAAACCAATTTATGCCATTAAGAAAATCCAAGTGCAAGGAGAGAGATACATTTCTTAAAAACACAAGGATTTGTGAGCAATTGGGAAACATATGATGAAACCCTTAAGCATTTCTTGGGTTTTGAGTTTGAGAGGGAAATAATAGCTTTAGTTCCTTGAAAACTGATGGAAATAGGTTTATATAGTGTTTAAAGGTCGTTCATAGGTGAAAAGACCTCATTACCCCTCATCCTAAGGAAAATAAAACAAGGCAACTTGAATTTTACATAGCAGCATGGCACGACCCTTATCGTGGAGGCTAACCTCCATGCCACGCTGCTTATTGCAGAGATTATCCTCCATGAAACGGGTCTTATCACAGAGGCTAACAAAGTGGTATGCCATAAATTCAGAGGGTCACTACCTCAAAAATCTATAATGACTTCAAACCTCTTTAAAAAATTTCAAAACTCACCCAGATTACCGTTTTACATCTCGAAGCATATCTCAGGCCAAAAATTGATGTTTTGATCATAGGAAGGTCAAAAATAAAATGGATATAATTTTAAGGGTGTTACAATACCCCCCCCCCCCCCGAGATCATTCATCCTAAAATGATAAGCTAGGACACTTATGGCACAAGAAATAGTAAGAATACACCAAAATTAAGTGACAAACTTAAAAAATAAGAAGTGGAAAAAAGTGCATACCTTAAGAACTATTACCTAGAATGGAGAACAAGAATGGATACTTGGACTTCATATCCTCTTCGGTTTCCTAAGTAACTTCGTCAAACATTTGGTTCCTCCATAGAACCTTCACCAAAGCCACATCCTTAGTCCTTACACGACAGACTTGCTTGTTCATGATCTCAATCGGGACTTCCGTATAATCTAAAAGTCTGAAACACCAGCACATTCCAAAGGAAAAATCAAGGAAGGATCGCCTACATACTTCTTCAACATCGAAACATGGAAGACTAGATAAATGGAATCCAAACTAGAAGGCAATTCTAATTCATAATCCATACTACCCACTCTCTTCAAAATCAAATATTGACCCATATAACAGGGGTTTAGCTTCCCCTTCTTTCAAAATGTCATTACTCTCTTCATGGGAGACACCTTTAAGAATACCTAATCACCAACATCGATTTCCAACTCTCTTCACTTCACTTCTGTATAGGACTTTTTGTGACTTTGGGCGGTCTTAAGCCTATCCAGAATCACCTTTACCTTTTCCATAGCTTGATGAACCAAGTCAGGGCCAAAAAATCTAGGCTTACCAACCTCGAACCACCAAATAGGAGATTGACACCTCCTACATACAAAGCTTCAAATAGAGCCATTCCAATACTAGAGTAATAGTTATTGTCATAAGCAAATTTGATAAGAGGCAAATGATCAACCTAACTACCACCAAAGTCAATTACTCAAGCTCGAAGCATATCTTCCAATGTCTAAATGATACTTTTTACTTGCCCATCCATCTGTGGGTGGAGATCAGTACTAAGGCTTACCTTTGTACCCAAACCTCTCTGAAACAAATGCTACAAAAATAATGAGAACAGAGTACCACAATAAGAAATGATAGAAACTAAAGAACCATGCAATTTCACAATATCTTGAATGAAAAGCTTAGCATAATCATCAGCCAAATAATTAGTCCTCACAAGCAAGAAATAAGCAGACTTAGTCATCTTATCCATGATGACCCAAATCGAATCCACTGATTTCGAGAAAGTGGAAGACTGGTAATGAAATCCTTATTAATCACTTTCCACTTCCACATGGGCAACTCGATCTCCTGAGATAACCTACTGGGCCTCAAATGCTCCACCTTAACTTTTTGACACACCATACACTTATCCACAAAATTAGCCACATCTTATTTCATATAACCCGACAAATAAATCTATTTTAAGTCATTATACCTCTTCGTTGAACCAAGATGAATCGTATACCGCTACTCATGAGCTTCGACAAAAATTGTTCATTGCAACCCTTCCATATAAGGAACACACAACCTTTCTTGGTACCTAACGATACCATCATCACCAATCTCAAAAGTCATAACTTTTTGTTAGCCCACATCATACTTGATCTGCATCAAGATAGGATCCAAAACCTATTTCTCTTTTACCTTAATATCAAGAGATGACTTCACCACCTCTTGAAAAAACACACATCCATCTTCAAAGTCTAAATGAAGAACTCCAAGGTTAGACAAATGGTGAATATCCTTCCCTAATCCACATTTTTGTTCATCCATAGGAGATAGACTCCCTATAGATAACCTGTTAAGAGCATCAACAACTATGTTAGCTTTTCTTAGATGATAATAGAGATTCATGTCGTACTCCTTGAGTAACTAAAGCCATCTTCATTGCCTGAGATTTAGCTCTTTCTAGGTGAACACATACTGCAGGCTCTTTTGATTAAAATAAATGTCAACATAAACCATATACAAGTAATGTTGCCATATTTTCAATGCAAACACCACATCTAATAACTATAAGTCCCAATTCAAATAATTCTTCTCGTGGACTTTTAACTCTCTATAAGAATAGGCCACCACCTTACCATGATACATCAACATACAACCGAGTCCCACACAGGATATATCACAATAAACCATGAATCTATCGGTACCCTCAGGTAAGGTCAAGACCAGAGCAGAAGTCAACTAATCTTTCAACTTATTAATACATCTCTCACAAGCATCCGACCCTAGAAACTTCACTTTATTTTTAGTTAACTTCATTAAAAAAGCAGCGATCAAAGAGAAGCTCTCCACAAACCTCCTAGAATAACTGGCCAAACCCAAGAACCTCTATATATCGATTGGAGTCATGGGTCTAGAAAATTTTTTCACTACCTCAACCTTTCGTTGATCGACCATGATCCCTTTAGTAGAAACAACATGACCCAAAAAAGTCATTGCATTCAACAAGAACTTATACTTTGAAATTTTGCATATAGTCACTGATCCTTAAGTGTCTGCAATACTAAACGGAGGTGACTGACATGTTTTACCTCACTCTTGGAATACACTAGAATATCATCTATAAACACAATGCAAGACAAATCTAAGAACTGATGGAATACCCAATTCATAAGATCCATAATTATCATCAGGTCATTGGTCAACCTAAAAGACATGACCAAGAACTCAAAATGTCTACACTGGGTATGGAAAGCAGTCTTAGGGATATACACCTCCCTAATCTTTAGCTGATGATAATCCAACGAAGGTTAATCTTAGAAAAAAACTTAGCACCCTAGAGTTGGTCGAATAAATCATCAATACTCAAAAGAGGGTACTTATTTTTTTATAGTCACCTTATTTACCTGGAGGTAATATATACAAATCCAAAGGGAACAATCTTTTTTACGCACAAAAAAATAGGAGAACCCAATAGAGAAACACTAGGGAGGATAAAACCCTTACCAAGGAGGTCTTTTAATTGCTCCATAAGCTTCTTCAACTCAGTTGGAGCCATTCTATAGGGAGGGATAGATATATAACTAGTTTTCGGGAGAAGATCGATCCCAAAATCAATTTCCCTAATGGGGGGGGGGGGGGGCGAACTAGGAAAATCATCAAGGACAACCTTAGGAAATTCACTAACCACAGGAACTGTTTATTACAATGTACCCTCCGAGTTAGAATCTTTAACCCAGACTAAATTATAAAGACATTATTTGGAAATTACCTTTCAGTCTCTAAGATAAGATATGAACCTTCCTTTAGGCACTAGGGAACTTCCTTCCTACTTAATAACTGATTTATTAGGGAATTTGAAAATTACCTTATGGGTTCGACAATCTAAAGAGGCATAGCACGAATAAAGCCAAGCCATCCGTAAGATAGCATCAAAATCAATCATATCCAACTCTATCAAGTATACAAGAGTTTCCCTACTACAGAGATTCCACGCAACCCCTATAGCCTCTCCTAGCCACAATAGAGTCATCGATCGGGGTGGACACAGAGAAGGGATCCAAAATATACTCACAATCAAAACCAAAATAAATAGCCACATATGGGGTCACATAAGAAATAATAAACCCTGGATCAAACAAGTAGTACACATTACGGGAAAAGAGTTGTAGTATACCAGTGACAACATTAGTGGATGCCATAAATTCTTGGCAGCTGGAAAGAGCATACAAATGATTCTAGCCATTGCTGGTACAAACTGTGGCACCCTTCATGCTGAAGCTAATTAAGTGGAAATAGGGACCTTATTAGCCCCAAAACCAACCACACCCATGGGATAATTTCTATGCATATGTCCTAGTTGACCATAATTAAAACAATGGTTCTTTCCTTTATCACAGAAACTATGGTTTAACTGACAAAAAATATAACAAGGAGGATAGGATAGAGACAACTTGACCCACTGGCCTATGATTGTTCACCCTGTGTCGTAGGACCATCAACACTCTAAAAATAATGATCATCGAGCGTCTTTGGATAGGGAGCTATAGTCATTATATAAGAACCTAAATTACCTCATTTTTTCTTAAATCATTTTCCTCTATCTCTACTACCTTTTTGTTGGCCTCCACCTTGATCTGAATACTAAAAATTTTTACGTTTCCTTTCCCCATCTTTATTTTCTTCTTTATTCCTCTTCTACTTACTGCATATGCACCACAAGTCTAGATATATTTATATCCTTATTCTAAAAGATGGCCTTGCTTCCTAAACTCAAATCACGGGACAACACAAAAACAAATTTCTCATTTTAGCCCTTATGTTAGACACTAAATCTAGGGCATAACGAGAAAACTGATGAAATTTCAAGGTATACTCCTTCACAATTATTTTTCCTTTCTTCAAATTTATGAACTACTCTATTTTTGCCTCCATAAACTTTTAAGGAAAGAAGCTATCTATAAAGGTACTAGAAAAGTTACCCCACAATGCCACTTTTGCATCATAAAACCTAGACTGATCTCACTCTTTATACTATTAATACACTACTTCCTTCAAATAATAAGCAGTCAAATCCATACCCTCTACATTAGTAGCATGCATTACTCAAAATATCTTTTCCGTCTCATCTATAAAACCTTGAGGATCCTCCTTAACTCTAGTGCCAGTGAAAATTAAAGGATTTAACCTAAAAAACTACCCAACTCAAGTAACCTCAAAAAGAAATCACAACAGTACCAATAGGACCCAACTATTATGACTGAGATATCACAAACTGGGTCAACAGATGAGTAAAATAGAGAAACTTAGCATTAGTAAGATCTCTGTGAGGTGACAAAGCAAGAGTACTGCTTGTGGAAGAATGATCTATGAAGACTAGTGGAACTCTATGGGGAAAATCAATAATAGCTACCCTAGATCAGGTTTGTACCCCATACCTTGGATGAGTTCTGACTACATTGCACTCAGGTAGGACAAATGAGGTTCCACGAGTATCAAAGCTTCTTAGAGGCATGATCTAAAAGGAGAAGAAATAGAAATTAGAAGAGATTCAAGATCTTAGACTCCATAGATCAAAATTATAAAAACAAGAAAGGGAAGCATTCTTAAATGCCTCGTAGCCCCTCCCATATAAGTGTGGCGTGCTACATACCCATAAAAGAAACTCTACTTGATATGACTTTGTGGAAACCCAATTAACAATGAACCTAGGTTCTAATAGCAACTTTTTTATTGCCCAAACCAGGGTCTAGACATGATGGGTATCTCTAGTCCAAAAAGGAATAGAGACCACCCCTTTTGCCTAGTAAAATGGAACATGATATACGAATAGAAATAGAATTCCAAAAATTAAATAAGAAAGATAAGAATGACTCTAAAGAAGTCTAAGAATTTAGTAACCAATCCCAAGCCCACAGTAATATCCACAAAGCCTCTAACCAACCTAATAACAAATAGAGTTAGGAAATGTCCCCAACAATAGCCAAAACAAGTCCAAAGGAAAGAGCCAATAACATAAAGAAACATAAAATATGAAATAAGCCCTTTTAAAGTATGGAAGCTCACCACTTCAATATGATGCATGGGCTATCCCATAATCACCTAGTCACTGTGTAGGAAAATTAGAAGTATTCTTAGTTTTTATATCACATAGGGATACAACGTCCAGACATGGTTAGCTAGTTGACAGCTAGCATGTAACTCAGGTATAAGGGATAAAATAATGTCATAATAAATAATCTAAAATTAGTCCAAAATCTAAATCACACAAAACATATACATATCTATATAAATATATAATGTGCTGGGGTAGGGAATAAGGCTAGCATGAGAGTTAAAACATTAACCTATATTGTGTAGATCTAACCATCCTAAGGATACCCAAAGGATATATGGGTTCAACTCCTCGTACTAAAAGGGCCTCAGTACGTTTTAGCTATATGAACCATCGATATCATAAAAATTTGGGGAATCCTCTTACCCTTCTCTATCCATGATATAAATATATAAAGTATGACATAAGTACACGGCCACCAATACCAACCCTCATATCAGCAAATGTGAGGTTCCATTATCGGTCCCTCTGGGACCTCTACCTTCTACGGTGATCTACACAACCCTCTTTAATCCCAATTAAAATATTTAATATGTAACCCAACAATTAAATTAAGGAGTAAATCATTATGGAATCATTAAGTGGTATCGTCATACCGACTATAGCTTGTAAGAAATTGTCATTAGGCTATCACTTTGGGGAATCCTTTGTACCCAAACTCCATAAAATCACTTAGGGGGTTCCTTCATACCCCACAAGGTTTTCATAAATCATTCACTTAAGAGAGTCGATTAGACCCCACAAGTTTTTCAAAACCACCATCAACTATTTTTCCATTTATACAATGCATTTGTTTTAAACAAATAAGTCAAATAAATTGATAAACCACATTCCAAAACTAATTACGAAACTGGGTTGGGGATTTTACCAATTTCAATACAAATATCCAATTATTTGGGGGATCTTTGCACCCCTAATTACATTAACCATTCCCATTCACCATAATGAGTTTAAAAAACGACAATTTAATGCATAATAAATCAATAATAATCATAGGAAAAACATTCATACAATTTATATACAAAGCCCTTAACCCATAATTTAAAATAGAACCATTTAAACCATATGAATAATAAACTAATTTTATGCCATTAAGAAAATCCAAGTGTAAAGAGAGAGAGATATGCCTTAGATGCACAAGGATCGATGATCAATTCAGAAATTAAAACCCAAATGATAATTATATGATAAAACCCTTAAGAGTTTCTTGGGTTTTTAGTTTGAGAGTGAAATAATAACTTTTGTTCCCTGAAAAAAAATATAAATAGGTTTATATAATGTTTAAATGTCATTCATAGGTGAAAATACCTTATTAGCCCTCATCCTCAGGGAAATAAAATAAGACAACATGAATTTTACATAGTGGTGTGGCACGACCCTTATCACAAAGGCTAACCTCTATGCCATGACAATTATCATGGAGATTATCATCCATGATACAGTGCTTATTGCAGAGGCTAACCTCTGTGGTATGCCAAAAACATAGAGGCTCACTACCTCGGAACTGTAAAATAATCTCAAACCACTTCAAAAAATTTCAAAACTCACCCAAATTTCAGTCTTAGCATCCTAAAGCATATCTTCTTTCTAAAATTGATGTTTCAAACATAGGAAGGGAAAAAATAAAATGGATGAAATGTTAAGGGTATTACACCTCTTTTGCTCGTATTGGTAATTTATTTGATCAAATTAAGGGTGCTTTGATTTTTTTAAAGATTGATTTGATGTTCGGGTATAAATAGTTAAGAATTAGAGCTTTGTATATCTTGAAGATTACTTTTCAAACTCGATACGATCATTATGAGTTCTTGGTTTTGTTCTTTTGGCTGACCAAAGCCTCAGTCACATTTATTGAGTTGATGAACAAGTATTTCAATCATATCTCAACTACTTCGTTATTGTATTTATAGATAATATCTTGGTTATTCCAAGAATAAGGTCAATCATGAGTAGCATTTGTGGATTGTTCTTTAGAGATTAAGAGATAAGAATTTGTATGCTAAGTTCTCTAAGTGTGAGTTTTGGTTAGAGTCTGTCTCTTTCTTAGGTCATGTGGTAACCAATGATGGTATTAAGGCTGATCCGTCCAAGATTATAATAGTTCGTGATTAGGATAGGCCTACTTGTTCCACTGAGATTTAAAGTTTTGTTGGTTTAGTCGGTTATTCTTGGCATTTTGTTGATAGATTTTCATCTATTAAAACTCCATTGACCAAGTTAACTCATAAGAAGATTTTCTTTAGTAGTTCGATAATTATGAGGTGAGCTTTTAAAATCTCAAGGATTTGTTAACCTCAGCCCCTATCTTGACTTTGCCTAAGTAAAGCATCATTTTTACCATCTTTTATTATTTTTCAAGTGTTGGTTTAGGTGTTATGTTGATACGATAGGGTAAGGTGATTGCCTATGCCCCTCTCTAGTTGAAGCCCCATGAGAGAAATTACCTTGCCTATGATTTAGAGTTGTGCACGATTATTTTTTATTAAAGTTATGGAGGCACTACTTGTATGGAGTCCATTGTAAGATTTCTCAAATAATTATAGCCTTTCATATTTCTTTACCTGGCAATATCGTAATATGAAGCTATGTGTTGGCTTGAGTCACTTATGGATTATATCTATTATCTGGGCAAGGTTAATGTGGTTGCAGATGCCTTGAGCTGAAAGTCAACTAGCTTGGGTAGGTTGGTGCATCTTTTGACCCAGGAGAGGCCACTGGCCTTAGAGGTTCAGTCTTTATCAAACCAGATGGTTATGCTTAATCTTTCGACACTTGTGTGTGTTTTGGCATTCGTGAAGGCTAGGTCTTCTTTGATGGGCTCATCAATTAGATAATCTTAGGTTGAGAGTAGTTTAGGATAAGGTGCTGAGTAGTGAGTTTAAGGAGGCCCCTCTTGATCTAGATAGTGTCTTAAGGATTCGTGGAAGAATTTGTGTGTCATTATTTGGTGATTGGATTAGACTAATTTTGTAGAAGGCCCGTTGATCTAGGTATTCCATTCATTCAGGAGTGACTAAGTTATACCGTGACTTAAGGTAGCATTACTAGTAGGGTGGTATTAAAAAAGATATAGCAGATTTTATAGCTCGTTACCTATGTTCCCAGTAGGTGAAGGACAAATATTTGAGACCCGGTGGTTTGCTTCAGAGGTTACACATTCCTAAAAGGAAATAGGAATTAATCATTATGGACTTTGTGATTGGGTTGCTTCGTACATTTCATGGTTATACTAGTTTTTAGGTCATCGTGGATTGATTGACCAAATCTGCTTATTTTATTCAGGTTCAAATTTATTTTAGTGTTGAGAGGTTAGCCCATATCTATATTCATAAAATAGTTTGTCTTCATTGTATTCTAGTGTCTATTATGTTGAATTGAGGTTCAATGCTCATATCTCAATTTTGGAAGACTTTTCTGGAAGATTTGGGTACTCGGGTTGATCTTAGTATAATATTTCACCCCTAGACAGATGGTAAGTCATAGTGCACTATTTAGATTTTGAAGGATATGCTATGTACTTATGTTATGGACTATGGACGTTGGTTGGAGCAACATCTAGCTTTGGCAGAGTTTACGTATAATAGTAGCTACCATCCCAGTATTCAGATAGCTCCTTTCAAGGCTTTGTATGGTAGGCATTTTCTCTCTCTACTTGGTTTGTTTAAGGTCCTTGAGGTTAGATTTTGAGGTACAAACTTTCTTTGTAAGTCTTTGGATAGAGATTAGGTCATTTAGCATAGACTTTAGGTAGCTCAGAGTAGGCAAAAGTGCTATACAAATCGTAAACTTTGTGCCTTGAGATTTGATGTCAGTGATTGTGTCTTTCTTTATGTTTCACCTATGAATGGCATGATAAGATTTAGGAAGAGGGGCAATCTTAGACCCAGGTTTTTTGGACCTTTTGAAATCCTTCATACTATTTGGGATATGGCATATGAGTTGGCATTACCCCACAGATTTTTTAGTTGTTCATTCTGTTTTTCATGTTTCTATACTTTGACTTTACATTCCATATGAGTCTTATGTCATTCATTGGGATTTAGTCCTGTTAGATGAGAAGTTGTCCTTTGTTGAGGAGCTCATCCCCATTCTAGCTAGGGATGTTAGACGATTCCATTCTAGGGTTATTTTAGTGGTTAAGGTCAAGTAGAGACATCGACTTGTAAAAGAGTCTACTTGGGAGGTTGATTCTAATATGCATAGTATATTCCCCAGCTTTTTGCTGATTTAGGTACTTTATTACCTTTAGTTAGAGGATGAACTAGACTCTTAGTGCTGGATAATGTAATGACTTGATTTTTTGAAATTTGTGATATATTTATTTCTCTGTGATTTGACCATTTTACCCTTCCCTACGGTTACATTGAGGCACTTTAGAGTATGGGGATAATTGGCACGGTTCCTAATACTTTTTAGTGTGATTTAGTGAGATTGTAATTTTTGTGGTCTTTAAGGATTATTAGTTGACTTTGGTCAACATCTTTTTATCTGTGCATCAGGTGGCAAAATAGACTGCGACAGCAGATCCAGAATATTGATTTTAGGTTGGTAAGATGGTTGATGTTATTTTATAGCTTTGATATCTCATTTTGACCCTCTGTTGGAAAGTTGTGAAAGTAAGTTACGAGGATCAATTCTATTAAAACAATATTTTCTAAAACATCTCATATCGCCATTTAGTCCTAAGCGTCAAATTTGATAGGGTAAATAGTTCATTTACATTCTCAGTAGTTTGGATGAATCGCGAGGGGTCGGCGAAGACTTGGAATTCCAGGTCTCCACAGCTGGTGCACCTCTCATCTGGTGCAGCCGCTAAAGCTACACTTTGTCCTCTTTAGTTGTAGAAGCTAAAGAGATACTTAGTTGGTTTAGCGGCTGACTACCAGTTCGGAAGGGAGCTTTAGAGAGTCTCATCTGGTTTAGCGGGGGGCACTAAAGTGGCCCTTTTTCGCTTTAGCGGACTGACACACTAAGTGGGTATCACTAAACCGATGCTTGACAACTTTAGCAGTGACTGCTAAAGCGGCTACTTGACCACTTTAGCGGCACCTGGCACCTGGGTATAAATAATTCTTTTCTCAATTTTCTTCATCATTTTCAAGACTTGGATCTTGGGGATCAAGTTTTTGGGTATTTTCTTCCCTTTATAAGATTGGATAATCTCCAAACTCCTATTCCAACTACATTTCTTCAATTTATCATTCAAATCTTGTTAAAACTTAGATTAAAAGGTGAAATTTGGGATTTCGACTCAAAATGCCCAAATTATCATTTCTTTGATTCACACCCCAATTTTACCCCATTTTTAATTGGGTTTTATCCTATGAGTTACTTTATTCTTAGGAAAATTGTTTTTCATAAAAATTCCAATTTACCCTTCTTTTTCAAAAACCCATTCCGAGGGTCCATTTTGACCCAGATATGCAAGTGGGAAATATGGGTATCATTGGCTTTCTTTTAATTTGTGGATTATATTTTTTATATTCTAGTTGATTTACATTCGGGAGGGGAAGTCTTTGTAGTTGGAGGTTTTAGAACAAAATTTCGTTATTCGAGGTAGCTTATGTCATAACTTTTTTTATACTTGGTTGGGTAGTTAATAATAATGTAAAAGCATGCTTTGGGTATGGGTTTGTATCATGGAAAATGTGTTTAGGTCCTTTATTTGCCCGTATGGAGGCCAATGTGGATACTATTTGGAGGTTTTGAAAAATTGCTATGTGTGACCGTATAGAGTCTTATATATTGTTATTACCCTGATATTGATGCATGTATGTTTGGTTACACTCTATATGGTGGGAAAAGCCTAAATTTTGGGAGTTATATGGTATTAATGACATATTTCTTGCATGTTTCATGTGATGGTTATGGATTATAGTGGATTATGGATGGTTAGTGGATTTGAAAGGATCTTTGGCTCACATGGTTGGTATATTCATTGGTTATTGGATATTCTCATTTTGGTTGATTATGAGCATTGCATCATTTTCTCATTACATCTTATACTTTATACACTTGTTTTTGTTGTATATTGTACTTGATTTGTGTCTTATGTCATATATGTGGTCATGAAATATTTGGAATATGATGGAAATACTAAAAATACTAGAAATATTAGGAATACCGACTTTTTCTAACAAAAAATATGACATTTTTAAAAATCCTCTGTCGATGTATATACCAAAGAAGAGTCATGGATATTGGTATTGGATATTGGATTACATTATTATAGACCCTCTTTGAGGGATGTGCTAGAGAGGAGTCATGGATATTGGTTATATACAGGTTGATGAACCCTCTATGGGTCCTATGTCGATAGCTGAGCTTAGAAGGTATGGGTTAACAAACCTCCCATAGGTCCTACATCCGTAGCTGAGTTCGGTAGGTTTATTTGGAGGTTGTACGATGACTTCATGCTTCACCACTACCACCACCATCACCATCACTATTATCATTATCATCATTCCATTTCATATGTTGTTCTCATTCTGTGATTGTATTTCTGTTTATCACTTCATCTATGTCTATTTGTTCTATCTTTTGTACTTGTACTCAGAGTATGCATATACTTTTTCTTCTTTCCCCTACCAGGTTTTGTTATATGTGTATATAGTTGAAATTTTAGTTGAGACGGTCTGGGCTACCGTTTGTGACATTTTCTTATTGCATGTCACGTGCCCTTTGTTTTGTGCTTAAATTCCTTATTTTCTACTTTAATTAGTTTTCCTATTATACCTACTGAGTACAAGTGGATCATACTCATCCCTACTCTGCCCTTTCAATGCAAATCCAGCTACGAGTGTGCGATACGACAGCTAATTCAGGCGGTATCTAGAGAATATTCAAAGATTAGGTTGATTTAGGCTTTCAAAGTCGATGTACTACCTCTTACTATCTATTACATTTCTTATTTTGTATTCAGAGATAGAGTCTTGATCCTTTTTGGACTATCATTGTTTCTTTGGATATTAATGATGTATTAAGTATTTCTTACACTATGACACTACGTATTGGCGATATTATATGGTATCTTTAGATGTGTATTTCTTGTTTTTTCTATATATGAGTGGTTAAACTCTATTCTAAGATTTTAACATTCATTTTATATTAGTTTGAGTGATAGGCTTACTTGTCAAGGCTTGCTGTTATAAGTACCATCATGACCCTCTTTTTTTAGGTCGTGAAACATTTCATCCTTTCCGCATATATCCGCTTTATCTCTATTTGATAGGCTACAAAAATTCCTGAACTAGTGTCGGGATGTATCGACCTGGGGTACTCGTTATCCACTCAAAATTGTATTTCTTAAGTTGGCCCTCAAACTTTAGTACCTCAGAAATGCCGAATGTGCTCAACTTTGATTCAATGTAGAACCCTTTCTCCATTCTCTGTGTAGTCGGGAAGATGGCACTATTTTGCTCATATAAATCCTACATCCTTAGGTATCCCCACAGATTAATGATGGGAACAGGGGAAAGCTCAATCTGTAAATACTGAGCTAATGGAGGAGGAGGAAGACATATCTCCACTGGTGTGCTTTCACTCGAATCTCCTTTCTCATCCTTATCATTAGTCTCCGAGCCCCACTTTGAATTGTATCCATTTTCAAATGCAGTATTATTTTCCTCATTTTCATCCTCAAGGTATGATTTGGCCTTCTGTCCATCTTTGGACTAGGGAGATGAGAGTGGTGGAGATTTACATGGGTGTTTCATCCGGGACCTAGCCTGTGGATGTGATTAGCCTAGATGAGTGGACTTTGTGCCTCAGAGTAGACTACCATTGGTTTCATGAATTTTGTAATTGACTATTCCTCTATGAAACTGCTAGACTCATCATCAGTGGGCTTGTCCGTAAGACATCGAGTGGTGGAACGAGCCTGCTTCTTAGATTTCTTCTTGGTGGAGTTGAAAAGGAAAGAGAAAAAAGCAAAAACTAAAAGTATGAATAGTGGTTGGGTACCTTACAGGCTAGGCTACGACTCATTGACTAAGGCTATGACTCATCCTGACACTCGTAGGGTGGAATATCATACAAGGTCTAGGTTTTGGTCACCCTATGATTCACCCAACATCAGGTGATTTGTATTCTGACCAGGCGATAAATGCTTAGTACTCATATGTTCCTAGTCACAAAGAGTCCATATTATGAGTTGTTATGTGAGACAACGACTCGTAGTGTGAGTTGTAGTGTAACTAGACAAACTACATCATTATCCACTCATGTTATCAGTGGTTATGAGTTACTTAAAAACTCGTTAGGTCACCCTACAAGTCATTACGATGCTCGTAGCAGCTGCAACATGCATAGTCAATAATGGATTTTTGTTCAAACCAATCTCTTGAGGGTACTACAACTTTCCCTTGTAATTTTTATACATAACGTGGTTCGTAACCTATTTCCCATCAAGTTCTACACCAATTTTAAATAATTTTAGCATTCTCAAGAACCCTTGCATTTACTTAACTTAAGCCCATTATCATTTAGAATCTGAAGTATATTCTACATGTACAATCAAGACCAACACATGAATTAGTAACAAAAAGTAGTAGACTTACTTTGGATTTGAGATAAATGCTTGGCTTCTTTATTTGTTATTAGTTGTTTTCTTGAGAATGAGTAATTTTACCTATTGGGTGTGCCGTAGAACTTTAAGGGGTGTTGAAGAATGATTAGAAGTCTAATTATTGGTGGAAATCCATTTAAGGAATGTGGTGGGAGTTTAGTCTCTTAAAAGTGGAAGTGGAATCACTTGAATAAACTTCCTTTTTTATTTTATGCATGTCAGGTAGGGCAGCTCCAAGGGTTTGAGATGTTGGGCTTGATGATGACTCCTGATGAAGACTCATAGTACGTGGCTATGAGTCATAGTCTCCCTCCATTTAGAACTATATCCTTACCTAGGTCTCCAGTCATCGTGATGAGTCAAGGAAACGAGTTGTTGTCAGTAACAACGACTTATCCTGAGAGACGTTGAGACTCCAGAGACCATTTACCTGAGTGTTTGCATATGAGCTCCTCCTGATAGCTCTAGTGATAAGTCATATGATTTCTATACGAGTCGTATGGCCCTTTGTAAGCACCTGGGCACCAGAAATATTTTTGGTCTTTTTCTACATTTTCCAGCCCTGTACACTGAATGCCAAGTTACTGTATAATATAATAAGTTCAAACCATGGGCTGACTCCCCTGTAGTTCTTGATTTAAAGTCGCGGAATGACTTGGCTATGTGCGATACTTAGATTCACCAACAAGCCCATGGGTTTTCTCCTATTCAATGCCTAATTTAACGTCACAGGATGACTTAGTTTCCTTGACTACTCAGACTTTACCAAGGCTTATATCAACATTTACTTTCACTTTCTCTACATTTACTATATAGTTCTTAACATGATTCCCATTAACCTTGAATGGGGCTTATCCGTCTCGCTTCAACTCAATTTTACTATGCGGGAACACTCTAGCCACAGTTAATGGAAAATACTACGTACACTTTAACTGGCTAGGAAACAAGACAAGTCTTGAATTATACAACAAGACAATATCCCCAGGTTCAAACACTCTTTTTCAATCTTTTTGTGATGATATAGCTTTATTTTTTCCTTGTACAAAGCTGAAGACTCATAAGCTTGGATCTGGAATTCATCCAACTCATTCATCTTACTCATCCTCAAATTTTCAGTATCATTCAACTCAAAATTTATCTTATTTCAATGCCCATGGTGCCTTATTCTCAAGTTCAACTGGCCTTGCCGTACAAAAGCTGATATGGAGAGGCACCTATAGAGGCTTTAAAAGCTGTCAGGTAGGCCAAAAGAACATCATCTAACTTTCTTAACCAATCAGTCCAGTTGACATTCAATATTTGCCAATATGGACTTGATCTCACGATTGGAGACCTCAACCTTCCCACTCATCTATAGATGGTAAGGTGTTGCCACCATATGGTTCACGGTATGCTTTTTAAGCAGGGCCTTAAAAAGACAATTATAGAAGCTGGACACATCATCACTAATAATAGAACGTGGAGTGCCAAATTATGAAAAGAGGTTCTTCTTCAATAATATGGTGACAGTTTGAACCTCATTAATAGGAAGCACAACTATATCCAACTATTTAGACACGTAGTCGTCTGCCACCAATTTATACTTCATCCCCCTAAGAACTCATAAATAGACCCATGAAATAAATTCCTTAATCATCAAGCAACTCTAACTTTAAGATAAGTGTCATGGAGAGCTCATGTTTCCATAAAATATTTCCTTATCGGTGATACTGATCATAGGCCTGAGCATAATCATGGACATCTTTATCGATAGTCAGCCAATAGTACCCACACTACATAATTTTGTGAATTGTATGGGTATCACCATGATGACCCTTAATTGGTGATGAATGATAAGCCTCAAGAATGTTTAGCATCTCCACATCAAGAATACATCTTCGAATGACTTTATCTACACATACCCAAAATAGATAAGGCCCATCCTAGAAAAACTTTTGTACCTCATGCATGAACTGCTTGTGTTGCTGAAATGACAACTCTTCTGGGATAAGATCACTTGCCAATAATTGTTAAAATTAGTAAACTTGGTGATTAAGTCTTAAGAAGCTACCAAGACCCATTCATCTGGAAAAATATTATCAATTTCAAGTTCAGCCTCTAATTTAAGTATTGCCTCCTCTTCGAGGAAGGATAGGTGGTCTACAACCTAGTTTACATTGCCCTTTCGGTCTTTTACCTCAAGGTTAAATTCCTATAGTAATAACACCCAATGAATCAAACTTGGCTTAGCATCCTTCTTTGACATAATATACCTCAAAGTTTCATGATTAATACGAAGTATGACTTTGGTCCCAATCATATAGGAAAAAAATTTCTCAAAAGCAAAAAACCACTGCGAGTAACTTCTACTCAGTAACTGTATAGATTGGGTTAAGAATCTTTTCACGCCTTTGGTCTAGGACAGATCCTAAGTACACACCACTAGAATCATATATGACCTTAACTGGCAAGGACCAATGTGGAGACACAACAATAGGAACCAAGAACAACTGCTCCTTAACGATCTCAAGAGCATTTAGACAAGCATCATCGAACACAAACTTCACCTCCTTTTTTAAAATCTTGCATAATGGAATAGCAATTTTAGAGTAGTCCTTGATGAACCTCCTATAAAACCCTGCACGAACCAAGAAGCTCTGAATAACTTTGACTAAAATAGGTGGAGGCAATTTTTTAATTATCTCAATTTTAGATTTGTCAACCTTTATTCCCTTTTTAAAAAATATTGTTCCCCAAGACTATTCCTTTTTTCACCATAAAGTAACACCTCTCCTAATTTAAAATCAGGTTGCACTCATCACATCTCTGAAGTGCATTAGCCAAACAGGCTAGAAAATTGTAAAAAGTATTTCCTACAACTATAAAATCATCCCTGAATACATCTATAGTGTCCTCCACCATATCAGTAATTATTTACACCATACAACATTGGAAGCTTGCAGGAGCATTAAAAAGTTTGAACTATTTCCTCTTGAATGTAAAAGTACCATATGGGCATGTAAAAGTAGACTTATCTTGGTATTCCAGGCAATATAAAAGTTATTATACCCTAAATAACCATCAAGAAAATAGTACCACCCTCTTCATACAAGTCTGTCTAGCATCTGGTCCATAAACGGCATAGGGAAATGTTAGTTTTGCGTTCAAGTGTTCAAATTTTGGTAATCCATGAACACTCTTCATCCAGTAATTGTTCTCATGGGAACTAATTCATTCTTCTAGTTTGGGACCATAGTGATCCCACCCTTCTTAGATACGTACTAAATAGGGCTCACTCATTTGCTCAGCAATAGGATCAACCACTCCTATATCTAACCACTTTATGATCTCTTTCTTGACCAGCTCTTGGACAGCTAGGTTCAAATAATATTTGTGCTCAATATTAGGCACACAATCTGGTTCAAGTTGAATTTTATGGGTACAGATCCTGTAGGGATTCCCAACAATATCTGCAATGGTTTATCCAATGGTCCTTTTGAATCTATATAATGTTGAGATCAACATATCAAATAGTGGATCAAACAAATAAATACCAATAATGACCAACAAGGTATTGTTGGACCCCAAAAATGCATATCACAAGTGAAACGGAAGGGCCTTTAATTTTAAGATCGATGGGTCCTTAATAGATGGTCGATATGGTGGATTCGCTCTATTCTTCAAATCAAGATCTAGATTTTTTGATGCATAAGAATAAAAACCTTTTCCATAAAGTGTGCTCACCATCTCATCATATTCAACAATGTCATCATTGTCAAACTTCATGATCACTGCCGCTAGTGCCTCCACACTAAGTCACTCCTCAATAGGGGAAATCAATGCATCTTCATCAAAAATATCTAAAATAGACACCACTCTTATATTTTTAGGCTACCGTACAAACTAACTCATATTAAAAGTAACTTATTTTTCATTGAGCCTAAAATACATATGTACAATCTCCATGTCATCCAATGTCCTTCTCGTGGCTAGGAAGGGCCTTCCTAAGATAAGTGAAACATCAAAATCTACCTCACTATCAAGAATCACAAAATAAGATAGAAATATGGTAGAGGCCATCTTAACCAAAAAATCACGAAAAATACCAAGCAATTTTTTCACAATCCAGTTACCCATCAATAATCATATTGACGTCGGCTTAGGTGACCCCAACCCCAAGTGTTTGAACACAGCCAATAGGTTCAGATTAATAAAAACTCCCAAGTTGAACAATGCTCGTGAAAAATTTAAGGCCCCAATAGTATAAGGAATAGTGAAAGCTCTAGGGTCCATTTTCTTCAAAACCAAAGATCAGGAAGCAATAACACTGCTATGATGCATATTATTAGCGGGTTCAATAGTCCCCATCCACTACTTTGTGACTATGTCCTTGATGAACTTTGCATAAATGGCATATATTCCAATACTTCAACAAAAGGTATATTAACAAATAATTCCTTCAACATTGACATAAACTTTTGATATTTTCCTTCTTCCTACTTCTTCTTCAACCTTTGAGGAAAAGTTGAGGGAGGTCGTGGAACAGTTTTTAAGACAGGATCAACTTCCTTCCCCTGACCTTAATTCTTCTTAACTCATTTATCAATACCCATTAATTTTTATGATGACTCACCACTAGTCACCAACTTTTTAGATTCTAATTTGGGTGCATCATCAATATCAAGAATATCATTCTTTGCCTCATCAGCTACCGACATAAGAGGATTAATAGTAGCCTTACCAATTTAAGTGGTGATGGACAAATAGGGACTATCGTTCTAAGGATTTTGAACGTGTTTCTCAAAGTAGTTCCTAGTTGACGCTGATTCAAAGTGGCCAACATCTGAAAAATGGATGCTCTAGCTGCTTAATTGTGGTAACATGTGATTTAACTTTCTAGATTAGTCCCAAAATATCTATCTTTTTCTCCTTAAGGTAGATCACTTGATTCTCTAACCCCCTTAACGAACTTTGTTAGTAGTGCTTCCATCCTTGCATCAAAATCACAGTTCCCTGGCAAAACATATGCATCGCTATTCTCTTTATAATCAACCTTCCTCCACTAGTCATCATTTCTCTCTTGACAATAATCCTTATACTTTACCCTATAGTAATTTTGACCTTAACTCCCTTATTGTAAGTTTTAATAGTCTTGATTAGACCCTTAGCCCTTGGCTAAAAAAACTAGCATCTCTTTGTCTAGGTACATCCCCTTCTCCTCATTATCACACTCATACTGCCTAGAAGTTTTACCATGTGTGCCCACTGCATTCAATTTTTCTGAATTCATAGTTCCAAACTGATTTGTAAGTAACCCTATCTCCATCCTTAGTTGTGTAACTTCTTAAGCCACTTTATTAGCTAGAACTCTCTACACACTGGAAGCTCGAATAACATAAGTATTGGATTCTCTTTCTTCCTCTTGAGTTTTCCACCCTCGATTCGTATTAAAGATTTGATCTAGGATTTTTGTAGCTAATACCCAATATAGGCTCAAAAACTTCCCAGCAGTAATAGTGTCAGCTACAACTCTAGTATTGGCATTCAAGGCTCTATAGAGTATCTCTAGCAAAATATTTCCTAAAATTCAATGATTGGGCACCATCATAAATTTTATCTTGAATGAAATACATGTCTTGTATAAGAGTTTTGAATAAAATTTCCTAAAATTAAATATATCATTCTTTAACTACAGTATTTTAGAATACAAGAAAAATCAATCTAAGAACTGCTTATGGAACCCATTATAAACAATGATTGACGCACAAGGTATTTCTCCCAACTATAGTATAGCTTTGTCTGTAAAAGACAATGGGAAAACTTGAGTCTCAAAGCTTCCTGACTCATCCTAGATAAATTATATGAAGTCTATATCCTAATGAAATTCATGATGTGTATGTTTGCATCATCAATTGACAAACTAACAAATACACTCTTTAGATAGAGTAGTTGAATCATAGCACTCACAATATCAAACTTCACACTTTGGGGAAACTCAGGAGGAATCATTTCTCCTATCACGATTGACACAACATAACCTAAATCATCCTCCAAATCATCATATACTGGAAAATATTAAAAAGTTACAGTGGTTGAGCTCTATCTCTCCTAGATCTTTTGAGCACTTTTTGACAGTTATCTTCTTGACTAATTCTAGCATCTTAAGCTACTCGATGGCAGCAACATTACACTTTGAATTAACTTTAGCTAATAATCGAGTAGTGGTTTCCTTTGTTGTCTCTTAAATACCATATTGATAAGGGAGATTCAAGAAAAGTGGATTATTTTAATGCTTCTCTTGGCAACATTCATGAACATATTCCAATATCCTATGATTCTTATATAGGGTTTGTTCAAGCATTGGATCAGGTGATATCAAGGAATTTTCTTGACTCCAAGTGTTAGAAATACACTAATATATACTCTAAGAGCAATAGAAAAGTAAAAACCAATAACTTCAACAAACTCAATTAATCCATTTGTAATTGTATTCCCCAACAACGACATCAAAATTTGATTTCATCCAAAACTTTACCTCTAAGAAGTATAATGTGGTCATTAATATATAACCCAACAAAGATTGAGGTCGAATACTAAAACACTCTGGGTTTTAGCCTTTAGAAATTTCATGGTTTTTGAACTTTTTGGACATCATAGGACTCACCATACTAGTCGTATGGTAAGGTTATGGGTCAAGTGACCAAGTCTTATGCTATTCAGTATTGGTGGTGTTAGGTGGTTAAGTTTCTGAATTAGGTATGGGTTAGGTGGGTATGAATCATATGGTGGTGATAGGTCGTAGTATTGGGTTTTCTTTCACTTAATCTGAAACTTAGTAACTTAACATGGATTTAAGTATGAGTGGCTCAACATGAGTAGTGAGATAGGGTACGAGTGGTATGGTCCAACTCATTTATTGGACAATGTCAACCTCTCTTGATTTTTCTTAAGATATTGGTAAAGGGTATATTCCATATGTTTGTGTACGATTGGGCTTTGGTGGTCGTATATTTTCTAGTGTTGGGGGTCCAAGAGATGCTTAGGGTATGAATGGTGGGTACGACTCATATGATAGCATACAGGTGGTATGGTGGAGTCGTACTCTCCTACAGGCTTTTTATGTAGTTTAAGTTGGTAATATGGACATTTCCTCTCTTAACATCTTAAGGCCCCATGACTTATATCACTATTAGAGCATCATTTACAATAATATTCTAATCTTAAACACATAGAAACTCTCTCAGATGTTAGATAAAATGGAATATTGGATGATATAACTTGGTAATGAAACCCTAAATAGTTTAAATAGTTTGGAATGGTTGAATGGTAAGGTCTTGGTGGTTATGCTTGGTCTAATTGATAGCCTTGTGGGGTACAAATGAATCCCCCAGACAAACTTTAATATGAACTACTTATGGTGTACATGGGATTCCCCCAAGTCAACTTCATAATGTAATCTATGGGAACATGGGAGTCTTTTCTTCTATAAAAGGTTGGCTAAGGACATTGCTTGAAATATATAGTCGATATGACAATACCACTATTTATAGCCTTGGTTATTATTAAATGGAATAGTGGTTTGGTTGTGTGGCAATGGTTTTAATTAGGCAATAATGGTGGGCTATGACAGCTAATCATGAAGGTTTGAGTCTAATAGACGGACACTGAAAACTCATGTTTGACAATATTAGAATTGGTCATAACAACCACATAAGATACTTACGGGGTACATGAGAATCCCTTAAGTACACTTGTACATATGAATCATGGTAAGCAAAGGGTACTCAGGTATCTCCTACTCCTATGGTATCTCCATTTTATGTGACTACACATATTAGGGCCTATTCAGGGGGTTACTAGAACCATATAGCCTGTGGATAGTTCTAGGATGGTTAAGCTACACATACCCAGGTTAATAGTTTTAATGACATACAAAACCCGGTTCCCTTTCCCAGCATGGTCATATATATATGTATTTATGGTTCTGAATGGATACTATTGGTTTACTTGTTTTTAAAGGTTGGCATTATTTTATCCTAATCCTGAGTGCATACTAGCGTTCACTCTCTAACCCATCTTTGGACAGCTATATTCCCACGCGATACAAGAACCAACTATTCTACTCGTCCTTCTTAGTGATCAGATTTGGGATCAGCTCAGTTGGATTAAAGTGGTGAGCTTTCATATTTTAGAAGTCTCTATTTCATGTCATGGATGTTTTTACATACTTTAGTTATTTCTTAGACATTGGTTTTGGCTATTATTGGGGGTATTTCCCAATTGGATATTCTTTTACCTTTTGATAGAGGCTTTATGGAACTACTAAGTATTGGTATATGCAGTGTCAACAGTGGTGTCAGCCTTAGTATTCCTATTGGTATTGGGGTTGATACCATTTGACTGTATTTATGATTGTTCCATACTTTTGTATTTTGGGATAATATATATATATCTATATTGGAACTCATTTGGCATATGATGTATGGATTAGTTTACGATTTTGTTTTGGTTTTGGTTATTAGATTAGGTTGGTCATGGTCCTAGACCTATCCTTGAGTCTGGAATGGTAATAAATGCTATCTTTTTTTATGTTTGGAATTTAACCAGCTTAGGGTATGCGTATTCAGAGGTTGGGTTGGGTAATGAGAGTGGTTCACGATCTTCGTTAGACTTAGGATGCCCATTATGACAAGGCCCCGATTCGGATCGTGTCAAGTTGGTATCAGAGGTTTAGGTTCATGGTCAATTAGGATTCAACAAAGCTGTGTCGAGTAGAGACTCTTTTAAGGGTGTATAGCTTGCCACACTCATAAGAAAGAGTCTCCAAGGAATTTAGGAAGTGATTCTCTTCTTTATGTTCTATTTTCAAGCTTGGAGTCTAAATCCTCAAATATCTTCTAATTTTATTTGTTCATGTTTAAGGTTATGCCACGATGATCTAAAGTTCATGAAAACTTCTTTGTACTAACTGGGGACAATGTTTATGTGACACGTTCTACTCAAGGTATCGATACTCATTCTAGGGGTCCAATCCTTTATATTTTTGTAGTTCTACCAGTTTTTTCTTTTCCTCCTAAGGCTCCTCAGACAAACATAATGAATGCAGAGTTTCATTAGTTGATCCATACGATTTCTCAATTGGTAGCTTTTCAGGCTGCGCGTGGTGCATCTAGTATTGCATCTTCTAAGGCCACATGGGTTGGACAGTTTATGAAGTTGAATGCTACAATATTTACTGGTTTTAAGGTATAGGAAGATCCTTAGAGTTTGCTAGATTAAATGGAAAAGATCTTTAGGGTGATGTAGGCCACGAATATAGAAGGGGTGAATTTTTCTACCTACCAGCTAAAGGATATGGTGTACCAATGGTATAAGGAATGGGAATAGGCAAGGGGTGAGGTTGATGAGTCTTCCCTATGGAAGATTTTCTCTAATACTTTTCTAGACCGCTTCTTTCCCCATGAGTTAATAAAAGCGAAGGTGTAGGAATTTTTTAATCTAAAATAAAGGAAGATGTTGCTCAAGGAATATGCCTTGAAATTTCACCAGTTGTCTAGGTATGCTATAAAATTAGTATCTGATATGAGGGCAAAGATGAGAAAGTTAGCTTCAGGATAGTTTTGCGAGTTTGTCCTTTAATGCAAGGTCGTATTGTTAATCAAAGAAATAGATATTTCTAGGCTTATTATTCATATGCAATAAGTAGAGAAAGAAAAAGAGAAGTAGGCTAAGGTAGGGGAAAGGTAGAGTAGAAAGTTTAGGTTCTCTGAATAGGGTAGTCAATAGTAAAGTGGTTGGGATGATGTTAAGTGGAAAATAAAAAGTGGGGAAGTTTTGGTTCTTTCTCCATAGCTGCTGCTCCTTACCTAAAGTAGTTGGATGATAGGCATCAGTAGGGTGGCGATATCTTAAAGGCACAGGGTGCCTAATCTCAGACTAGTGAGGCTCAGTTGTCCTTATCATATCCTTTTGTAGGTTCTATGGTCAGTTAAATCGAGGCTTCTATTATAAAGGAAGGGATAGATATTTTAAATATGGTCAGCCATGCCATATGCTTAGAAACTAGCTGGTTGGTAAGGGTTCTTTGGGAGAGAACAAGGTTTTGGTTGCCTCTTCATTTGCTCCTGTACCCAGAGGCTCTGCTTCTGTATCTATTTTTTGTTCTTGTACCGACACAGGCCAAAATAGGTTATATGATATTACGTCCCAATAGGAGTCTAAGGCATCACTTGATGACAGACTGGTAAGTTACAATTCTTTTCTCATGATGTGTATTATTTAATTGATTCGGTGTCCACTCTCTCTTATGTTACTCCATTTATGGCTATGTATTTTGGTTTTAATCCTGAGGTTATTTTGGATATTTTTTCTATTTCTACCCCAGAAGATGATTCTGTGGTTGCTAAAAGAGTCTATAGAGGGTGTGTGGTATCTGTTAGTAGTAACGAGAGTTTGCTAGATTTGTTTGAATTAGATATGGTGAATTTTAATGTCATTTTGGGGATGGATTCATTATACTCGTGCTATGTATCCTTAGATTGTCAGACCCATAAGGTTGTCTTTAGGTTCCCTGGTAAGTCGGTTATTAAGTAGGAGAGTGGTTCCCTACCTCCTAAGGGGAGGTTTATATAAAATCTTATAGTTCAGAGGTTAATCTCTAAAGGGTGTCTCAATTATTTGGTCTAAATTAAAGGCTCTAACTCCGAAAGTCCTTCTTTCTATTCAGTTTTGGTGGTGAATGAATTTCCTGAGGTATTTTCGGATGATCTTCCTAGTATTCCTTCAGATAGGGAGATTGAGTTTGGGATTGATTTGGTTCTGGACACTCGTCCAATATCTATTCCTTCTTATAGAATGGTTTCGACTGAGTTGAGGGAACTCAAGGAGCAACTTATGGATCTTTTGGGTAAGGTTTTCATCCGTCCTAGTATATCCTCGTGGGGTGCACAAGTGTTATTCTTGCCAAAGAAAGATGGTTTCCTTCAGATGTGTATTGATCATCAGTAGTTGAATAAGGTGACGATTAATAACAAGTATCCTTTTCCAAGGATATATGACTTGTTTGATCAATTGCAAGGTGCCAAATTCTTTTCAAAGATAGATCTTCAGTCTGGGTATCATCAACTTAAGATTAGGGAGGTAGATATCCCTAAGATAGCTTTCCGTACTCGGTATAGGCATATTGAATTCTTAGTTATGTCATTTGGTTTGTCTAATTCCCCCACAATATTCATGGATTTGATGAACAAGGTCTTTTATTAGTTTTGGATATTTTTGTCATTGTGTTCATTGATGACATTTTAGTGTATTTTAAGAGTGACGTAGATCATGCTAATCACCTCTATGTGGTGTTACAGACCTTGAAAGAGCAGTAGTTGTATGCCAAATTCTCAAAATGTGAGTTATGGTTTAACATTATCACTTTTTTATTTTACATTATTCTAGTGAAGAGATCATAGTAGATCCACAAAAGTTGGCAGTGGTTAAGAAGTGGCCTAGACCCACGACTCCAACCGACATCAGAGCTTCTTGGGTTTGGTTGGGTACTATAGAAGGTTTGTGAAGAGTTTCTAAGTAATAGCTGCCCCATTGACTAAGTTGACTCAGAAGAAGGTAAGGTTTTCTTGGTTGTATGCTTGTGACGATAGTTTTGAGAAGCTAAATAATAAGCTAACTTCTGCTACGGTTTTGACTTTGCCTGAAGAAAAGGAGGGGTTTGTGGTTTACTGTGATATGTCTCGAGTAGGAGTTGGTTGCATCCTTGTGCAGCATGGTAAGGTGATTACCTATGCTTCTAGAAAGTTAAAGGTATATGAGAAGAACCATCCTACTCATGATTTGGAACTTTTAGTAGTGGTGTTGTCATTAAAAATCTGGTGGCACTATTTTTATATAGTGTGTGTGGACATTATATCTAATTGTAAGTATCTATAGTATGTGTTCACTCAGAAAGGGCTTAACCTCAAGCGGAGCAGATGGCTTGAGCTTCTTAAGGATTATGATATGAGTCTTCACTACTGTCCAAGTAAGGCTAATGTTGTTGCTAATGCTCTTAGCAGGTTATCCATGAGGAGTCTAGCTCATGTAGATAAGGAGGGGCCGGTGTTGGTGAAGGATATTCACCACTTGGCTATACTTGGATGTAGCCTTTTGGACTCCAAGAATGGTAGTGTGTTAGTATAGGAAGTTGTTTGATCATCTCTTGGTGAAAAGATCAAGGAAAAGCAAATGCTAAATCCTTTTTTGATGAAAATCAAAGGTGATATAGGTGAGAAAAAGTTAATGGTATTTGAGATCAGCGGTGATCGCACCTTAGAGTACCAAAGGAGGTTGTGTTCCTGACCTCGATGGTTTACGAGGAAGGGTATTGGCTGAGGCACATGAATCGTACTATGTTGATCATCCTGGTTTGACAAAGATGTATCATGATCTCAAGGTGATGTATTGGTGGAATTGTATGAAGAACGATGTTACTAATTTTATGGACAAATGTTTTGATGTGTCACAAGTGAAAGTTGAGCACATGAGGCTTGGGGGTTTGTATCAATAGATTGAATTGCCAGAATGGAAATGAGAGGTGATCAATATAGATTTTGTTATCGGTCTTCCTCAGTCTCAGAACCAATTTGATTTAGTTTAGATCACTTGTGGATAGGATGACAAAGTCGGCTCATTTCTTACTAATATGGAATCACTTTTGGGTTGAGGATTATGCGAAGGTGTATCTTCATAAGATTGTAAAGCTTCAAGGGGTACCTTATTTTGATCATCTCTAATTTTGGTATGCAATTTTCATCTCTCTTTTGGAGGTCGTTTGAGAAGGGGTTGGGTCCTAAGATAAGTCTGAGTACTTTTTTCATCTGTAAATGGATAGGCAAGCAGCACAGACTATTTAGACATTGGAAGTTCATGAATGTGCGATTGATTATGGGGGTAATTGGATTGAGCATCTACTTCCTATAGATTTTTCTTACAACAATAGCTATAATTCTAGCATTGGTATGGCCTTTTTTTAGGTATTGAATGGTAGTAGGTGTAGATTTCCTATTGGGTGGTTCGAGCTTGGTGAGGCAGATATGTTTGGCCTGAATTTACTTTATTAGGCTATGGAAAAGGTAAAGTTGATTTGATATAGGCTTAAGGTTGCCCAAAGTTTCCAAAAGTCCTATGCGGATGTAAGGCTTAGTGACTTAGATTCTGAGGTTAGGGATACGGTGTTCCAAAAGGTGTCTCCCATTAAGGGAGTAATGCAGTTTGGGAAAAAGGGAAAGCTTAGTGACCGATATATTGGTCTTTATATGGTTTTGAGGAGTGTTGGTAATGTTGCGTATGAATTAGAGTTGCCTTATAGTTTGAGCTCTAATCATCTGGTATTCCATATCTCTATGTTGAGAAAACGTATAGGTGATCCTTCATTGGTTGTTCCTTTAGAAGGATTGGGTATCTCAGATTCTCTGTCTTTTGAAGAGATCTTGGTAGAGATCTATGATCCGCAGGTTTGTAGATTGCAGACCAAGGATGTAGCTTCGGTTAAGGTTCAATGGAGGAACCACAAGGTGGAAGAAGCTACTTGGGAAGCAAAAAAGGACATGAAGTCCAAGTATCTGCATTTCTTTTTTGCTTTGAATATTCGTGCAGAAGGTAGGTATTCTTGATCACATCTTTTTTTTCTAACTTGGTTAAAGATTGGCTGGTTTTCATGCATCTTTATTTTCTAACTTAGTTAAAGGTTGGAATGGTTATGTTGTGGTGTAACTCGTTCTTGTACTACCTTTTTCGTCATTTGAGGATGAATGATCCTAGTGGGGGAGACTCAAACACCCTGGGATTTGTCCCTTAGAAATTTCTTGGGTTTTGGACTTTCTAAACATTATACAAAACACTATACTAGTTGAATGGTGAAGGTACGAGTCAGGTGACCCATTTGTATATTATCCAGTGTTGGTGTTTTGGGTGGTTGAGTTTTTAAAATGGGATGACTTGTGTAGGTACGAGTCGTATGGTGGGTGAAGGGTCATAGGGTTGGGTTTTCCTTTACTTAATCTAAAACTTAGTAACTTAACTTGGATTTGAGTACAAGTAGCTGACCATGAGTCGTGAGATAAGGCACGATTGGTATGGTCCAACTCATATGTTGGATAGTGTCAACCATTCTTCATTCTACCTAAGATATAGGTAAAGGGTATGTGTTGTATGCTTGGGTATGATTGGGGCTTGGTCTTCATATGTTGGCCAGTGTTGGGGGTCCAAGGTATGCCTAGGGTACGAGTGGTGGGTACCACTCATATGATAGAGTACTGATGGTATAGTGGAGTCGTACCCTCCTACGGGATTTTTATGCAATTTAAGTTGGAAGTAATCTAGACATTGCCCCTCTTAACCTCTTAAGGCCCCTTGACTTATATCACTCTTGGTTCATCATTTACCCTAATCTTCTAATCTTCAACACTTAGAAACTCTCTCAAATTCTCTTAAGGCTCTTCGGTTAAGGAAGGCTAGGGTTTTATCAATAGGATCAATTTGGGGCTTACAAGTGTGATTTCTCTCCATTATCTTCTTAATCTAAGGGATGTTACTCCTCCTTCATTGTTAGTTCCAACAAAAGGCATGTTTTAGGTATTGTTTTCATGGCATAAATGTTGTATACTTTTGGGTTTTCAATTATATATTGGGGTTTTTGGTAATAATGGTTGGTTATGGTTTTCCCATGTCTTTTACTTATGGTTTTCATATTATTTTGGTGGTTTGAACAATTGGTTTCATGGGAATTATTAATTAGTACATGATTTTGGATTTGGAAACACTATGACCCCAACATGTTTGATAAATGCCTTTGAGAATATTTTTGGTTAAATTGTTGGATTTTCATTGAACTATTGCATGGAATAACTTTGTAATGGAACCCTGAATGTTATAAATGATTTAAATGATTTGGAATGGTTAAATAGTAAGGTCTTCATGGTTATGGTTTTTCTAATTGAAAGCCTTGTGAGGTACAAATAAATCCCCCAAGCAAACTTTGTGATGAATTACCTATAGGGTACATAGGATTCCCCCAAGTCAACTTAATAATGTAATCTATGGGTACATGGGAATCCTTTCTTCTATAAAACATTGGCTAAGGACATTGATTGCAAGCTATAGTTGGTATTACGATACCATTACTTATAGCCTTGGTTAATATTAAATGAAATGGTGGTTTGGTTCTGCGGTAATGGTTTTAATTGGGAAATAATGGCGAAGTGTGATAGCTAGCCATGAAGGTGTGAGTCCTATGGATGGACACTAGAAACTCATGTTTGCCGACATAAGAATTGGTATTAGATACCATATAAGATACTTACGAGGTACATGAGAATCTCCTAAGTACACTTATACTTATGTATCATGGAAAGGGAAGGGTACACGGGAATCCCCTACTCCTATTTATCTCTGATTCTTGTGTCTACACACATTGGGGCCCGATCAGGGGGTTACATTGGACATATATAGCCCGTGGGTGGTTCTAGTATGGTTAAGGTACATATACCTAGGTTAATGGTTGTAATGAAATGCTAAACCAGTTCTCTTTCCCAGCATGGTTATATATATGTATGTGCGGTTGTGAATGCATATGGTTGGTTTACTTGGTTTTAAAGGTTGACTTTATTTTATCCTTATCCTGAGGCGTGCTAAAGTTCACCCGCTAACCCATATTTGGGTGGTTTTGTCTACACGCGATGCAGAAATCGGTTATTCTACTCCTCCTACTTAATGATCGAATTCTGGATCAGCTCGGTTGTATTGAAGTGGTGAGCTTTCATATTACGAAAGGCTCTATTTCATCTCATGAATGTTTTTAGATACTTTGGTTATTTCATAGACATTGGTTTTGACTATGGGTTGGTATAGGAGGTGTCGGTAGTGGTGTCAGCCTTAGTATTGGAATTGGTGTTGGGGCTGATACTGTTTTACTGTATTTATGATTGTTCCATCCATTTATGTTTTGGGATTTTATATATATATATATATATATATATATATATTGGTACTCATTTGGCATGGGATGTATAGATTGGCGTACGGTTTAGTTTTAGCTTTGGTTATTGGTTGGACTTGTTTCGGTTAGTCACGGCCAAAGACCTATCCCAGAATCTACAATGGTAATAAGCATTATCTTATTATACGTTCAGAATTCATCTGGTACAGGGTATGCACATTAGAAGGTTGGGTTGGGTAATGGGGGTGGTCCCCCATCTTGGTTGGACTTGAGATGCCTATTACGACAAGGCCCTAGTTTGGGTCATGTCAAAACCATAGGTAAAGTTGGGAATATTTTGGTTCAAATTGGAAAAATTGAAAAAGCAAACCAAAATTTAATTTTTTTTTCGGTGTTTAGATTTTTCGGATTGGTTTTGGTTTCAAATTTTAGGAATTCATTTAAACAGTTTGGTTTGCGGTTTTTCGAAAAGAAAATTCAATTAAACCAAAAAATAGAAATTATATATATATATATATATATATATATATTCGATTAAAGTGGCCTATTGCATGTTACAAAAGTTATGTATCATGTTAAACTTCTGGTTATTTCATTTTATTTCATGTATGTTGAGTTATTTATATTTGGGAATGAAAAATCGATTTGAAAAAAATTATTTTCTAAAAAAATTCACCAATTTTAAATGTCCAATCATGACAAGGAAAGGTTCACTACTTTAATCTTCAAACCCGAAATAAAACTCCGAAATAACCGAACTGAATTTGTAGAAATTCGATTTGGTTACGATTGTCATTTTCGTCAACCCAAAAACCAAAAAACCGAATTGATATTAAACAATCAAACCGATCAAACTGAATGCCCACCCCAACCAACAGGGAATAGGCCTAATATCTATCACGAACTTGCTAAAATAGCCAAAAAAAAATGCAGAAAAGTAAATGGGCGGTTTTATGAGAACAAAATAAATAGTAACAAATTTTGATCGCTTTGGTTGAAATCAATATGCGATGAATACTAGAACTATGTTTCCCCTAACTTTCTAACTCTGTAGATTTATCATACTTTACTAAACTATCCCAATACCTTGCACACATAATCTGATAAGATATGTATCACAAACCTTCTTATGAACGTCTTTGATTTATTTCACTCATTACCTTTAGAGTCTCAGAGTGTCACCTTACTAACCCTTATCCTGGATCCTAAATTAATCATTACGTTATTGTGATCTTCTTTTCCTAATATCTACCCCTCTTTTGAAGTAATTATCGAATATAGGCTAATTCCTAATGTTTGCAGTCGTTAAAAAGAAAATCAAACCAAAGAATATTGATCCAAAATGACTTTGCACTTCCTCTACTTGTTATTCTATTAGGGTTCCCACAACTCTAGTTACGTTGTTTAGTCACACATGTTTGCAAGAATGTCCATTGAATTCATAAAAGAATGCATATGAATAATCTTACAATACTTGAAGAATGAAAATCAAAATTCTCAGATTCATATTCAACCGTAAAACCAAGAACAAAGGATTCCAAGATGAAAAGTCGAATATTAGAATCAATATATTATTGTAAATGTAAAGAGTGTGTAAACTATTACAAAAATGCTAAATGGGGTATTTATAGTTTCATAAAAGAAGCTAAAAATCCTAACCAAAAAGTAGGAAAATAAGGTCTGTTGTGGCTATGCCTTAGGAAACGAGTTGTTTAGACTGATGACGACTTGTTGTCAACTTCATTTCCCTTCTTCTGTGCTCTATGGTGATGACTCATTACGTCTCTCAATGAGTCATTTTACAGACTCATCACCTCTCCAGTGAATTTTCAAATTTCAAATCTATTCTCTTCATGCTCAGAACAATCAGCACGACGAGTCGTAGACTATCATTACGACTCGTCATCAGTTATATTTCCACTGGGCTCCAACTTGTAAACTCTCAGGACTTTCCACTATGTTTGCTCAGAACAATCCTTTATATGAATCATAGTCATATCCTATGAGTCATAGCCTATGTCACTTTGTTCTTCTTCTCAGAATCCATCACCGGCACCCAACGACTTAGACAACGAATCGTAGGGTCACCCAATGACTCATTGTCCAAGTAGAAACTTTATTTTATGGAGATTCTTTTCCTATTTTCTTCTACTCACTTTTGACCCTATTTTCCTAAAACACAAACACAAAAACACATCATATATAATAAAAAGTTTCTAACTACTTGCATATTTTCCGGTTTTAAGCATCGATAAAGCCATGAAATTATGGTACATCAACACTCAGGCAAAATACACTATCACCCTAGTGATTCTTTCGCCATTGCAGTAATGAACTATCATTGAAACTATGATAAAATAGTAACTCAGGAATTGTTCCCAGATCTATCCCTTTCACAACACACTCCTAAATTGATTTCAGGGATTTATCCTAATGTGTCAATCTCTTTAACCTAAATTCTAGAAACCTATTTGTCTTCCTAAAACTTCCTATGGAACAATATATCAATTGACTATCCCTCAATAATCTCATCACCACCAATAATCAAACCATGATCCAAAATTAAACAATAAACAACTAAATACAAGATTTTTTTACAAAAAACCACACTACTCCGAGGTATGTCATTCTTATACTAGGAAAATATTTAGTAGGGTACTTGCATCCTAACCAACACTATAACCAACACAACACCATCAATATACCACTATTAATATGGGTTTCCTTAATAGATAATTTCTCTACCATAACACATTTTAGTCTATTTGACCCTCAATGTACCTCAACCACCCAAGGAGCAATGCCAATCAAGTATTATCATGTAACAATGAGAGGGATATGAATCTAACTAAACACATCTAATAACTCTACACCCTCGATCAGCCTGACAACTTATGATCATCAATCATAATCAAGCTAACTTATTTCACTAATCTTATTGACTTTATTATACTATATTCTAGAGATACGATTAATCGATAACTATTGATGTAACATAAGCTTATATGCAATGTAAAACCATAATAAGCCAATTGTAGGTTTTGTCTAGTGACCTTGTCTACTAACTAAACCTATAAACAGTATCCAATTATCACTTTTTTCACATCCTTTGAACTTAACCAAATATGTTACATAACTGTCAATCACACAGTTAAGGTTCAACTTATCAATATCAAGTAAAATAATTATTATCATCTCTACTTATCATATTACAGTAAACAACCAATTTTATTTACCTAGTTAATTTGTCTGGCATTAGTGACATCAACTGCACAACCTACCTTACGTTCAAGTCGCTAAGGTTGTGCAAAATAAGTAAGTTCATCTCAGTTTAACAAATTATTTACAAAGGCATCATTAGCAAGACAACTCATTAATTGGATTATTCACCCAAAGATAACCTAATAACACGCTAGGGCCAGATATAATCATCAAAGATCAGATCACACAAGGATCCTAATCCTAATCATCAAAGGATCGGACCACACAAGGATCCTAAGTATATTGTTAAATTCAAAATAGAAATCAATACATACCTCAAATCTTAGAAATTAAGACACACCTCAAATCACAAAAATCAATACTTAACTCAAATCATGGAAATGGAGACATACCTCAAAATTACATAAATGAAGACATACCTCAAAATCACCAAAATGAAGGCATACCCCAAAATAACAAAAATGCAGACATTACTCAAAATCACTGCAAGACTTTATGATTCATGGACATTCTTTTGTAACAATTCATCTCACATACTTATAATAATCACTTACACTTAAGAAATTTATATATCATATAGTAAAACAATAATATATTCAATGTGATAACAATCCACAGAAGGAATACACATAATATTCTATCATAACACACCAAAACTATTTTAAACACAATTATCTTTTCGGTAAACATAACTAATTAATTAGTAAAAGAGTTACACTTACAACTGCATTGAAAAGTCCAATATTCTACTTAGTCTAACCTCATATCTACCTAAAAGATGCACATTTGACTCATTCAAAAAATAATTCACTACATCAAAATACAATTCTTACACCTATTATTGACCTCTACCAATAAGAATAACACAATTTAAAACTTTAGAATATTACCAAGATACTAATTGGGACCAACTAACCCTATTTGTAATTTCTGAGACACTAATTAGAATTTTCCAGATAATAATTGAATTCAACCCGAGGAGACAACACTAAGATAGCATAATATAAGAGAAGAAAGTGAGGTTGATATCCTAGATGCTTTGTAGCTTTCTACATATTTGATATGGACGTCAACACACAAATCCCTATGACTTTACTCGATATTTGATCTTGTACTGGGAGATAGATAACCTACGCTCTATACTAACTTATTCTAACTGAAATCACGAATCGTGTGGGAACCTACCAAACTCTACCGTAGATAGGAGAATCCTTACTACCCTACATTTAATCACTTAAAAAAATATTTCTAAAACCTTAAGTTTTAGTAAATAATAACTCTTTCTTTTAAAATAAAACTTATTAAAAAGTACATTGTGGAATTAGATTACACAACTCCCTGGAACCTAGTCTAAAGAGGTACATAAGCATGAAATAAATGAATGATAACTCAAGACACAAAATCCATAGGAGTTACTGAAGAATAATCAGTATTGCACATATAGAAACTCCAACTGACTTGCAATATGGCTATATCCCTAAAGAAGATATAGTAAGTGTAGTATCAGTACAATCACACATATTGGTAGGTATCATTGACCAACTAGGATTATAAAGAATATAACAACATATAGAATTCAAGAAGAGATAATGAAAATATGCACTTACAACTCATCACTCTTAACCTACTCCAACTTCTAACTTTATTGCCTTTTTGTTTATAATAGCATTACTTATTTACCCTCAGGGCGTGACTAACACACACATTTCAATGAAACAATCTAACCCACATTTGTCACACACTCACCTGGTTACAATAACTTTACACTTCTCACAATAATCCTATTTTTTGACTACCATCACTCCCTATTCTACTATCATTAACCCTTGGAATTACAAAAACTAAGACAATTAATTAATAAAGAAACAACTAATTCACAAGAAGAGACACTACAATAACATAGAACATATAACTGTACATACAGAAGAATAAGATTCATACATAATTTAGGACATACCTTATATTCACACTTTGCTATAATTCACAATCAAATTCATCAACTTAAAAACCACTTTCTATCATTTCCTTATAATTTATTCATATCAAATTACCTAGTCAACAATAGTCAACTGACAATCATATGTCCAATACAACAAATGAACGCATTTATGCAAGGTGTACACATATACTAGTGTCAATAAGGATCCTTAGTTATTACCTACATGGGACGAACTCATTCTATATACCAGTACTAGTATGGTACCTAATTTAAATAACATTATCAATGTGACACCTAATCTAAATAATTATGTCAGCATGACTCTCGATCTAAATAATAGTGTCGCTGTAATATGCATTCTAAGTATTAGTTTTCATATGACATACAATTGAAAGATCATTATATGCCAAAGTGACACACGATTCATATATCATTCTATGTTGGCATGACACTCGGTCTCGTATCATTTACCTAAATAATTTTAACATAATGCCTAATGTATGATGACAGTTGAAAAATTACAAGTATGCCTGAAGACCAATTCACCACGTATTTTAGTGAGCATTATCAATGTTATGACCTAAAAATAAGGGTCATGATGGCACTTGTTACGGCGAACCTTGACAAGTAAGCCTATCACCCAAAATGATCCACAAAGGGAAAAAGACAAAAATACCCCAAGGAAAGGTTTCTAGAAGAAAGCTGAACCATAATAATATCATAAATGCTGAAAGAAGATAACCAAAATACCATACATTCCTAAAACTTGGTGTTAATAGTGTAAGCACTACCAATACAATCCGAGAATCCAATACTAGGACAACTAAAATAGGATACAGCTCTGACTCTGAAATAAAATAAGGACAGTCTGGTGAAGATAAAATAGAAGTACACCTTGAATGCCTGAAATCAACCACCACCTTAAAAACTCTAATAGATGCCTGAATCAATCGAGCTAAGGCGCACTTGGACTAAGACCTCCATCAAAAGGGTAAAGTAGGCATGACTATAGTCCACTTGTACTCAGTAGGTATCATAGGCCGACCTAGCAAAGTAGAAAATAAAGCATATAAAATACAAACTAAGGGAACATCACTTGGATTCAGAAAATGTCCCATAACAATAGCCCAACCACTTCCACTAATAGATATATAATATCCTCACATAATATAGCAAAATATCAGAAAGTGATACAACATACATTTATGCCACGTATAATTAAGAAAAAGACATCAACATATATGAGAGCAATAGATACAAGTAAGAAAGGATAAAATAATGGATAGGAGATAAGTCAAACAAGATATACAATCATATCACAAGCTTAACAAAGTAAATACAATAAGAATGATAATGATGATAATAATGATAATGATGATAATAATAATGAGGGTTAAGCATGAGGTTTTGGAACAAACTCTATATATACCTATGAAGCTAAATCTACCTGATGTAGGACCCATAGAGGGTTCGTCAACCCATATACTTCCTCATATACACCTGCAAAGCTAAAGCTTCCTGGCATATGACCCGTAGGGGGGTCATCAACCCGTATACAACCAATATCCATGACTCTTCTCCAACATAATCTTCTAAGAAGGTCTATCAGATCCAATATCCATAACTCCTTTCTGACACCTCTCTTAGATAAGGTCTATAATTTGATGTTTCTAGTATTTCTAAAATCTCTAGTATTTCCAGTATTTCTAGTGTTACCAGTGTTTTCTAGAGCATATACATAATATAAGACACACATCAAGTACACATAAAACAACAAGTATATATATATAAAGCATACAACAAACAAGTGAAATTATGTCCATGATACCATGAGTATGTTGATGTAATGTTCACAACGAATTCCCAATTTTCATTTCTATAACCAACCAATATACCAATTATGTGAGATAATTATCCACTCATTATTTCTAACCGTCCATAAATTCCCATATGTTCATATGGCAATAGAATATGAATGCATCACATTTTACAATTGGTAACGCAATAGGCTTTTCATTGAGCAAAACACAGTTATTCTCATGTATATAACTATCAATCATCACATATGACCCCACATAGTCACACATAACATATAATAAATAATATCCACTAATTACATTCCATATAGGCCACCACACGGGCACAACACAACAAGATAAATATTTTTCATGATTAGTTCCAATCCCTTAACATGTATTTTATATAAAAATTAACTACCCACCCTAGTCTGAAAGAGTTAAGCCATAACCTACCTCTATTGCAAAAACTGATCCACTACACTTCAATCCCAATATCTACTCCTCATGAATGGACCTAAAATCAATAATAACATCAAAATATAGAATCTACGTATCAAAAAGAAGCCAACAACACCCATACTCCCTACTTTTGAATCAGCACCAGAACGAACCCCCGAAATAGTTTTTTGAAAAAAAGGGCAAAATCATAACTTTGTTTCAAAAATATGTTCCCAATGTTTTTAAGAGTGTGCAGCTAAAAACCCAAGAAAAAATGAGTTAAAATGAGGATCAAATCAAAGAAAAATAATTTTTGAGCTTTACTAGGTAAATCTTCGAAATCTTTTTAAAATTAAGAATAGAGGTTGTTTTGAAGGTGAAATTAAGGAAAATGTGTAATTATAGTATTAAAAACACTATTCAAGTGAAAAGGGGTGAAATTAGAGTTTAAATCAAGCCTTAAGATTTTTGAGGTTTTGAGCAAATAATCATTAAATTTCACCAAGAAAAGGGTGAATTCTTACCTTAAATGAGATGATAATCACAAAAAAAAAAAAAAATTACCCTAGCCTCCCAATCACCAATAATCTTCAATTTTATGATCTCATGCTATTTTAGAGTTTGTCTCAAAGGGGATGAATAATGCCCAAAATCTTGGAAAATGACCTAATTTATATGAAGCACGGGTTCTCCAGTGTCGCTATCGCGACCTCGAGGTATGCGATCACCGTATCTTGTGGCAAGATAAGGGAAGTGAGATCGCACCCTATCCTTCACGATCGTATATCTTGTTTGACAAGGGTACAATGATCGCGCCCCTTGGCTAGTAATCGCCTCCACACCAGATGACAACTAAGAACATGGAAATCTTTCAAGTCTCTGCCACGTCCCCAAGGTTTATTCAAAATCCTGTTTATGCAAATGAACTACGTAACAACAATAAATTTGATGCTCTAGACTCAATGAATATATCACAATTTTGAAAGGACTTCAATATTGCAAAATTGACCCTCAAAACCCAAAAACACAATTTTCCAAACTGAGAGGTGAAAATGGATTTAAAAGACATAAAACCAAACCAAATATGTTACCATCCTAAAAATTGATGCTCTGGATCTACTGGCACAGTTTTTTCTTCCATCCATTGCACAGATTAAAAGATATGAACTAAAGTCATGTATAAGGCTCTCTAAGCCATCAAAAACTACAATATCGCACAAATGGCACCAAAATACATTAGGAATCATGTCAATGAACCCCACACCCCAAAAATACAAAATGCAACTATGGGGAAAGGTAAAATAGTTAAATCATTAAAAACATATATTTTATCACAATTTTAGATCGTTACATTATCCACCACTAAAATTTAGTTTTTCCTCAAACTAAGGCAAAAAATACCAGAATTAATAAAGAGAAAAGATAACAACAACGTATATCAAACTCGACTTCCTAAGTAGCCTCATCTACAGGTCGATGTCAGCATTAAACGTTAACCACTAATAACTTTAGAATAAAACCGTCTAACATCGCTAGCCAAAATGATGATCAGTTCCTCAACAAAAGACAACTGCTCATCTAACTGAATTGACTCTCAACGAATGACATGACACTCATCAGGAATATAATGGCAAAGCATCAAAACATGAAAAACTGGATAAACAATGGATAAGTCTAGGGGAAAAGATAACTCATAAGCCACATCACCAATAGTTAGAAGAATCTCATATAGACCAATATATATGGGGATAAGATTGCCCCTCTTACCAAACCTCATCACACCCTTCATGATCAGAACTCAAAGGAAAACATGATCGCTAATACTGAATCTCAAGGCACAAAGTCTATGATCAGCATAGCACTTATTCCTACTCTGGGCTACATAAAGCCTATCCTAAATGATCTAAATTCTATCCAAGGACTCATGAAGCAAGTCTGTACCTCAAGTTCTAACCTCAAAAATATCAAACTGTAATACCCCATATTTCCCTAGCTTTGTTTAAGTCTCCATATATGAGTATTTCAATATAAATTTTTCAAAATACTTGGAATCTTTCAGTTTAGAGCTTACCATTAAGTAGGGAATTCAGTCATCTTTCCAATGGTCTAAAATTAGCCAAAATCTGATACCCGGGCAAAGAGTTAGGACAGTTTTTGTAAAATAGTATGCCAAATGTCACACCACTGTGTCGCTAAGGCAATGTAATTCCATCACATTGCACCAATGCCCAGTATCCCAATTTTCATTTTCCAGTGTGACTCCATGATCATGGGGAATCGTGCCAAGGACCAATTTCATGTTCAATGAGGCACCGCGATGGCGCCGCATCACGCTATCAGTCTAGTTCCCAATTGGTGCTGGGATGAAAAACTAGAAATTTTAGTTAGTTTTGAACTTTAATACCAAAGGCATTTAAGTTATTTTTCCACACCCTTGTCATGTTAAAATGCGGAATTAAGACCTAAAAAGAACTAATTGCTTATTATTTCACAAATTACTCAAATTAGAAAAGCTCTCTTCCAAGAAATAGAAACTCTAGACTCTATAATTCAAGATCAAATCTCAAGGATTTCACCAAGAAACTTCAAGAATTAATCTTCTCAAATATGTTATGTGTTCATTGATGGGTTCCTTTCACCCATGGAGTCCAAGTACCGTGTTTTAAATCCAAATTATGATCTTTACAAGAATTTATGATTTTAATTGAGATTTTAACCATGAATTTCCATGAATCTTGGCCTATACCATGTTTTCATGAGATGTTTATTGATTTTGACACTCTACATGTCTAAATGTCGTTGGTTTAAAATTTAATTCATGACTTGTGATGTTGGTATTGAAATTAATATATTTACTACAAGCTCTAAATTATTCCCATGCTTAGTTTACAACATGCACGTCAAGTGTTTGTAAAATGTTTATAAGAATGGATTTTAGTGGATATTTTCATATTTGATCCTCCAAGTTTAGTACTATTTTACTACTATTACTATTGAGTTTTGGGGGTTATGAATACTTGAATATTTATCTATTTACTTAGTCTCAGTATCTTAAGAATAGTCTTAGAATATGTTATGAGCATTGTCAGATCACTCAATTGTTATAAACAGTTAAACTCAGAACAGTTTAGTATTCTAGTGTCATTCAATTAGGAGTAGAATTTAGCACCAAGCGAGTGCAGGGATGAAGACTTCCCCATTAGAAAGACAGAGTTGTTAGTAGCATTCACTGTACTCTAGAACTGCCTAGCCAACATAGGATAGGAGTCACCCATTAGATTAGGCTTGACTACCTCCCAGGGGTATCTCATCAGATTAGACTTAACTCCACCCAGGTGTTACCCATCAGTTAGGCTTGACATCCTAGTTTTCTAGTAGCTTAGTAGATCCACATAGCCAGTGTTAGTACCTATGGCACGATAATAACACCCTTTGAAATGGGGTTATAGGTTGGACCCCATTAGCTCAGATTGGGACATGTCGGTTATATGATACCTCCCACAATCTACCTAGAAATCAGCTCAGTAACTAAGTTTTAGGTTTCTTGACCATAGTATACAAATATTAGACATTTAGTCATCAGATTTTAAATTTTAGTATTTCAGTATTTCAATTTACAGAATATATTCAAAAATTTGTTTTTAAGCTTGGTCATGCATCCTCGGTATTTATAGATTTCATGCATCCTCGGTATTTATAGATTTTATAAATCCTTAGTATTTACAATTTTATACATTCTCAGTATTTATAGATTTTATGCACTCTATTCAGTACCTAATGTTAAACATACATGTTCAGATGATTATTTATTTATGTTCATGAAATCATGCATATCAGCTTACCTCATTTAGCATACCAGTACATTCAAAGTACTAATCGCCTACCTTTTTCTTATGCTATGATGTTTCATCTTATAGGTTCGAACGTCCAGTTCTCGAAATGCACTTAGACTTCTCAGGATTTAATAGTAGCAGAAGTGAGTCCTCTTATTTCGAGGACAGATTCTTTTATTTCATGCTTTTGGTTTAGTAGTCAGTTGTAGTTAGTTGGGGCCTATCCCATCAACTCATATTCTGTCAGTTTAGAGGCTTTCAAATACTAAAGTCAGTTATTCAGTATTCATACTTCAGTTGATATTGCTAGATTATTTTATCAGTTTGGCATTTACAGATTTTATTAGTTTTCATTAATTAAAACCTTATGGCATAGTATTTGTTCTTCTTTATTGTCATTATATTATTTAGTACTCACAGCAGGTACCAGGTCATGAGTTAGCTTGTGGTCCCTCGGGACTGTAAGCACCGTATGATGCCTAGGGTGTACTCTTGGGGCATTACAAACTTGGTATTAGAGCCTAAGGTTTTAAAGTATCTTAGGCAGTCTGAAAGCTATATCAAGTAGAGTCTTGTGCATGGTGTTTAGCGCACCACACTTATGGACAAGAGGCTATGAGGTGTTTTAGGAAAGTTTTCCTTCTTTCAGTGTTCATATCGTGTGAGTCAGCTTGAGATCAAGTTAAGATCTCTATTTAATTCAAATTTTCCTTCCATTTATAGAAAATGCCTCCCAAAAGGAATAATAAAAGAAAAAAATAAGAATCAGCCTGCACCTCCGCTCATTTATGGTGATCTCCTGAATGAGCATGTCTCTCATACTAAATTTAGAGTTGTTTTTACTATCTTAGCTTATTTAGTAGTTGCTCAGAGCAATCTACTGTCTATTGTCCTATCTAGGCTTTTAATTCATGCTCAGTTGAGTAAGAGGAGAGATCGTAGGATGAAGGAGAGGAAGAATAAGAGGGACAAACTAAGTAGTTTTAAACCTAGGTCAAGGGGCAGTAATCACTCCTAATTCCATCATAAATTCTCAGGATCATCTCATCCCTCAGCCAGTATGCCAGTGCCTAAGATTAAGAATGATAGCAGAGATAGAGCACTAGGCTCTAAGTCATAAGGTAGTGGCAAGGGTGTTTGTATTAATCCTCTTTTCGGAGAATGTGGTAAGAATCATAAGAGTGTTATAGAGGTGGCAGTGATGTGTATTTTTGGAATGACAGGCTAGCCCACAGAGTCATAGATTACCTAAAGAGTGGCCAACAAGGTCGGTCCAACCATCCTCCAGTTTTATCTGGCCACCTGACTCAGTAGGGTGCTGCTTTCAGTGCTACTAGTGGTCAGTGTCAAAATAATCTATATGTATTTCAGTCCCGACAGGATCAAGGAAGTTCCCCTGATGTGGTTATGGGTGGGTTATCGACCTTTCATTTATATGTTTTTGCCATGTTAGATCTTAAAGCTTTCTTTACTTTGTAATCCCCCCTATGTAGTTGTCGAGTTCAGTGTAAGTTCCGAAATCTTAGCAAAGACTTTCTTAGTATCTACCCTGGGGGTAAATCTATCATAGCAGATGGGTTTATAGAAATTACTTGGTTACAGTATTCTGATGTATGAGAATATGCTAACACATTTGAGGCTTTTAACTCTAACTAATTGCAAAGTCTTAAGCAACTTTTGGTTTTATTTATCATTTTCTTATGATATTGTAGTTGTAGCAAGGATGGGAGGAAAACATAGGAAAGATGAACAAAATAAGTAAAATCTGGTACAGGTAAGCTGATATGAGTTTAACGATATTTCTTGCAAGCTGTCAGAGATGTGGTAAGCTACCAGAAAAAGGTGTCAGGAAGAACAGTGAAGAAGAGTTGTTGGATGAAGGTGAAAACATTCTCAATATATCGTCATAAGTGTGGTAAGCTGTCAGAAGATACCGTCAAGTAGTATAGAACATGGTGAAATAAATTAAAGGTCTGATGACATTTGCTACTCGCCGTCACTCCTCTGGTAAGCCGTTGAAGGACATCATCAGAGTGAGGCAGATCAAGTTAATAAGGCACAACTTTTGATGGCATATCTAAGACATCTTCAGAAGCCTGATGATCAACACTAATATGCCATCACCTAAATCTGAGCCCAGCTGTGATTTTGTTATTTTATTACCTTAATTAGGCTTTAGTATAAATATTATCTTTTACGGTTTCATTCACAACTTGGAAAGAAGCTTTTGACATTTTGCAACTTAATAAAGGGGAGTTCACTTGTTTTTGACTCTCTTAACATAGAATTCAATTTTCCATCCTTTGATTTAGTTGTGGGAAATTCTTATTGTACTTGAAGGAGAAACAACTTTGACTTTCATATTTTGTAAGTTCACTTGCTTTAAGTTATGAATTTAATCTTTGTTATCTCTTTCTATCTTATGAGCAACGAAAACCCACAACTAGGGTTGTGGGATCTATGATTATTATTTCATTGATTTAATTGTTGGATTAGGGTTTGAGTGATTATGGGAACGTCTTGAAATTCTGTTGTTTTAACTTGAATCTATTAGTCGCAAACATTAGGTTATGCCTTAGGTTTTATTTGCTTTTAACGGAGAAATAGACTTGAGGTCGTGAATTATCAACAGGGATAAGAAAGCTACCAACCTTCTGTTTAATGATTGATGCCATAACTAGATCAATCTACCTGAGATAACATTTGGTTAGAAATAGATATGTTATCTATGTTTGAGATTTAGATAATAAATTGTCTGGTGAGGTCGAGAAATAAGTCAGATAGTATCATCGGCATAGATAATCTGTTGTTCCCACCTATCACGAGAATCATGAATAGTTATTATTTAATGGAGATTAATATTCATAGTGATCACAATCCTAGTTTTTCTATATCATTGATTCAAAATATTGAAATCTAAGTTTTGAGTGCTAAAATAAGTTGAAACGTTAAAATTTGTTTGATTGATAAAAACCCCTATTTTGTCTTTTTTATTATTTATTTGAATTTAACTTGTAGCAATAGTTTCGAACTAGTTTAATCACCACTCACATTGTTCTCTATGGATTCAACCCTGACTCTGATGTTGGGTAAATATATTGATGATGACCGCCTTGCACTTATTTGAAGTGTAAGTTGAGTGTTATCAAAAATGGTGTCATTTTTGGGGAATAATTTGGCGTATTGAGTTACTTTGGAATTTTAGTTACTTGGTTGAATTCAAACTTGTAAATATTTGTTTTGATTTCCTTTGTTCTTGTGTTAGGTAGATTTTCTTTATTTTTGTTTATTTCTTACTATGGCATCATGGAATGAATGTAAGTTTGATGGTGGGAAATCTTGTCTGGATAATCCATGTCCATATTGTGATGGACCCCACTTTTGGCAAGATTGTAGATATGCTCCCTGGAGAGAGATGTGTACACCATCCCCATCCTACCGAGAGTACAATTGTTCTTTATGTGGTGGTCAAGATGGACATTGGCGTGATTGCTCAAATGCCCCTTCCCCCTATTGCACTAACCCAAGTTATAGTTCTTCTTATGAGTATGATAGGTCTTATAGTCAAGAAAAGAAAGAGCAAAGCACTAGAAAGAGTAACATTGAAGCTATGCTTAAACTAATGTTGGATCGTATAGACACAACGAATGATACCATATGTGACATACATTAAGACCTTAGGGAATTTAATAAGGGAAGAGAAAGGATAGAAGAGATGGATATTGAGGTCAATCATCCAAAACACTTTTCTACATTATGTTTAGATGATATCTTATCTGTAGAATCATTTAAAATAATGGAAGAGTGCGACGATGAAGAGCAAGATTCCTGTACTGATAATGAGCTTGATGTTGCTCAACCCTTGGAGATTTCCCAACCAACTGATCCAACCATGAGGGATGATGCCAAGATTGAGGGAATGGTGCTAGAGGCAAAAGAAGAAGCCAAGTCAATCTCTTATGAAGACTCTAGCCCAATTCAAAGTAAAAATGTTGAGAAGATGAATAAAAGTGACTGTGTAGAGGATAGTGTAAATTTTTAAGTAGGATTTGTTGGGCCACACTCGAAGCATTTTTCCACATTATGTTTATATGATATCTTATCTGTGGAATCACCTAAACTAGTGGAAGACTGTGAAGATGAGGAACAAGAATCCTATATTCTTTATTTTACACTAGATAAACAACATAAAAACACACCTCACTTTAAGATTGAGTTGTTTACCATGCATCATTCATTAGTCGGCTTCTTAATCTTTGTACCACCTCACTTTGAGCGAGGCAAGAAGAAGGACTCTAAGTTGGGAGTGAAATTCATATCCTCAAGGTGGAGGAAAAAGCTGAGTTGGGTCATGCCGTGACGTCAAACTAGGCACTTCTTAGGATGCAACCCAAGGTAATTTGTTGTTTGTATCCATATTATGTGATTGACATTAGATCTTTGCTCCCAAGGTGCAACAGGTATGTTTCTAACTCTCTTGTTTTGATTTGACGTGTTGGGAACAATGCATGACGTTAAGTTGAAGGTGTGGCTACTTGTGGGTGTTGATGTCCTCCTGAGATTTTTGTTATCGTGCCTCTTTTCCCTAAATTATTGCTCCTAGTAGAGCCAACATATTTAGGCGTAGTGTGTTTGTTTTGTGATGTGTTGTGGTTAACTGGAGAAAAATAAGTATCTAGAGCAGTTGACATATTTTTGTTGATTTTTGAGACTGATAAACACGTCTCCATTGGTCTATTTTATAACTGTGTGATATACATTTATATGTGACCACTGTGCATCTTGTTATGGCATTATTACTAGTGACATGATATCCACTGCTAAATAATCACATGAACCGGATAGGTAGTATCTTGTGATGCACCTTTGTGCTATGTATGTGTGAGATACTACTTAGTTCCCTTTGTGTGTTAAATCCAAAACTTTCCTGGTTAGTCTTACCTTGGTTAAAAGATAGGGGTTAGGAAAGGATCATAGGCTATTTTGATTTTTAAGTCACTTTTTGCCTAAATGACCTTCCTTGTAAACATGATATCTTTTGATCCCTATTTTAAGCCTGAATTGACCATTTCTTTCGATGACACCTATCACCTTCCCATTTAGATCATAATGAACCTGTTTTGGCCCTGGTCCTCCTTGGATACTGTACATCTAGACTTGGGTAAACAACCTATGTTGAGGGTGGCTATCATAAGGGTACATGATGTAAACTGAGTATGAAGAAAGGTAGAATAATAAAAAAATAATAAGTGAAAAAAAATAAAAAGCTAGGTGGTTTGAAAGAAGAATAAGAAAAGAAAAAGAATGAAAAAGAAAAACCACATCTATTCTGAATAATATGTGATCAAGAAAAGGAGAAAAAGAAGAAAAAGTTTAATAAGTGAACCCCAAAAGTTAAGGTAGTGTCAAGGAGGCTTAGTCACTCTAAATACCATTGAATATCATACCATCCCTTATCCTACATTACAAGCCGAAAAAAACACCTATAATGATCCTAACTTACCTGTTTGGACACCTTGGTAATGAAAATAAGGGCAAGCATATGGTATTTGACATGCATTGATTGGAATTTCTTTTTGAGAGTAAGTGTCTCTTGACTGTCCCTCCATTGACATGCTTGAGTTCATATATGAGTGAGGAGGGACTTCTTTGTTGTAAGGGCATATCGGTTGCATTGCTAGATGTTAACTTGTTTTGATAGTGTAATATTGGTACATGCATGGTTGTTGTTACTGAATTGATGCCGTATCTTGATTTCTTTGGGTCACGTTATTAATCTTCATGGATATGCACAATTGGATTGAACGTGGATAGTGGCATGAGATTGAGCTAAAATTAGTAATCAACTGTGATAGGTATCTTATGTGTCTCTTGGTTAAGCATCGTAGTATGGTGCTATGTAGTTGCTTGAGGACAAGTAATTGTCTTAAGTTGAGGGTATTGATGTGTGAGTGGACGCTAACACATCTAAGGCTTTTAACTCTAAATAATTGTGAAGTCTTAAGCAACTTTTGGTTGTTTTTGATCGTTTTCTTGTGATATTGTAGTTGTAGTAAGGATGGGAGGAAAACATAGAAAAGATGAACAAAATAAGTAAAATCTGGTACAAATAAGCTGATATGAGTCTGATGGCATTTCTTGCAAGCCGTCAGAGATGTGGTAAGCTACCAGAAAAAGGCGTCAGGAAGAACAGTGAAGAAGAGTTGCTGGATGAAGGTGACGAGATTCTCAATATGTTATCACAAGTGTGGTAAGCCGTCAGAAGATGCCGTCAAGTGGGACAGAACATGGTGAAATAACCTGAAGGTTTGACGACATTTGCTACACGCCGTCACTCCTCTGGTAAGCCGTCGAAGGACATCATCAGAGTGAGGAAAAATAGGTTTATAAGGCATGACTTCTGACGACATATCTGAGACGCCATCGAAAACCTGACGATCAATGCCAATATGCCATCACCAAAATCCGAGCCCATCTGTGATTTTGTTATTTTATTTCCTTAATTAGGGTTTAGTATAAATAACATCTTTTAGGGTTTCATTCACAACTTCGGAAGTAGCTTTTGACATCTTCTTACTTAGTAAAGGGGAGTTCACTTGGTTTTTACTCTCTTAACTTAGAATTCAATTTTCCATCCTTTGATTTAGTTGTGGGAAATTCTTATTGTACTTGAAGGAGAAACAACTTCGACTTTCATCTTTTTTAAGTTCACTTGCTTTAACTTATGAATTTAATCTTTGTTATCTCTTTCTATCTTATGAGCAACTAAAACCCAAAACTAGGGTTTCGGGATCTATGATTATTATTTCATTGATTTAATAGTTGGATTAGGGTTTGAGTGATTGTTCGAACGTCTTGAAATTCTGTTGTTTTAACTTGAATCTATTGGTTGCAAACATTAGGTTATGCCTTAAGTTTTATTTTTTTCTAACGTAGAAATAGACTAGAGGTCGTGAATTATCAATAGGGACTCAGAAGCTACCAACCTTCTGTTTAATGATTGATGCCGTAACTGGATCAATCTACCTGAGATAACATCCGATTGGAAATAGATATGATATCTAAGTTTGAGAGAATTAGATAATAAATTGTCTGGTGAGGTCAAGAGATAAGTAAGATAGTATCATTGGTAGGGATAATCTACTATTCTCACCTCTCAAGAGAATCATGAACAGTTATTATTCAATGGAGATTAATAGTCATAGTGATCACAACCCTAGTTTCTCTATATCATTGATTCGAAATATTGAAATCTAAGTCTTGAGTTCTAAAATAAGTTGAAATGTTAAAATTTGTTTGATTGATAAAAACCCCTATTTTGTCTTTTCTTATTATTTATTTGAATTTAACTTGTAGCTATAGTTTCGAACTAGTTTAATCGCCACTCACATTGTTCCTTGTGGATTCTAGCCGACTCTAAAGTTCGGTAAATATATTGACGACGATCGTCTTGCACTTATTTAAAGTGTAAGTTGAGCGTTATCATGTTCCAGTGAATAACTTTAGTTGATTTCAAAAATAGAGTCATTTAGTTTTAGTTTCCCAATGAAACAGTCAGTGAATAAAGGGGTAGTATCTCAGTTCTTAGCAGTCATACATGTTTTCCGATTCCTTCTCAAAATCCAGTGGAATCATATGATCTAGAATTAGAAGCATGGAACTAGGAGTTTAGCGACAGTAGTAGAGTTGGGATTGTGTTATCTGAATTTGAGCAAAACATATTTCATGGGGCTAGTTGGACAAAAGGTGAATAACTAGGCCTGAAGCAGTGTATTAAAAAATTTAGGTTTGTTGATTCAAAACATATGTTGCATATGTGATATTTGTATTCTATGTTGAAATTAGTATGGCTATTACATATTTAGGGATATCCAGGATATATGTTAGAACCTAAGTTTGCATCTTGGAAGATTGAGCTAATCGAAAAAGGAGTTAAAATTCTAAGTTAGTAAATTTTAAGTTGTTACATGATGAATGTTGGGGCTATAGAGGGCTAAGAGTTGTATCTCAGAAGAAAGTACTTGCAGCGGGTTTTACATTACCAGGTATTGTCTTTCAGTTTAAAGTATAGTGTTTATGTGCATTATTCTACCCAGACTCTAGAGTAAAGTGGTGACAGTTTAGTTTAGAGTTGTTGATTAAGTGGTTCACAAACGTAGAATGATGACTTCAAGCTAAGGGGGAGATGGTAGAACAAGTAACCAAGTCAGGCTCTCAGATTCTAGTAGTGACGGTAGTGTGTTGTAGAACAGCATTAAGGGAGGATGATTCCCAACCCATTCTTATATCAATGCATAGTTTTGTTCTTCAGTTATCACTATATCTACTCATGCCTTACATGTCAGCTCTATGATTATAGCTCATGTTCGTGTACCTTATAGAAAATCAGGTACTCTCCCAATTCCCAGTATGAGGCATTCCAGTCCACTTAGTAGTATGAATCATGATCCATAAATTTAGAAACTCCAAAATTAGGTCATGCAGCTCATGACTCATGGCATCATGCTTTATAGTATGTTCAATTCCAGTACTCATGTTACACTCTTAGTGGCCAACAAAATTTAGTTCTTACATCATGAATGTCCTCAGTTTTGTCCTCTTAGATGAATTCAAGTCATGGATACCTTATTCCGAAGACCTCAGTTAAGTGTCAAAGTCATTCCATCATACTTCAGGTCCTCATGTTTAGCCTTTCAGTGACCTCTCCTTATGAAGTGATAGTAGTAATATGAAATTCCATAAATGGAAGAGAGTAACATTTCTTGGATACATCCCATGTAACAAGATCTAGTTTGAAGTAGTAGGTGCTTAGAAGTTGACTCTCTCGTTCTAATCTCAGTCGTATGACCATTCCTATGTCATGACATGTATCCAAGGAATCAGTCCAGTTCATGATATTCAGTTCATATAGCATGTTTCAAACTTAATTATGTTATCACATTCCCATTCATGCATGTTCAGTAAATGATCTCAGGTTCATCAGTATTCTCAGCTTAAGGTAACAGTCTTCCTTAGCCTTGCTCAGTTCTATGTTCAGTTAGAATTACAAACTTGGTACCCATTACTGTAGCATATTCAGTCAGGCATTCATGAATCAGTTCACTCCTGTACTCATGCATCAGATATGCATGTTTATATGGAAAAGCTCAGCTTATCAGTGATTTCAGCCATGCAATCAAGTTTCAGATGTGCATGTATAGTGTGTAAACTTAGTCTATCAGTATTTCTCAGCTTAATCAGTCTCATTCGATGATGAATTTTCTCAAGGGGGAGATATTGTAATACCCCATATTTCCCTAGCTCAATTTAACTCCCACTATATGAGTATTCCTAAATAAATTTTTCAAAATACTTGGAATCTTTCAGTTTAAAGATTACCATTGCGTAGTGAATTCAGTCAGCTTTCCAATGGTATAAAATTATCCTAAATCCGATAACCGAGCAAAGAGTTGGGACAGTTTTTTTAAAATAGTATGTCAAATGGCACACCACCACGTCATGGAGCCAGGCCAAATGGCACTTGTCAATTTCCAGTGAGGCATGGTGATTCCATCGCATTGTGCCAATGCCTAGTTTCCTAATTGTCACTTTTTGGTGTGACTCCTCGATCATGGCACGTCGTGCCAAGGACCAATTTCACTTTCAATGAGTCACCACGATGGCGCCGCATTGCGCCATCAATCTAGTTCCTAGTTGTCCATTTTCTAGTAAGCCAGTACGATTGTAATGCGTCGCGTTGGGATGAAAAATCAAGATTTTCAATTAGTTCCGAGTTTTAATTCCAAGGGATTTTAAGTCCTTTTCCAACACCCCAATTAGTTAAAACATGGAATTAAGACCTAAAAGAGCAGTAATTGCTCATTCTTTCACAAATTAGTCAAACTAGTAAAGCTCTCTTTCAAGAAACAGAAACCCTAGCCTCCACAACTCAAGATCAAATCTCAAGGATTTCACCAGGACACTTCAAGAATTAATCTTCTCAGGTATGTTAACTGTTCATTCATGGGTTCCTTTCACCCATGGAGTCCAAGTATTATGTTTTAAATCCAAATTATGATCTTCACAAGAATTTATGATTTTAATTGAGATTTTAACCATGAATTTCAATGAATCTTATCCTATACCATGATTTCATGAGATGTATGTTGATTTTTACACTCCACGTGTCTAAATGTTGTTGGTTTTAAATTTAATTCATGACTTGTAATATTGGTTTTGAAATCAATATATTTACTACAAGCTCTAAATTATTCACATGGTTAGTTTACAATATGAACGTCAAGTGTTTGATAAAAGGTCAACAAGAATGGATTTTAATGGATGTTTTCATATTTGATCCTCCAAGTTTAGTATTATTTTAATCAATCGATCTCGATGACCCAAATACTATCATATCCATGGGAAGAGTGAGATAACCCGATCACAAAATCTATAATGATTCATTCCCACTTCCACTCGGGAATAGGTAATCTGTAAAGTAATCCACCAGGCCTCAAATGCTTGGTCTTCAGCTGCCGATAACAAAGGCAACGAGCTACCAAATCTGCTACATCCTTCCTCATACCATCTCACTAGTAATACTGCCTTAAATCCCGATATATCTTAGTCGCTCCTAGAAGGATGGAATACCTAGAACAATGGGTCTCCTCAAAAATCAATCTAATCAGGTCACCCACTCTTGACACACAAACATGGCCCCTAATCCTCAAAACTCCATCTGAATCAAGTGAGGCTTACTTAGTCTCTTCACTCAACACCTTACCTCAAATTAACCTAAACCCAACATCATCAAACTAATGATCTCGAACCTACTCCATCAAAAAAAAATTGGCCTCTATAAATTCCAAAACACACCCAGTTGTCAAAATATCAATCCTAACTATCTGATTAGCCAAAGACAAAACCTCTAAGACCAAAGGCCTCTTCTAGGTGAAAAGATGGGCCAAGCTACCCATGCTAGTCGAATTTTGGCTCAAGGCATTTGCAACCACATTAGCCTTTTCCGATGATAGAAAATAGTCTAATTCATAATCCTTAGAAATTAAAGCCAACGACACTACCTTATATTAAGATCTCACCAGGTGAAGAAGTGTTGAATGGCACAATGATCCGAGAAAATCTTACAATAGACTCCATACAAGTAGTGCCTCCTTAACTTCAAAGAAAAAACAACCACATAGAACTCTAAATCATGAGTAGGGTAATTCATCTTATGGGGATTCAACTGACAGGAAGCATATGAAATCACCTTACCCCCATACCTCAACACAATACCTAACCAATACTCGATGCATTACAAAAGATGGTAAAACCTATGCCCTCCATTAAGAAATTCAACATAAGAGCTGAAGTCAACAAATTCTTGAGATTTTGGAAGCACATCTCACACATATCAAACCACTAAAAAGAAATCTCCTTCTGAGTCAACTTAGTCAAAAGAAGTTGTAATGGATGGGAAACCCTCAACAAAATACCCATAATAATCTGCCAAGCCAACAAAACTCTAAATGTCAGTGGGTGAAGTAGGTCTAGCCCAACCATGAACTGCTATAATCATAGATGGATCAACCATAATACCCTCTTTAGTCACCGCATGACCCAAGAAAGAAATAGACTCTAACCAAAACTCACACTTGGAGAACACAGCGAACAATTTCTCATCCCTCAATCTCTGAAGCACAATCCATAAATGCTTCTCGTGATCAGCCTTACTCTAGGAATAAACTAATATATCATCTATAAGTACAATAACAAAGGAATTAAGAGATGGTCAAAACACCTAGTTCATCAACTCCATGAATGTGGTTGGGGCACTGGTAAATCCAAAGGACATGACCAAGAACTCATAATGATCATATCAAATCTAAAAAGTTATCTTCATAATATCCGAAGCTCTAATCTTTAACAAGTGATACCCGGACCTCAAATCATTCTTTTAAAACACCGCAGTACCCTGAAGCTTATAAAATAAATCATCAATATGAGGAAGGGGATAATTATTATTAACCTTTACCTTGTTCAACTATTGATATTCAATACACATCTACATAGAACCATCCTTCCTCTTGAGAAACAAGACAGGCGCACCCCAAGGAGACACTCTAGGTTGGATAAATACCTTATCCAACACCTCCTGAAACTTATTCTTCAATTCCTTCAACTCTACTGAGGCCATCCTATAAGGAAATATGGAAATGGTCTTGGTGCCCGGCTCAACATCAATAGCAAAATCAATATCATGATTCGGAGAAATACCAGGAAAATCCATAGAACACATCGATGAGCTCACGAACCACACGAACAAAATCTAGAGAATGGATAAAACAACACTAGTATCATAAATATGAGCCAAATAAGATAAACACCCTCTCTCAACGAATCTACGAGCCTAAGAATAAGATTTAATTCCCTTAGGACCTGAATGAAGTGCTCTCTTCTAAGCTATCCTTGGCATACTCTGCAAAGCTAAAGTCATGATCTTAGTGAAATAATCTAGGATAGCATGATACAAATCCAACCAATCCATATCCAAAATAACCTTGAAACTAACCATATCTAACATATTCATGTTTTCCCAAGTCTCACGCCCAAAAAAAGTCAAAACACAGGATCAGTACACCTGATCTACTACTAAGGAATCTCTTATAAGGTAGATACATGATAGGCATGGCCAGAGGATCCCTAATATAATCAAAACCCAAAACAAAATATACAAACACCTAGGAGAAAGTCGACCCATAATCAAATAACATAGATGTAGATTTGAAATGAATAGAGATAATACCTATGATCACAACATCTAAAGCCTCTACTTTAGGTATGGATGGTATTGCATAGCACTGTCCATGACCATCAACTAGTTAAATAGCCCTACGATGACCACTATGGGTTCTGCTACCTCTACCTCTTACACCTCTAGAAAAAAACCCTTCTTCTCATTGTTAAAATAAGAGTATCTTGAATCACACGGAGGGGAAATTCCTTGGATACATAGAAAAACTCATCATAAATAAAGAAACCTCTAAACTCATCCTGACGCTACCTCTCTTGGTGCCTCCTTAAGATACTTGAGGGTTGGGTCTATGAATCCTTACCTAACCCCTATACTCTAAAGAAAATACCTCAAATACTATTATTTATGTTATGGCTCTCTGAAGAGAAAGATTTATAGTAAGCCCTTCTAGCAGAGACCCTACATGAGGAGGTAACATAGATAAAGGTTGAACTCTTGATCTTGGAACATTATACTTAAATGTTGATGCTGAAAAAGAAATGGTACTCTAGGTCTAAGAAGTACCCAAAATAAAGTAGGTGCAACTAGAGGACCCATAGTCATGAATGGAGAAACACCATAAATAAACTTTGGCACAAGAGGAGGTACAACAATCGGAGCTCAAGGAATACCAAACAAACTCAAAAGAGAAATCTACAAATAAGTTAACCAACAAACCAGAAATCCCTCCAAGACTGAGGTAGAAGAAAATTGAGGAACTTGAGTGGAACCCACACCTCCAACATGCTTAACTCAAGGCTTAGGAGAGAGTCCTCTAGCACTATTCCTAGAGAGGGCTGATCAACAAGCCCATCCACTCCCTCGATCCTATCCATGACTCGAGGCTCTCCCTTTAGGTGAAGGCAATGCAACTCTAATCTTGCAAGACCTAGTCGACACCATCTGCACAGAAAGAATGCATAACTCAAAACACTAGGTATGTAAAAACTTCGCACAATAAGGAACCAAAATGAAGGAAGTTTTTCTAAAGAAATCCTATAACCTCTCAAAGATAGATATGGATGTCTACATACCAATCTATGGGACCCTCTTAGAGATCCCATTCTTACACCATAGAGACCAATGAACCCAACTACTCTAATACTAATTTGTAATGACCCAAAAATAAGGGCAGTTATGGCACTTGTTATGTCAAACCTTGAAAAGTAATTCTATCACTCAAACTAATCCATAATAGGGAAAAGATAGAAATACCCCAAGACAAGGCTTCTAGAACAAATCCAAACCATAACAATATCATAAATACAAAAAAATATAACCAAAATACCATGCATTCCCAAAATATGGTGTCAATAGTGTAAGAACTACTAATACAACCCAAGAATCCAATACGTGGACAACCAAAATAGGATACAACATTATTTTTGAAATACAATAAAGACATAGTCTAATATAGGTAAGATAGAAGTAGACTTCTTTCTAAAATCAACCACTACCTTCAAAGATCTGCTATATGTAGTTTTGATAATGAGCAACTAAACTATGAGGAACCAAGTCACTAAATGTGCAAGGTACAGTATAGCTGGCATGCATCTTCTGTATAGTTTTGTCATCTTATGTAACAAACTTGAAGGTGCTATTTTGTGCTATTTTGTACTGACTTAGATAGCTAGTCCAATGAACTTTTAATCCCTAATCATCACCCAGCTATAAAAGAAAAGAGAAACCTTTTCAATAATTGGTTTTTCCACAAATTATAATGAGTGAAGAGAGTAAACAAAACCCCATTTTAGTACTCCTCAAGTTTCCTACTTTATGTGAGCTTAAATTAAACTTGTTCTTGAGTGAGTGGTGATTTGTAATTGAACTACTCGTTATAAGAGTAGTATTTTTCCTTTTGAGAGAGCTACTTAGGTAGAGTTATATAAGCATTGTTGCTGATTAGAGTTAGTCAGTAGTGAGGGTCCTTGGTAAAGTTACCAAAATGAGCTTGTAGTAGAGTTACTACTAGTGAAAAGATCCTATAGGTACACTAAAATCTTACTATAATCAGGAGGTTAATTATAGTGGATTTTGTTGGTGCTTGTTAGAGAAAGCCATGGTTTATCCCATTCTATGTTTCCACATAAAATTCTTGGGTTCTTACCTTTTTGCACTAACTTTGATTTCCTGCACCTCATAGTTTCTTTACTATTCTATTGTGTGTGATTTACCTTGAGGGACCAAGTCCTTCACTGTGTGGTTCAACCCCCAAGGGTTCCAATAATTGGCATGTGAATCAGGTTCACTCTAAAAGGTTCCCAACTAGAGTGTTATTATCATAATAGCCATTTAACTAAACTAGGGGTGGAAAGAAAGGAAGAAAAAATGGAAAGATTCCTGACTGTGAAGGCTTTAGATCTAACCCAGCTGAAGAAGGCACTGATGTTGCACTTTTGGCAACAAGAATTGTTAAACATATAAAGAGAAGTGGTCTGGTTAGAAATGGAATTGGTAAGATTCAAAATGGTCACAAAGATAGTTGCTCTGAAGGATTTATGAAAAATTTCCAAATACAAGAAGATAAATAAGAAAAGGAGGTAACTCTTTCAGATATTAAGAAGAATCTAGACAATTACACTCCTATAAAGATTAAAAGGCTTGCAAGTGTGTTGATATATTAAGTATGTTAACTAAATATTGAGAATAACTCCTTAGAAGATATTATAGAGAATCAAAAGAATGAATTGATTTCCTTAACTCTTTAGATTTCTTAAATTGAAAAAATGGCCACTAAATTAAAGTCTAAAAGTCTGAATTGTATAAGTCAACAGAACAAGGAAGATGATATAGATGGTAAAGAAAATAGGCAAGCATCAAGGCCTCAAATTGATATTGAAGAAAATTTGCAGACTTCACAATTTATGACAGCACTTTATGGTAATAAAGAGTTTAATAGGGACCTAGTCAACTTATAGAAAGAGTTGAATAAATCTCATAAATAGATGACCTCTTCACATACTCCTTCTAATCTAATTATTTAGAATGCTGATAAGGCCAAAGGACTGAGCTATCAAGGAGAACTCCACCCCGCTTGGTGGAAAGGAAACACTGTCAATAGTGCTAGACATAAGGCTTTCAAACCTAGGAGCAATAATTATGAATAAAATTTGCACACTAAAGGGAATTGTCAAAGATGGATAAGGGATGGAATAAAAAAATTTAGATATGTTCGAGAAGAGAATACACAGACAAATAGATTTAAGAATCTATTAAAATAAAGAAGAAGTGTAGACCTAGTAGGGAAAAAAGGTTTTGATCACACCATTATCCTCCTATTGGGAACTCCAAATTAAGTGGGTTATCGAATCTAACTTGTGATCATGTTTCTTTGTACGGAAAGAGGATAGCAGTCAAGAATAAGGCATTAACTAAAAGGATTCAAAGCTAAATTATGAAAATATTGATTGTGTTCTCTCTCTCAAGACACTTCAAGATAAAGGTGTCTCATTGTGAAAGAGAGGATTCCAAGGGAATTGGTCCCAAAGAAACTCATCATTAAGGAAACTTCAGGCAGTATGAGGGAAGTAAAAAATCTAAGATAAATTAAAGTTGAGCTTGATCAAAATGCCCTGAACCAATATCTAAATTAATATCACTCCTCAAATCTGGATCTGATCATAATACAGGTACACAAAGTAATGTAGGTGCATGATTAATCTAACTCTTCTCCATACTATTGTAGTTATACGTCCATAGGGATAGCTTAGAAGGAGGACAACTGAAGCTGCACAAGTACAAAAGTCAATCAAACTGAGAGGGACCTAGTCCTATCTCTTATGTTAGTACATACAAAATTCCTAAGTAATCACAAAATTTGTCTAAAAATTCATGCATCTTTCTCTTCTCTAAACTGTCAAATCTCTTATAAAATGAAGAGTCACACATTAGATTCGGACATGTCAGTTCAAAAGGAACAACTCCTAAAGACATTGGTCATTTTTAAAGTAAAAATGCAGATCTTCTCATCAAATGTACCTCAACTAATCCGATTGATCTTCTTAAAATCAGAAATCATTCCTAAGCAAAACTAGATCATCACTCTTTCTCAAATCAAATAGATGATATCTTTACTTCCTCACACTCTGCAAAAAAACCAAAACTCATAGTCGAGTTAAACTTCACCAAGACTTTCTTAACCAAAGAAGTTAATGCTCTATAAATCATAACAGAGATTTCACACCATGGTTTTATGTCCTTAATAGAACGAAAAATTCCTACACCAAAAAACCCCAAATTTCCTGTGTTGTCCAAATTATTTAAAAAAGTTGAATTCTCTGAAACAGAACAAGTACCAGATTATCCTACATACTTAGACTTGAATAAAAATTTTATTAGTTGTTTGATAAATAAATCCCTATTAAAATAGTTGATATGTCCTCCAGTGAGAACTGGGAAATTTAGAACCTACTACCACTTGTTTGCAGCAACATAGAAAGCTCAGTTGATGGAATAAAATAGGAGGTTTTTGATATTGATGAAGTTAGTATAAGATAAGATAGGTTCTTACCTCTAGGGGGTATTATTTCCTTCAAAAGGAAAGAAAGAATGATCTTACAATTTAGAGGACTAGGTCCTCCATATCAAAGTCTTATAGCTCCACTAGAATAAGGTCAAAACTTATAACTATCAAGAAAAGGAAGAACTCTGAGGGACCAGGTCTCATGAAAATATTGACTGATGATAAAGGATAAGCAGGTAGTGAGCGCAAAGAGAAAAAGAAATAAAGAAAAAAATGACATTTCCAGAGAAAGAAGGATTGGGAACTTGAACACAGAATGTGCTATTAGAAAGAGTGTTTGATCCTAGAATTTATGGCAAACCTAAAATTATTGATTTAGTTAAATATGTTAGGTATCAAGGCTACTTACAGTTGTTTGAAGAATCAAGCCCCATGGTGTTTAGGAATGAGATCAGATAATTTTACTTCACCATAGAATCTCAGAAGATGGGTTAAGCTTGTATGCATAAGTGGAAGGATAGTCTATTTATTTAAATAAGAAAGAACTAGGAAAATGCTTAGATGTACTAGCTATTGGAGTTAATACTATTGTAAATCAATAGCCCATAGTTGAGTGCATGATCAATGCCTCTAAGATAGGAGGAACATTTAGAGCAGTAATGAAAAAAAAGATCCTAAAATATGAGTTCCAGTTGGTATTTGAATTTATCAACAAAGTTCAATTGCCAAGATCAGGGAAAACTACCATTGCATCTAGTTCTGATCTTTTCTTGATAGAGTGCCTAAGAAGTTTTAAATTGATCAATCTACCTACTATTATGATTGACCATATGAAAAAAGTAATTCTTGAGAAAAAAGGAACACATACAATTCCCTATGGGTACTTGTTGAAGAATGTCTTCAAACATTTTAATGTGAGTGGAATAGAAGGAACACTTGGAATAGACAAATAAATGATTATCCTAACAACTCCTGTAGAAAATACATGTGTTGAAAACAAAGTTGATTCTATGTCTCAAGAATCTGAATTATTAGTTGTTCAAGAAAGGTTGGGAAAAGAAATAGAGGAGTTAATAACTATGTTGGGTTCCAAAGATGCTGAGATAGTGCATCTAAAGTTGCAGATTCTAAAGTTGTCATTTGAAGGACCAGGTGCCTCTAATGAACATACAATTAAAAAAGTGAAAATCTAGAGTAGAGTGGATAAAATGATTGGTAAAGTTCAAGAACTGAATGTTAAAGTGAAGGATCTTACCAAGTAGTTGTTAGATGCTCATAAAGCCAGAAATTCAAGAGTTGAGATGTTTCTTAAGTACCTCTCCCCCAAACCACCCTCAACCTAAGTCTTATTATCCCTGTCCTCAAATGAATCTTGCATCAGTTTCATATCCTACTCTTGTATTGGCTTTTGAAGACAATAGTTTGTGCATTTTTGGCATAATTGTACTAGTACTAATCTCTGGTTATGAATAAATAAATTCTTCTTGTGAACTTTATTTATTTCCTTTACTTTCAGCTATTCTTCATGTTAGTATTTCCTAGTGTCCATGAGTTAATTAGTCTATACTTATCTTTACTTGTAGTTTACTATCAATTCTTTACAATGATGCAAAAAGGGGGAATACTAACTCGCATGTAAGGACCAGATGTGGGTGTCTATAGAATCATGTTGATAGAGAAAAGGAAATACACAGAAGTATGGAACCATGATGACAGTGGAATCATGGTGATAGGGGTAAGTTAATTCTACCAAATGACAACAAGATACCAGATTCTTATGTTGCATGAAAGAAGAGGCATGATGATAGGGGAAACATTCATCCTCAAGTGTAATCACTCTGATTAAATGTAATAGATATGTCCTGATGCTCAAATAGTATGGTTTGGTTTGTCATTATCAAAAATAGGGAAAATTGTTATATGTAGTTATGATGATGAACAGCTAAACTATGAGGGACTAGGTCCTTGGATATGCAAGGTACAATAAAGCTGACACGTATTTTCTGCACAATTTTGTCATCTTGTGAAACAAACTTGTAGGTGCTATTTTATACTGACTTGAACAACTGGTCCAATGATCTTTTAAGCCCTAATCATCACCTATATATAAAAGGAAAGATAAGCCTCTTCAATAATTGGTTTATGCATAAATTACAACGAGTAAAGAGAGGTAGCAAATCCCTATTTCATTACTCCTTAAGTTTCTTGCTTTATGTGAGCTTACTTTGAACTTTTTCTTGAGTGACTGCTGATTTGTAATCAAACTACTTATGTTATAAGTGTAGTTTTTTTCCTTTTGAAAGAGCTACTTCGGTAGAGTTATCTAAGCATTGTTTCTAATTAGAGTTATTTAGCAGTAAGGTTCCTTGGTAGAGTTGCCAAGATAAGCTTATAGTAGAGTTAATACTAGCAAAAGGATCCTAGAGGTAGGCTGAAATCTCACTATAATTAGGAGTTTGGTTATAGTGCATTTTGTTAGTGCTTTTTAGGGTAATCCATGGCTTTTCCCATTCTGGGTTTCCATGTAAAAATATTGTGTTCTTACCTTCTTGCACTAACTTTGATTTCCTAGACCTCATAGTTGTTTTACTATTCTATTGCATGTGATTGACCTTGAGAGACCTGGTCCCTCACTATGTGTTACAACCCCCAAGGGTTCCAAAAAGTTCTAATATGCCCAAATCAACCAAGATGGGGTACACTCAGACTAGGAACTACACCAAAAGAGTGTAGTAAGTATGAGTATGGTCCATTTGTAATCAATAGGTATCATAGGATGATTGAGCAAAGTAAAAAATTAAGCATACAAAATGCACAATAAGGGCACACCACCTGCAATCAGAAAATGTCCTACAATGATAGCCCACACTGCTTGTACTAAAAGTTCTATAACATCCATATATAATACAACAAAACTCCAGAAAGGAATACAACATACATTAATACCACGTTTACATAAGGAAAAGGGACCAACATATGTGAGAGCATTAATTACAAGTGAGAAAAGGATAAAATAAAGGATAGGAGACAAGTCAATAGGATATACAATCACATCATGAGCATAACAAAGTAAATAAAATAAGAATAATGATGATGATAATGATAATGATAATAACGATAAAGCATGAGGTTGTCTCACAACCTCCGTATACATCTTTGGACCTAAAGCTACTCGATGTAGGACTCATGGAGGGTTTGTCAACCCATATCTAACTTCATACACACCTATGGATCTAAAGCTTCTCAATATAGGACCTATGAGGGGTTTATCAACCCATATAAAACTAATATCCATGTCACTTCTCTTGCATAATCTTTGGATAAGGTCTATAAGATTTATTACCAATATTTATGACTTCTCTTCGACACCTCTCTCAGATAAGGTCTATAAAATTTGATGTTGCCAAAGTTTCCAGAATCTCTAACATTTCTAATATTTCTAGTGTTACCAGTGTTTTTGAGAGCACATACATAACATAAGACACATATCAAGTACATATATAATAACAAAAAGTACATATATAAAACATACTACTAGTGAAGATATAGTGAAGATAGTATAAGCTACTTTTTAGGATATTTTATACTTGCAAGTGATGTGCTCATAGTGTGTATTTATATGTCTTGTTTTCTACTTTTCTTGATCATCCTATGATATCTACTGAGTACAAGTGGACTCTAATTATCCCTGCTATGCACTTTTAGTGCAGAGGCAGGTATAAGTGTGACATGCAACAGCTAAATTCAAGCAGTGATTTTGCTATGCCTTCAGAGTTTACCTTAGACATCCTCTTATCTAGTTTGTCTTATTCTTTATTTCATATACAAACTTGTAGTTTTTGGATTTCCAGTTCTATGGTCAGGCTTTGAGTTGTATTTTGATTTTTCTTACACTATGATACCTGGTTTTGGAATGGTTTATAGTATTATTATGATTTAGATGTCTGTTATTTTTATGCATGTATGTTTTGACTTTTTCTAGCAATCTCGCCTTTGGGTTTATGTTCTAGTTATCATTTACATATTAGTTTGGGTGATTGTCTTACTTGTCATATCTTAGCCATAATAAGTGCCATCATGACCTGATTTTTTAGCTCATGACAATTTAGTATCAAAGAAGCTAGGTTTATTGGTCTTATTAGTATAAGAACAGGGTGTCTAGTAGAGTCTCACAGATTGATAGGTAGGCATTCGTATCTATCTTTTAGAGGCTATAATATATCTTTGGGAAATTTTCTTTATTTTGTTCCTTAACATGTGGGTTTTTCTATACCCTATGTTCTAAATTAAGTTTTACTCATTTTAGCATATATGGTGAGGACTAGATCTAGTAAGACTAGGGATTCAGAGCTAACATCTAAGGAGAAAAACTTACCTTAGTTATGAGGTAGGGGTCATAGATGGGCTTGAGGTAGAGGGCGATCAAGAGGATCTGCCCCTTCTAGAAGTAGTACTAGGGGATCTTCCCTGAGCTTGAGGTTGAGCATTCTAGGGATGTGGATCCTACTCAAGTCCTATAGAGTTCTTCCATCCTAATCTTAAAAGGTTATTGATTTATCTAGACTTGTTTGGAGGTTGTTCTTTTGCGTGCATTTTGTATTCCTCCAGCTTCGAGTGTTGTACCTCCATCTGTGCCAGAGTCTGTTTATTGTGTTTCTCTAATTGTGAGTGTGATTCCTTCATCGTTACCAATATCTACTCATGGTATTCCATAATATTCGAGTGATTTTCTTCTTTTATGCCAGTATTTGAGTATGGTATTCTATGTCTAGGGGTTTAGTCTTCATCTATGTTACCTCCTCAGGTAGGATCACAGCCTCCAGATTAACTATGTTTTCTATTACTTCAAGACTTGTTATGTCTTTTGAGGATAAAAAGAGATTTGAGAGATTTAATTGCTTGGGTCTGCCTAAGTTTAATGGTACAGTAGGTGAGAGTACCTATGAGGTCTCGAATGATTACTGAGAGAGGTTGTATACCATTGGATAGCTTGAGTCACAAAGAGTTTGTTACACTACCTATAGTTAAGAGATGTAGCGAGAGATTGGTAAAGGTCACTTCTTAGTTGCAGACCTCTAGGTTCACCAATTATGACTTGGGATTACTTTGTCAAGGATTTTTTAGATAGGGTTGTACCATTCAATTTGAGAGATCGGATGAGAGATGAGTTTGATCACCTAGAGTAGGGATCCATAACTATTGTCGATTATAAGGCACTTTTCCATGCCTTGTCTAGATATTCTATTACTAGTATTTCCACCAGGTCTAATAGATTTGAATGTTAGAAAAATGATTGGATGTTTTATTTTCGTTAGTTATTGCCAAGATGGTAGTGTTAGAAGAGTCATTTCAGAGTATAGTGGATCATGATATGACCAAGTCTTTCTGTCGAGTGTCTCGGGGAGGTACTAAGAGGGTGAGCATTTAGGGAAAGTTTAGTAGTCACACTCCTCGAGGTGGAGATTTTAGAGGTTCCCATAGGTACCACGATAGCCTTGTAGGGTTCAGGTAGTAGGTTTTTTGGTTTAGTTGCTTTAAGTAGTTGGGTGTCATCCCAGGGTGGTCATTCTAGCTTAGATGTAGCTCCTCAGATAGAGTCGGGCCATAGATATTGCTATGTATGTAATAAGTTTAGCCATGTGGTCAAAGATTATCCTTGTCGTATTTTTACGCCTACTCTTATATCGATAGTAAAAGGTGATCCTCAAGAAGGTAGAGGTACTACTGGAGGGGGGGTAAGGTAGAGATAATGGTTCTCACATTAATGGTCACAAGGCTACTCAGTCTGGTGGTGGATGTGGATTATGCTATCTATACCCGCCATACTTGAGGGAAATTCTTTTGACATTATTATCATATGTATCATCCCTATTTGTTTCAAATCTGCATTTGTGTTATTTGATTTGGGGTCAACTTTTTCCTATCTATCTGTATATTTTTTTTTGGGATTTTATTCTACTACTGAGCATCTTTACATTCCTATCCCTATATCTACCTCCATAGGAGACTCTATAGTTGTGGATCGGGTGCACCGATCTTATGTTGTGACCTTGGCGGGCTGTGAGACTTAGGTAGATCTGCTTATCCTAGATGTAGTAGATTTTGATATCATCTAAGGTATGGATTGGTTACCTCTCTACTATGTTATTCTAGACTGCAATGATAAGACTATGACCTTAGCTTTTCCAGGTGTGGCAAGGATAGCTTGGAAAGGTACATTTTATTCGAGTCCCAAGAGAGTTATATATTTTCTTTAGACTTTTCACTTGGTAGAGAGGGGATATTTGTCTTACTTGGCACATATTTGTGATAGTAGTGTTGATTCACCACATCTATTAGATTTTATTCATATTTTTTATGAGTTCATAGATGGCGGTATGCCTTTGGATCGTGATATTAACTATGCTATTGATATTGATCTGGCCACCAAGCCCATCTCTATTCCTCCTTATAGGATCGACCCAGTGAAATTGAAGGAGTTGAAGATTCAGTTGTAGGAGTTATTGGATAAGGGATTTATCCAGCCTAGTGTATTTCCTTGGGTGCGTCTATCTTATTTGTGAAGAAAAAGGATGGTTCTATACATATGTGTATTGATTACCGATATTTGAACAAGGTGACAATTAAAATGAAGTATCCCCTTTTACATATTGATGATTTGTTTGATTAGCTTTAGGGTGTTTTATTATTTTCAAAGATTTATTTAAGATTTGGGTTCCACCAATTATGGATTAGAGCTTTAGATATTCTCAATATAGCTTTTCGGAGTCGGTACAATCATTATGAGTTCTTGGTCATGTTCTTTAGGTAGATTAATGCCCTAGCCTTATTCATAGAGTAGCTGAACTGGGTGTTCTAACCGTATCCCAACTCCTTTGTCATTATATGTATGTATAGATGATATTTTGGTTTATTCCAAGAGTAACGCCGGTCATGATGAGCATTTGTAGATTGCGCTTCAGAGATTAAGGGATGAGAATTTTTATGTTATGTTATTTAGGTGTGAGTTTTGGTTGGAGTTTGTTTCTTTTTATGGACATGCGGTGATGAAGAATGGTATCATGGTCGATCCGGCCAAGACTGCAGTAGTTTGTGATTATGCTAAGCCTACTTCTCCTACCGAGATTTAAAATTGTGTTTTTTTCATAGGACACTACCAATTCTTTGTTGAGGGTTTTTCATCTATTGCGGTTCCATTGACCAAGTTGACTCAAAAGAAGATTCCTTTCAGTGGTCAAATGGTTATGAGGCATGCTTTCAAAAGCTCAAGGATTTATTGACATCAACTCCTATCTTAACTTTGCCTAAGAAGGATATGGGATTTATCATCTTCTATGATAATTTTGGTGTTGGGTTAGGTGTCATATTGATGTAGGAGGGTAAGATGATTGTGTATGTTTCTCATCAGTTAAATCTCTATGAGAAAAATTATCCTACCCATGATTTAGAGATATGCGCAGTTGTATTTTCTATTATATTGTTGAGGTATTATTTGTATGGAGTCCATTGTGAGAACTTCTCCGATCACCATAGCTTTTAGTATTTCTTTACCCAAATATATCTTAATATGAGGCAGCGTCATTGTCTTAAGTTGCCTAAGGATTATGACGTTATCATTCTCTATCATACGAGTAAGGCCAATGAGGTTGCGGATGCCTTGAGCGAAAAGTCGACTAGTATTGGTAAATTGGCGCATCTTTTGACCCAGGAAGTCCTTTGGCCTTAGAGGTTAATCCTTTGTCTAACCAGAAGTTAGGCTTGTTATTTTGACACCTAGGTGTATTTTTTCATTTGTAGAGGTTAGATCTTCTTTGTTGGAGTAGATCTGAGCTCATTAGCTTGATGATATTAGGTGAAGAGTGATTCAAAATAAGGTATCGAGTAGTAAGGCTAAGGAAGACTTATTTGACTCTAATGGTGTCTTGAGGATAGGAGGCTGAGTTTGTGTGCCGAGAGTAGGTGACTGGGTAAGATTGATTTTGGAGGAGGCTCATTTTTCTAAGTATTCCATTCATCTAGGAGTAATTAAGATGTATCAAGACTTGAGACAGCACTACTGGTAGGGTGATATGATGAGGGATGTAGAAACTTTGTAGCTTTTTACCTATGTTGCCAGTAGGTAAAGGCCGAGCATTTGAGGCATGGTGATTTGCTTTAGAGGTTTCCCATTCCTAAGTGAAAATGAGAACAAATCACTATGGATTTCGTGAGTGGGTTGCCTCGTACTTGGTTTCTTGGTCATCATGGATCGATTAACCAAATCTTCTCATTTTATCCCTATTCAAGTTTTCTTCATTGTTGAGAGATTATCCCATGTCTATGTTCGTGAGATAGTTCATCTTTATGGTGTGACAGTGTTTATTATCTCAGATAGAGGTTCAGTGTGAACTTCTCACTTCAGGAATGCATTTCTAGATGAGTTGGGTAACAAGGTTAATTTAGCATAGCTATTCACCCCAGACTGATGGTAAATTAGAGTAGACTATTTTGGTTTTAGAGGACATGCCCTATGCTTATGTTATAGACTTTGGAGGCCAGTGGGAGCAGCACTTAGCCTTGGCAGAGTTTGCGTATAATAATAGATACCATTTTAGTATTGAGATAGCACCTTTCGAGACCTTATATGGTAGGTGTTGTCGATCCAGAGTTGGTTGGTTTAAGGTTTTTGAGATTAAACCTTGAGGTACAAACTTGTTTTATGAGTCTTTGGATAGGGTTCTGGTCATTTAGGATAGACTTCAAGTAGATTAGAGTAGGCAGATGTTCTATGGGGATCATAGACTTTGTGAATTGAGATTTAGTGTGGATGATGCGTCTTCCTTCATATTTTGCCCATGAAGAGCATGATGAGGTTTGGAAAGAGGGGCAAACTTAGCCCCAAGTATATTGGGCCATTCGATATTCTTTGGACTATCGAGGACATAGCTTATGAGTAATCATTGTCCACAGAATTTTTGGTTATTCATCTAATTTTTCATTTATCCATTCTACGGTGTTATATTTCGGATGAGTCTCATATCATTCTTTGGGATTCAGTTTAGTAAAAGGAGAAGTTGTCCTTCTCTGAGAAACCAGTCTATATTTTAGCTAGGGATGTTAGACAGTTGCATTCTAGAGATATTCTGATGGTTAAGGTCTAGTGAAGACTCCATCATATATGAGGCTACTTGGGAGGTCGAGTCCTACATGCATAGTAGCTATCCTCATTTTTTCTCTGATTCATGTATTTTCCTTGCCTTTAGTCCGAGGATGAACTAGATTCTTAGTGGTGGATATTGTAACGACTTAATTTTGTAAATTATTCATTTTTATTTGATTTGACTATTTTGACTATTCTCGAGTCTGCTACATGATGTTTTGGGGTATGGGGATGATTGGAATAGTTTCCAATGTATTTCCATGCAATTTGTTCTAGTTTGTGGTTTTTAGAGATTAAAAGGGCTTTAAAGTTGACTTTTGTCAGCATTTATTATTCTATGTATCGAAAGGAAAACTGACTGCGTAAGCAGATCCAGGATGTCAATTTTAGATTAGTAGCATGGTTGCTTTGATTTATGGGTATTATATCTCATTTTAACCCTCGATTTGAAAGATTGTGAAATTGGACCTTGGGGTCAATTTGTGAAAACAACCTCTTTTCGAAAATCTGATGTCACCATTGTTTGTGACATTTAATTTGATAGGGTAGCATAGTTCATTTGTATTTTCAAATTTTCAGATGAATACCGAGGGGTTGGTGGAGACTTTAAAATTTTCCAAGTCTTAGCCGGTGCAATCGCTAAAGCAACTCTATTGAGTCTGAGACGTCGAATTCAATAGGGTGGTATAGTTTATTTTCATTCTTGAGATTTCGAATGTATACCAAGGATTGGTAGAGACTTGAAAATTTTCCAAGTCCTAGTTGGTGCAATCGCTAAAGTGACATTTGGGTTGCTTTAGTGGAGGCCGCTTAAGTGGCTAGCCAGTCACTTAAGCAACCCGACTCACTAGTAGGCAACTGCTAAGTCGACAAATTGTCCGCTTAAGAAAAGGCTTCTAATGCGATCGTTTTTCCTCTAAAGCGGACTATGCCAGCTCATGGGTACTGCTAAAGTGACACTTGCCTGCTTTAGCGGTGACTGCTTAAGGAAACAAGTGGTTGTTTAAGCAGTCAAGCCCGGCATAATAGAAAAATTAATTTTCTTGATTGTTCTCCTATTTTTGAGACTTTGAGCTTCGGATTTTAGAGTTTTTAGGCTATCTCTTCTATTTTAATGTTTGGGTAATCTCCAAATCACTATTTCAATTATTTACTTTGATTCTCTTCATTTAAAACCCATTAATTCATGATTTCTAAGTGAAATTTGAAGATCCATAAGGCCTAAAAATGGATTTTCTTCAATATAAACCATGTTTTAACCCCTTTTCACTTGATTTTCTTCTATGGATTTCTTTAATCATGGGTAATGTGTTTACAAAAAAAAATCTTTTTTACCCTTTCTTTTTGAAAACCCATTTTAAGGGTCCGTGTAATGCCCCGAGAGCACAACCTTGGCGTCAAACGGTGCTTACAGTCCCGAGGGACTACAAGCTAACCCATGAGCTAGTACCTGTTGTGAGCACTGGATAACATGATCATAAATGCAAAACAATACTGACATGTCATAACGTTTTAATAACTGAATTCAAAACTAAAATATGATTCTATAGAAATAACTGACTGAATCTGATAAAATACTGATAAACTAGAGAACTAACTGTAATGTCTAAATACTGAATAACTGACTCTGATGTCTAATAAGCCTTTAAAACTGAATGATTATGAGTTGATGAGACAGGCCCCAACTAACTCCAACTAACTACTAAACTGAGACATGAAATAAAGTAAGTTTGTCCTCAAAATATGAGGACTCACCATTGCTACTGCTGAGGATCTGATAAGTCTGATTGCAAGCCAGGAACATAGCGTCAGAACCTATGATATAATACATCATAGCAGAAAAAAAAGGTATATGATCCGTACTTTGAATGTAATGGTATGCTAAATGAGGTAGGCTGATATGCATGGTTTCATGAACAGAACTAATAATTAACTGAATATGCATGTAAAGCATGGAGTACTAAATGGAGAGCATGAAATATATAGGTACTGGGAATATATGGAAATTTGTAAATACTAAGTATGCATGAAAATCCATAAATACTCAAGATATGTGAAAATCTGTAGATACTGATGCATGACCAAGCATATAACATGAACTGAGTAAAATTTGTAAACTAAAATATTGAAATAACTAAAATTTGTATGCTTTGGTCAAACAACACTAATACTGAATAACTGAACTGGGACTATAACCGAGATTGTATCTGAGACTGTGAGAGGTATCATCTAACCAACATTCCCCAATTTGAGCTAATCGGGGTCCGACCTGTAACCCCAGTTGGAAGGGTATTAATATCGTGCCATGGGTACTAAAACTAGCTGTGTGGATCCACTAAACTGATATAATGTCCAAAGGACTAAGGGTGTCAAGCCTGAACTGACGGGTGATCCTTGGGAAATAGTCAAGCCTAATCTGACGGGTGACTTCTCATATCCTATGTTGGCTATGTAGTTTTGGAGTATAGGGACTGCTACTAACAACTTTGCCTATATGATGGGGAAACCACTTTCCTTACACTTGCTCGGTGCTAAATCCTACTCCCAACTGAAAGACACTGAAATACTAAATTGTTCTAAGTTTAACTGACTGATATTTGACTATTCTGATAATGCTCATAGTAAGTTCTGAAGACTATTCTGTAATGTACTAAGAATAGACTACATAAACAGTTATGGTTTTCGGGTATTCAATACCCCAGGACTCATAAACAACAATGGTAAAATGATACTAAAGATTGGAGGACAAAGCATGAAGGTTTTTATTAAATCAATCACTCTTGTGGTCATTTTATCAAACACTTATAGTTTATGGTTTAAAACAATCATAGGAAGGTCATGGAACTTATAGAAATAACATGAATTCGACATAATAGTATTAAATCATGATTTAATTCAATAAATAATAATATTAAAACATGGAGGATTGAATAACAACAATAATTTCATTGAATCATGGTATAAAATCACTAGTACATGGAGATTCATAGGTGAAATCACAATTTAAAATCAATTAACTCGCAAAGATAAAAATTATATAATTTAAATAGGATACTTGGACTCCATGGATGAAAAGAATCCATGGATACTTCTAACATACCTGGGATAATGAATTTAGGAGGGTTGATGGAGAGTTCTTGAGAATTGGCCTTGAATATGAGAGTTAGGGTTCTTGTTCTTGAAGAGAGTTTATTTTAATTTGAGAGAATAATGCTAAAGTGAGAAAATAATGCTCTCTTAGGGTTAAATCCTATGTTTAGGTGGATTTGGGGCCATGGGAAAAGACTAAACAACCCCTGTAATATAAAATCACAAAACTGGAAAAATTCTCAATTTTCACCCTTGGCGCGACGCGCCACTAACGCACCAAGCCACTGGAAAGGGGAGAATTGGGAAAATGAATGGTGGTGCGACATAGCGTAATTGCATTGCTACCTTATTTGTGACCTGCAAGCTCACCGCGACGTGGTGAAATCATGGAGAGATACTGGAAACTGCTAAATACCCATTCGGCCTTTGGTGCGATGCATCAAGATCGCACCTTCACTGGAAATTGCCAATCGTCATTTAGACTGGCTCTGTGATGCGCTAAGGGTTAAAATAACGATGTTTAACGACTGAAGCTTTAAATCCCCATAACTTCTTACCCAGTTATGGGATTTGGACGAATTTTATATTGTTGGAAAACTAATTCAATTTCCTATGCAATGCAGTCTATAAAATATCAAATAATGAGTGTTTAAAAATTTTATATAGAACTACTAATGTATTGGGACTTAGATTATGCTAACGAAATATGGGGTATTACAATATCTCCCCCTTAGGATCACTCATCCTCGAATGAGACTAGTTAAGCTAAGGAAAAACTTATGGACTGAGCTTATACACTAAACATGAATATTTGATGCATGGAATGCATGACTGAGCTGACTCATGAATGTACGACTGACATGAACATAATGTGCAACTGAAACTGAGCATGATAGGCAGAAATCTTAAGAAGATTTGTACCTTATACTGAATCTGGATTCGCAAAGAAAGATGAGGGTACTTGGTCGTATATTTGCCTCTACTTCCCAAGTAGATCCCTCAACGGACTGATTCCACCAAAGAACTTTGACTAATGGAACTTCTTTGTTCCTTATTCTACGGACTTGATGATTAAGTATTTCAACTGGAACTTCCTCAAAGAAAAGACAGTTCTAAATATCTACACTTTCTAAGGGAGCAACTACAGCTGGATCACCAATACACTTTTTCAACAATGAGACATGGAACACTGGGTGTACTGAGGCTAAATCTGAAGGCAACTCAAGCTCGTAAGATACCTTTCCAAAACGACTGAGAATTTTGAAGGGACTGACATATCAAGGACTGAGTTTCCCTTTCTTGCCGAATCTCTTCACTTCCTTCATGGGAGAGTTTTTCAAGTACACAAAATCACTGACTCAAACTCGAGATCCTTTCTCCTCACATCAGCGTACATTTCTGTAGACTCTGGGCAGCCCTAAGCCTTTCTCTGATCAACTGAACCTTCTCTAATGTATCAAACACCAAGTCAGTCCTTACTACTACGGCCTCACCTACTTTAAACCAACCAATTAAAGATATACATCTCCTACCATAAAGAGCCTCAAATAGAGACACATGGATACTGGAATAATAGTTGTTATTATATGCAAATTTAATCAAAGGCAAGTGGTCATCCCAACTACCTTTAAAATCAACTACGCCTATTCTCAGCATATCTTCTAGAGTCTGAATGGTCCATTCTTCTTGACCATCTGTCTGAGGGTGGAAAGCTATACTAAGATGGACTTGGGTACCAAGACCTTTTTGGAATGCTTTCCAGAAGTAAGAGGTAAACTAGGTACCTCTATCTGAGATAATAGATAAGGGAACACCATGCAACCTGACCAACTCTCTGAGATAGAGTTTTTCATAGTCCTCGGCTGAATAAAAGGTTTGGACTGGTAAGAAATAAGCTGATTTAGTAATCCTGTATACGATAACCAAATAAAATTATGTTAATGATGGGTATGAGGCAAACCCATGACAAAGTCAATGTTAACTTCCCCATATTTCTAAGTGGGAATACTGAACTCCTGCATAGACCTACTAGGCTTATGGTGCTCAATCTTAACTTCCTGGCACATAGAGCATTTAACTACAAACTCTGCAACATCTCTCTTTATCCCACTCCACCAATGGATCTCCCATAAATTATGGTACATCATAGTGGTCCCTGGATGAATAGAGTAGCGTGCACCATGCGCTTCTGCAAGAATTTGTTGCCTCAAGTCATTTATACCAGGCGCATATAGCCGAACCTGACAACAAAGCACACGATCTCCCCTTATGAGAAAATCTCCACCTTCTGATCTCTGACTAATCCTTTCAACATAACTAGACTGTGATCTCTATCCTGCTTTTCCTTCACCTCAAAAATTAAAGATGATTCTGAGGTACTCTGCACTTATACACTACATTCTTCTGAATTGAGTAAGCGAACACTTAGTCAGGAAAGTTGATGAACTTCCTGAGCTAACTTCTTCTTACCATCCTCGACATGAGCAACACTACCTATAGACATTCTACTGAGAGCGTGGCCTTGCCCAAATGATACAGAGCACCCATTTCATAATATTTTAAGAACTCTAACCACCTTTTCTAGCACAGATTTAAATCTTTCTAAGATAAAACATAATGCAAGCTCTTATGGCCAGTGAACACATTAACATGCACCCCATACAAGTAATGCCTCCAAATTTTTAAGGTAAATAGGCTACCTAAAGATCATGAGTCAGATAATTCTTCTCATGGGTTTAAGTTATCTGGAGTCATAGGCTATAACCTTACCTCTCTCTTTGAGAAAACAACCCAAACCTACTCTGGATGCATCACAATACACAACAAACCTATCTGAACCATCTGTAAGGTAAGAACTGGGGCTGAGGTCAGCTGAGTCTTCAACTGCTAAAAATTCTTCTCACAAGAATCTGACCACTGAAACTTAACTTTGTTCTAAGTCAATCTGGACATGGAGGATGAAATATAAGAAAATTCATTGAAAAACCAACGGTAATAGACAGCTAAACCTAAGAAACCCCTGATATCTGATGGAGAGATGGTTCTAGGCCAGTTTTTTACTACTTTAGTCTTTTGAGAATCAACTCTAATTCCATCAACGGAAATAATATGGACAAGGAAAGCAACTGATCTTATCCAGAATTCACACTTACAAAATTTATCGAATAATTGGTGAGCTCTAAGAGTTTATAACACTATTCTGAGATGGTCTGCATGATCAGTTTCACTATGGGAATAAACAAGAATGTCATTAATGAAGACTATGACAAACATGTCCAAGTTCTGCTTAAACACCCGATTCATCAAGTACATAAAGTTTGTTGGGGAATTCATAAGGCCAAAGTACATAACTAGAAACTCGAAGTGACCATACCGAGTTTGGAAAGCTATTGTTGAAACGTCATATTCCTTGACTCTAAGCTGATGATAGCCTGATCTGAGGTCTATCTTTGAAAAATATATGGCACCCTAAAGTTGATCAAACAAGTCATCGATTCTAGGAAGTGGATATTTTCTCTTGACTGTGACTTTGTTCAACTGATGGTAGTCTATGCACATTATAAGAGAGCCATATTTCTTACGCATGAGTAGAATAGGTGCGCCCCATTAGGAGATATTGGGTCTGATGAATCCCTTATCTAGAAGATCCTTTAACTGTTCTTTTAACTCCTTGAGTTCAAGTGGATCCATTCTATATGGCATAATAAATATGGGTTGAGTATCTAAAAGAAGGTCTATTTCGAAGTCCATTTCCCTTTTGGGAGGAACTCTGCGAAAATCTTCAGGAAATACATCTGAGAATTCATTTACTACTGGAACTGATTCAAGAGTTAAAGTTTCTAAGTTAGAGTCTTTGACTCACACAAGACAGTAAATACACCCCTTCAATATCATCTTTCTCGCTCTAAGGTACAAAATAAGCTAGCCCCTAAGAGCTGTAGTACTACCCGTCCATTCAAGGACTGGTTCATTTGGGAACTGAAAATGAACTATTATGTATCTACAATCAACTAAGGCATAGAATGAGTAGGGCCAATCCATGCTGAGAATGACATCAAAATCTATCATCTCTAACTCCATGAGATCAACTGAGGTAACTTTATGAGATATTAGGATCAGATAATTCCTGTATTCTTCTCTAGATATAATGAAAACACTTATTGGGGTAGACACTAAAAAGGGCTCTGCTAGAGTTTTAGGACTGACTCTGAAATTGACAACTATATATAGAGTTACAAAAGAAAGAGAAGCTCTAGGGTCTAGTAAGGCATAAACATATAAGTGAAAGACCTGCAATATACCAGTAACTATGTCAGAAGAATTTTCCTGATCTTTGCGAGACTGAAGAGCATAAAATCTATTCGGACACTGACCACTGGTAACATTGGAAGTGGCACCCTGCTGAGTTGGGCGACCGGATGGAACTAACGACTGATGGGCCTGGCCTTGTTAGTATACATCCCTACCTTTCTGAGCAACTACCCTACACTCCCAAATTTGATGGCCTAGCATGCCATACCTAAAGCACATATCACTACCCGCTCAACACTTACCCTGATGGTGTCTGCCATATTTAAAACATAGAGGATTTGTATGAGTACTACTAACACTAACCTGGGACTTAGAGCTCGATGCTCTATCCCTATTGTCATTCATAAATTTGGGTACGGGAGCACTGGTTGAAGAGGGTGTTGGGGCTAAAAACCTCTGATAAAACTAAGGATGGTTACCACCCTCTGACTTTGGTTGACTAAAGTTAAAACTATCTATCCTAGCCCTCTTGCTTTCTCTCTCCCTCTCCTTAATCTTCTACTCCTCTATGTGTTGAGTATGGACCATCATCCTAGACAAGTCCATCTCACTAATCAGCATTGCTATCCTACACTCCTTGACCACACTATCTGATACGCCAGACACAAACTTACTTATCTTGGACCTGTTAACAACTACCATATTAGGATCATATCTAGCTAACTGAGTACCTCAAGTTACTAAACTCTAACACCTTGGCGTCCCTTAACTCTAATAGGAAGAATTTGTCTAAGAAAGTTAAGGAAACTCTTCCCATTCTACAGTCCCTACATCTATACCCCTATCAACCTTCCACTTTTTAAACCAAGTATAGGCTACATCCTGCAACTGGTATGAAGCCAACTCATTACTCTGACTAGATTTCACCCTCATAGCATTCGTGACCTTCTGAACCATATCTAAGAATTCTTGTGGATCCTCTTCAGACTTAGATCCCGTGAAAGAAGGAGGATACATTCGGGTGAAATATTAAATTTTGTTTGCAGCAGTATTATCCATTGGGTTGGCCAGAACAACAGTTGGTCATTCATTCTGTGCTTCTATGGAGTTTGCTAGAGTAGTGAACGCAGCTCTGAATTCTTTGTGAGAGACATGCTCATCCAGAGGATCTGCCTAGATGAGATGAGGGGCTGGCTAGTTTCCTATTCTTCTTCCATTCTTCTTAAGAGGCATGTTCTATAAATGGAAGGAAGAAATAGATTATACAGGGAGTTTAACTTGAGCTCATGCTCAATCGCACGACATGAATACTGAAAGAAGGAAAACATTTTCCTAAACACCTTGTAGCCTCTCGTCCATAAGTGTGGTGCGCTATACACCAATGCATAAGACTCTACTTGACATGACTTTCAGACTTCCTAGGACACTTTAAAACCTTAGGCTCTGATACTAAGTTTGTAATTCCTCAAGAGCACACCTTGGGCATCACACGGTGCTTACGGTCTCGAGGGACCATAAGCTAAACTATGTACTAGAACCTACTGTAAGCACTGGATAACATGATCATAAATGTGGAAGAATACTAACATGCCATAAGGTTTTAACAATAGAATTCAAAACTGAAATATGAGTCTATAGAAATAACTGACTGGATCTGATAAAATACTGATAAACTGGATAACTAACTGTAATGTCTGAATACTAAATAACTGACTTTGATGTTTGGTAATCCTGTAAAACTTAATGATAGTGATTTGATGGGACAGGACCCAACTAACTACTAAATTGAGACGTAAAATAAAGTAACCCTATCCTCGAAGTATGAGAACTCACCACTGATACTACTGAGGATCTGATAATTCTAATCATGAGCTTGGAACTGAGCATTAAAACCTATGATATAATACATCATAGCGCAAAATAAAAGGTATGCGATCAGTACTTTGTATGTACTGGTGTGCTAAATAAGGTAGGCTGATATGTATGGTTTCATGAATAGAACTAATAATTCGCTGAATATGCATGTAAATCCTGGAGTACTAAATAGAGAGCATGAAATTTGTAGATACTAAGAATATGTGGAAATTTGTAAACACTAAGTATGCATACAAATCTGTAAATACTAAAGATACATGAACATCTGTAGATACTGAGGATGCATGACTAAGCATATAATATGAACTGAGTAAAATTTGTAAACTAAAATACTAAAATAACTAAAATTTGTATGCTTTGGTCAAACAACACTAAGACTGAATAGCTGAACTAGGACGGTAACTGAGGCTGTATCTAAGACTGTGGGAGGTATCATCAAACCGAAATTCCCCTATTTGAACTAATCAGCGTCCAACCTGTAACCCCAGTTGAAAGGGTGTTAATACCATACCACGGGTACAAATAATGGTTTGGTGAATCCACTAAACTAATATAATATCCAAAAGACTAAGGGTGTCAAGCCTGAAATGATAGGTGATCCTTGTGAGATAGAAAGGACTAATCTGATGGGTGACTTCTCATATCCTACGCTGGCTACATAGTTCTATAGTATATGGACTGCTAGTAACGACTCTTCCTATCTGGCGGGGAAGCCGCCATACATACACTCGCTCGATGTTAAATCCTACTCCCAATTGAAGACACTGAAATACTAAACTATTTTGAGTTTAACTAACTGATATTTGACTATTTTGATAATGCTCATAGTATGTTCTCAAGATTATTTTGTAATTTACTGACACTAGACTACATAAATAGCTATGGTTTTCGGGTATTCAATACCCCCAGGACTCAAAAACAACAATGGTAAAATGACACTAAAGCTTTGAGATAGAGCATGAAGGCTTTTTTTAATTAAATCAATCACTCTTGTAGGAATTTTATCATACACTTGTAGTTCATGGTTTAAAACAATCAAAGGAAGGTCATGGGACTTATATAAATAGGATGAATTCGACATAATAGTATTAAAGCATGGTTAAATTCAATAAATAATAATATTAAATCATGGAGGATTCAATAACAACAATAATTCCATTCAATCGTAGTATAAAATCAATAGTACATGGAGATTCATGGGTGAAATCACAATTTAAAATTAATTAACTTTCAAAGATCAATATTTTATAATTTAAATAGGATACTTAGACTCTATGGTTGAAAAGAATCCATGGATGAACATCTAACATACGTGGGATAATGAATTTAGGAGGATTGATGGAGAGTTCTTGAGATTTAGCATTGAATTTGAGAGTTAATCTTCTTTTTCTTGAAGAGAGTTGATTTTAATTTGAGAGAATAATGCAAAAGTGAGCAAATAATGCTCTCTAAGGGTTAAATCCCGTGTTTAGGTGGATTTAGGGCCATGGGAAAAGATAAAACGGCTCCTGTAATTTAAAATTGCAAAACTAGAAAAATTCCCAATTTTCACCCTTGTCGCAACACGCCACTATCGCGCCACGCCTCTGGAAAAGGGACAATTGTGAAAATTCATGGTGGCGTGATGCGGTGTAATTGCATTGACACCTTGTTTATGACCTGGAAGTTTACTGCGATGCGGTAGAATTGTAGAGAGACACTAGAAACTATCAAATGACAATTTTACCTTTGGTGTGATGCGCCAAGATAACACACCTTCACTAAAAATTGCCAATCGTCATTTAGACTGGCTCTGCGACATGCTAAGGGTTAAAATGATGGTTTTTAATGACTGAAACTTTAAATTGCCATAACTTTTTACCCAGTTATCGGATTAGGGCGAATTTTATATCGCTAATTCAATTTTCTATGAAATGGAAGGCTCTAAAATTATCAATAATGAGTGTTTCAAAAAATTGATATATGAATACTCATGTATTGAGACTTAGATTACGCTTAGGAATTATGGGGTATTACAGTCCGTTTTGACCTTAATTTGGAAATAGATAATATGGGTATTGTTGTCTTTATTTTGATGCATAAATTATATATTTTTATGTTTTAGTTGATTCTCGAGCCATGTTAAAGGGAAAAATCTTCATATAAAGGGTTTTGAATTAGATTCAACATTACGAGGTAGGTTATCACTTAACTTTCTTCAAATTGAGTTAGGTAGATAGTATTTGTATAAAAGCATGTTATGGGTAAGGGTAATAATTATGAAAATAATGTTATTACTGTTGTGTGCCCGTGTGGAAGCTTATGTTCTTATTATTGGTGATTTGAGATGATATTTTATATTTGTGGCCCATGTAGGGGTCTTATTTAATATTGTTAGCCGCGTGTATATATTGGATTGTTTTTTTTGTGATAATAAATGCCTTACTTGGGGTTATTGTGGTATTATTGATGTCTTACTCGTACATTTCACTCTAGTGGTACATGTCTTATATTGAAGCATGGATGGTTGACATATGAGTGGATTTTTATCTTACGTGTGTGTATGTTGGCTCGATTTAAGATCTTCCTACAGGTGTGGTTTTGATCATTACATCCTTATACATACATTTATGAGATATTGGTATCATTGTGTACACATTAATTTTTGATAGAAATGAGACATATTTACAAAACCCTATGTTATAGCCCATGAGTTAGAGAGAAGATATGGATATTAAGACTAGGATTTATTGAGATTGTATATGGGTTGTGAACTTCTCATCTATCCTACCTGGAAGTATGATGCTCAGCAGGTGTATATGAAGGCTATGTGATGATCTCGATCATATCATCATCATTATCATCTCATTGCAGTTTATCCATTTTATGCACTTTCGGTGTTGGTTTATGTACTTTATCTGTTGCATTGCTTATTTTTGTTTCTTTTACATATCTACTTCCTACTTATGTGCTATTTATAGAACTTTTAGTGGAGAGGGTGTGAGCTACCATTTGGGATTTTTTTTCTTACAGGTGACATGCTCATAGTGTATATGTCTATGCCTTATTTTCTACTTTGCTCAATATCCTATGATACCTACTTCTTACAAGTGGATGGTACTAATCCATACTATGCCCTTTAGGTGCAGATATAGGTACCAATGCACCATGTAGTAGTAGATTTTGGTTGGTTATTTTGCTATTTTGAGGCGTTAGACGCTCTACGCCTTCAGAGTCAACCTTAGACCTCTTCATATCTAGTTTGTCTTATTTTGTATTTCAGAGATAGGCTTGTAGTTTTTCGATTCTCTGTTGTATGTCTAGACTCTGAGTTGTATATGGATTTTTCTTATATTGTAATACTAGGTTTTGGGGATTGTTTATGATATTATAATTATTTAGATTTCCGCTATCTTTATTCATATACGGTTTGACTTCATTCTAGAAATCTTGCCTTGGGATTTGTGTTGTGATTTTCCTTTACATATCAGTTTGGGTGATTGACTTACTTGTTAAGGCTTAGCCGTTCATGACCTAAGTTTTTGGATTGTGATAAAGGCCTTTGAATTTCTCAGCAATGTTTCATGATAAATGTCATGACAAATATCACCATGATTACATGATGAATTATCATGTCAAATTCTCATCAAAATCTTATGGTATATTGATATTATCTTGTAAAGTTTAATCAAAGCCTCAATAAAAAATTTTCTAAAAATTGGCATATGTTTTTTGAAGAAAGCAGATATAATACCCCGAAAATCGAAACACATGTTAGACTCATGTTTCAAGATGATGAAAAGTATCTTATAGTCCCTTGGTATTTTTACGAGTGAGTTTGATGTATATTAAGGCCTCAAATAACTCTCAACTATTAGGCGAATCAAAATATCCCTTACCGATTGAATTTTCCGGAAGAATGTTGCTTTAGTCAACTTCAAATGAGCATATCTTTTTCTCTACTGAGGATTTTCCAGATCAAGACCGCCAAATGATATGAAATTGAATTAGCTTTCCAACTATATGAATTTTGCCTTAATCCGTACTCAGGTGAGAAATTATGGCGCTTTTAGCGAAAAACAGTAGCCCAACGTGATAAGTCCGCATCGCGGTGATGACCAAATTCATGTTCATCCTTTTCCAGTGGAACACCATGATAATACCACATCACGCCAAGGGTCAAAATCATGTTCAATGGGGTACCGCAATGGCGCCGTATCGCGCCAAGGTTCTTGTTCGAAATTGTCGTTTTCCAGTGGCACAACAAGATAACACTGCACTGTGCCATTAGAAAAAATGGAGATTGTCATTTTCCAGTGGCAGGACGCTATAAGAACCACGTTACACTGGCATGTAAAATCAGGATTTCCAATTTTACAATTTAATTTCAAGGAACGTTTGGTCTTTTCCCAAGGCCCTAAACTCGTTCAAAACACAAAATTAAAATCCTAAAGGGGCATTATGTGATCCATTACTCAAAATTACTCTCCAAGAAACTAACTATCTTTCAAGAACAAACCCTAACCTTCAAGATTCAAGATCAATTCTCAAGAAAAACCTAAAGAACTCTCACAAATTCACCAACTCAGGTATGTTAAATATTTATCCATGGGTCCCTTTCACCCATGGAGTCCAAGTATCTAATTTTAAATTCAATGTTGTGATCTTTACAAGTAATTGTGATTTTTAATTTCTGATTTTAACCATGAATTCCCATGAATTAAAACTCTATACCATGTTTGCATGAAATTGATGTTGTTATCAAACCCCACACGTTTGAATAATGTTATTTGCTAATTTAAACCAGAATTAGTGATATTGATGATGAAATCATTCTATTTCCACAAGCTTTAAACTAGTTTCCATGCTTAGCTTAAACTATGAATATCAAGTGTTTGATTAAATGCCTACAAGAATGAATTTTGAATAAATGCTTTCATATTATGTCCCCAAAGCTTTAGCACTATTTTGCTATTACTGCTATCGAGTCCTGGGGGTTATGAATACCCGAGAACATAGTTGTTTACTTAGTCTTAGTATCTTCAGAATAGTTTCAAAAATATGTTATGAGTATTATCAGTTCAGTCGGTTATCATAATCGGTTAAATTTAGAACAGTACAATATTCTAAGTTAGTTCAGTTGGGAATAGGATTTATGATCGAGTGAGTGTAGGGATGGCAGATTCCACATCAGATAAGCAGAGTTGTTAGTACAGTCCCTGTACTCAAGAACTAAGTAGCCCGCGCAGGATATGAAGAGTCGCCGTCAGTTTAGGCTTGACTACCTCGCAGGGGTCACCCATCAGTTTAGGCTTGACACTCTTTGTCCTTCGGGATAGTATATAAGTGGATCCACATAGACAGTGTTAGTACCCATGGAATGGTACTAACACTCTTCCATGTGGGGTCACAGGTTGGACCCCAAGTTGCTCATTGGGGCATGTCAGTTAGATAACAGCTCCCACAGTCTTGGTTTAGTATTCAGTATACTTCAGTTCAGGCTTGTATTGACCATGGCATACAAATATCAGTTATTCAGTTATTAAATTTCAATATTTGAGTTTACAGATTATATTCAGAATATGTTTTATGCTTGGTCATGCATTCTCAGTATTTATAGATCTAATGTATTCTATTCAGTACTTCATGCTATTCATTTAGTCAGTTATTACTCCTGTACATGAAACCATGCATATCAGCCTACCTCATTTAGCATACCAGTACATTCAATGTACTGATTGCATACCCGTTTCTTGTTCTATGATATATCATATTATAGGTTTGGACGCTCAATTCTCGGATCGCACATAGACATATCAAACTATCAGCAGTAGCAGTAGCAGTAGTGAGTCCTCATACTTTGAGGACATAGTTTATTCACCTCAAATTATTCATTCATTTTCAATATTTTTTATTCAGTCGGAGTTAGTTGGGGGTTTGTCCCATCAGCTCCACAGTCAGTCAGTAGAGGCTTTTCAGACTAATACAGACAGTCAATCAATTTTGTTATAATTTTATTAGTTTTAGATAGTTGTTTTCAGCAGTTGTTTCCAGATTCATGATCCAGCTTTGTTTTCAGTTTCTAAAACCTTATGGCTTATCTGTTGTTCTTCCACATATGTTATTATATTATTCAATGCTCACAGCAGGTACCAGCTCATGGGTTAGCTTATGGTCTCTTGGGACCATAAGCACCGTGTGGTGCCCAGGGTGTACTCTCGGGGTGTTACAGCAGACACCGTGAGCAAGATTTATTAGTCTTGTTTTCTCTCTTTATTTCATGTTCTTTTAGTAGGATAATATTTTTTTAGTAGCTTTTATCTTTTTTCCATAATGGATTAATTTCTTTTGGTTGGGATAATTGATGAACCTCAATATATATATATATATATATATGTGTGTGTGTCTCTGTGTGTGTGTGTATGTGTCATTTCTAATACATGCTTCGTCTGAATGTTTTACTTACATCTTCATATTGAGTTGGAATAATGACTTTTATCTGGTAATTATTTTCTCGCCTATTTATTTTACCTCTAAGTCATTATTATATTGATTTTGTAATTCTCATCGAGAAAATTAATATATACTAACCAATGAGTAAAATACTAGAGTTGGAGTAATTTTTAGTCATTTATTATTTTAAATATTTAATCTTGCTTCTTTCGATCCTAATTCTTATGGGGGTGACTAAACCAAGCTTACTAATTTTAATAATCTCTATCTTATTTCTTTAATCTTAATTCTCACGAAAGGATTAACTCAAATAAGCATATGGATTTAAAAAATCTTTATCTTATTTATTTTGGTCCTAATTCTCATGAAGGAATTGATTCAAGTAAGTTTATTGATTTGATGGGTCTTTGACATATTTTTTTCAGTTCAAAATCTCAAGGTGGGACTTACTTAAATAAGTTTATTGATTTAAAGACTAATCGCAAGAGGTCTTTACACCTTTTAGCACAATTCAGGCAAGAGAAATGCTTTGATTTAACAACAACTAAAATTAAATAAATTAATTTACATTATCTCACAGGGTGTTAATTAATTATTTATTTCTTAAAGAACAAAATATAATTGTATTAGCAATAAGATTTTATCCTTTAGATAAATATATACGTAAACAAAGATTTTACTATAACAGTATTATCAATTGAATTAAGGATTTTCAACTCTTTTTAATTATAAAATTTTAAAAGGTAATTTGTTTAAATTCTATGTAATGTATAATTCTAACTTCAGCTTTCATCACTTTGATTTTCTCAAATAGCAACCCAGATAGTATAAATCTATAGCCGAGGTGGTTCTAATTCTCTGTGAGATGATATCTTAAATTATACTGGAATTTAACAAAGTACGAGCAAAGAAATTCTATACATATTGGCCTCATCAATATTCTAGGAGGAGTGCTCTCTTAAGTTGATCCTAGTTAAGACTTAGCTCAAAACTCGATTGCTAAGAACACTTCGAACTTAACTTTGTGCTAGGGATATTGTATGACCTTAGTTCATGTCTAATGCACTCACATATCAAAGAATTGATCCTATAACCTATGATAAATTAGGTTATTATATCTTTACCACATATATTTCTAGTAAGGATGAAACGGGTCATAACACTACCCTATCATATCAAGCAATTAAGGTGTTATCCATACAAGTACCAAATTATAATATCAAGAAATGAATCAGTCAATGATCGGACCACTCAAGTCAATCATTTTTCATATTGGAAAATATCATTATCTCATCAACCCTTAGGAAATAGTTCGCCTCAATTACAAACAATGAATATCAAGTCAAGAAACAATCCACAAAGGGAAATTAAGGTCACACAAGGAACACAACCAATATGTACATTATAGACAAATTCGGTCTACTCAAGGAACTGTAAAACTGTCCATATTACCATGTGCACACATGCTATTGAAACCATGAATATCCACTAGCCATAAATTATAGGGAATGAGCTCAGTCTATGAATTAAATCACACTAGATAGTAGGTATCTTGCCACCCTTCTTCCAAATAAGCCTCGTGTCACCCTTATTTCAACATCTCTACCCCTATACCATCTTCAAACCACCAATTCAATCATAGATTAGGCATGTAGCATCACTAAAACAACAATAACAACAACAATAATAATAACAACATAATTCTCACAGTGCATTACTCTAGTAAGATTTACAATTAACGTACACTTCCATTTTTCATTCAATCACTTAGCGCTATTTACAATCACAACTTTAAACAAGTAAACAAACATTCAGTAAATGAGTACATATACAATAAAATTGAGCCTCAAATCCAATTCAACTATAACCTATAACTTGTTTAAGAACAAATGACAATTTATTGCAGCCAGCCTTACCAAAAATCCACTTCTCAACAATATTCATGTCTGAGAACTAAGCAACAGATAATTCAAAAAAATACACACAATCAGTCGGATCTAGACTCCTTATTTACAAAGTACTCATGGATTTATATCAATTTATTTCACTTGATTACCATTCTATTCTAGGTATACTCTATTGATTATCAAGTTCCACACCCATCTCCTACTCCAATTGTTCTCCATATTTAGAAACTATTAATCTTCTCAATTTCCAATCTGCTCTAATAGCATAAATAGTTGATTTATCCCATTAGTCTTTATAATCCCTCACCTAGGACATTAACATGTGCCCTTACACATTTTTAAATGAGGGATTATATTACACATAACAAACATCAATAATAAAATATAATTCAAGACATTAACATTAATTTTATACCAAATCATCTTAATTTAACAATTATTATTCAATTACCTCGCTTCTCAATTAACATAAATGTCATAATGACATGTAGGGCCCAACGACATCTTTACACAATCAATGATAGTAAAATTAAATTAGTTTCAGATTTGCATTGCTTGCTATGATATATTTCCACCAAACACCATGTCCACAGGTCTTGACATAAAATCTCCTATCAATCTACATCACAAATATATTTTTAACTGTAGTCTTAATCTATATTCAAGTAAGTATAGCCTACATGGATGCCAAACTTATATAATGGAATGCATGAAACATCATTCTTAGACTGTCTCTAGCAATTTCCAGGCGCTGACATCATGAGAAAATTGCTACCGTCCATTGTCTCGAGGCGTATCTCTCTATTCTCATGGATTTTTGGGTCTGAGAATAATTATAGGGTGTTTTTAGGAGAATGAAATGTTATATAATTTTAGTTAAGAAGAAAAATAATTTTAATACATGCTCTTACTACCCATTTTCTACTATTGCAACCTGAATACCGCTACAATGGCACTGCTTGTAGGGGGAAGTATCCCGCTATGGAGAGATGGAGAAAGTCATCTTCCCCAAAACTTTTCCCTTTCAAAAATCATTTTTTCTCGAGTTCATCAATAATTTATTGGACCCTTTTTGAGTTTAACATTATCCACACTTTTTTGCCCTTTGAAAGTCGTGATTATAGTAACGATAGAACAGGTTACTACAATATGCACAAGCATGTCTTCTAGAAATAGCAAAAGATTATGAAAGACAACTTAAATGATTATGAACTAAATACTATGCAAAGAAAACTAAAGTCTAAATTAATTAGGAACAAATCATCATATGTAAAGGCTATTTTTTAGACTTGAGTCATAATCACATAAAATAGTATTAAGATGTTTTCATAGAATTTGAAATATCCTAACCCCCTTAAGCAAGAATATGTCATCCCACCCCAAATTGAATTGGAACATGGACATAAGGCTACACAGTAAAGTATCATACTTTCATATTTATATCATGGAGAAAAATATAGTAAACATACCTTACGAGTAGAAGAAACAAATATATAACTTGAAAACCGTTAAAATTTTGTGTTAATAACATATGGTAAAATTAAGCGCAAACAAGAATAATATGAGACAAGATATCTTAGATAAAAAAATGTAGAAAGAAAAATGTTTTCTTCTTTCAAGTATATTTAAGTGTGTGTTACAATGGTGAAGAACATCTCAGTTTATAGGATAAGAAATCACTCCAAAAGTCACAAATATTAAGTGCCCAAATAAATATATACATTCTTATCCATAAAAGATTCATGTAGCCTAGTGAATGTGTAGATAAAAAAAATTAAATGAACCTTGAAGTTGTCCCAAAAATAAATCAAATCTACATCCCTATTACACCCCCTAACCTTATTTAAAGTGATATTAATACTACCTTAGAATGTGACATGTCAAATGCAGTTACCTTTCTTAAGGTGTGTGAAAAAAAAGAAAAAAATATTTAAATGAAAAAATTATGCATATAACACTCCCCGAACCCCACTTTGTGGGACTACACTGAATTTGTTGTTGTTATACAGATGGCATTATTTTATTGGTTTTTACATTATTAAGTAATATTTCTTCTCATTGATATAAAATAATTTCTAATACATTAATTATGTTTATTCTATTTTTATTTATCTTAATATTTTGGGCCCAACTTTTCTTGAACCTTTTCATTTCCTTCATTTTGAATTCTTCTTCATCAAAATCCATTATCTTCATGGAAGCATCTCCAACTCTCTACCTTGAAACTTAAAGAGAAATACTGGAAAAGAAATTAAAAAAAAAGAGTAAAAAAGATGATGACTTTCATCAAAAGGTTCATGATTTATTTTCATAAAGCTCATAATTTTTCAACTTATGGAAGATCCCACCAAAAAAATCATTGAGAAAGACAATATTTTCTTCTTTAAAAGTCTGTGATGTTTATGCATAAAATCTATTTTTTTTTGCCTAAACTTATTGAAATCCATCGAAGAAAATACTTTCTATTTGTCTGCTTTATTCCACTAGAGTATCACCTATGGCTACCACAATGTCATTTCAGTTTCAAGCAATCGTATTCATTACAAAATAATAAATCAAAGAACTTCTTGATTTTCATCCTTAATTATCAAGTTTTTTGAAGATTTTCAAAAAATATATAATCAGAAAATTTCATTTGCTTCATCGATAACAATGATATTATCACCGCTTGCCGATGCTCCACCACTTGTAGCTTATATACTCCTTAATATCTACTTATTCCTTATTTATCTCATCAGATTTTTTTTCTTTAATTTATTGGTGATGAAACAATTTAAAAAAAGGATATATGGTGAAGGTAGGGTAGTACATACCTTATGGTATATACATAAATATATATATATATATATATATATATATTATTGGTGAAATTACAATTAAAAATATGAAAAATAAAAAAATACAATAGTCTTCTTCTTGGCTGAGGAGTGAATATATCACTTTCTTTAAGGAGATTCAAGCCTACTATAGCAAATGTGTTCACTGTTCCAACACTATTCCCCTTAACTTGTCCTCTCGAGGATATAACAGCCTTATCACAAAGTACAACTCAACAAACTTTAGACAAGAGTTAAGTTCAAAGCTCCACAAAAAAGAACACATCGCTTCAACTAATAAACTCTTTTTTTTTTCTAACTTTTGTTGACTCTATATTTTCTTATTGCCACAAACCAAAATGGAGCCTAGCTGTGACGAGAATCCCAAACCTATCAAGGCTCGAGATGATTCGTAGCCTTACCTCACAAGTATACTATAAATGATAAATAGCAGAAGCAATAAAGATAATAAAAGAAATATTTAACTCAAAAGAAATTTTGAGAATCAAAAATAAATCCACAACAATACCCCAACATTGTCCACAAAGCTTCTAATCCAAAGAATACATACTAAGTCGGGATATTCCCTCGTCTATAACACAAGAAGTCCAACAATACTAAAATAATAAATAGAAACAAAAAGAGGGACCATGCCTTCCAAAAGATGGAGTTTACCATTTCACAGCTGACCGACCAGAGTGTCAAACTACCTAACGATGCACAGGGTCATAAGAAAATCTCTCAAAACCTTCATCATGAAATAATTTAGCATCCAATGATGGTCAGTATGGCAAGCACTGGCATGCAATCTAAGGAAATGGATAAAACATATATGCATTTACCAAAACTCGATGTAAACCATATGAAAATCAAGTGTATACATATATATAATGGGATGTCAGGATAGGGGTAAGGGGAAAGTTACATAAGCATTAAAAATTTAAGCCTAAACTATATAGCTTTAGTCATAATTTACTAACCCATAGGCAATATAAGTCATCTAGTTACCCATAAGCTATATGACTGATATCGCCCAAAACTAACATCTAAAGATGTATGTTGTGGTCGATGTCAAATATAGTAACCTAAACCAGGTTGGGGTCGAATCCATAGGGAAAATGTTGAACAGTTGCTTAACTTGACGAATTTTATGAGCAGTGCAACAAATTAAATGGGGGGAATTTGGAATTAACAGTAAGTAGTCACCCAACTTGAATGCTTTGAGTTTGTAAATAATAGAAGACGAACACAAGGACTGTGTTACCCCTAGATTCTCGACTTCATAAATTTCTTATGTACAAGCACCTATTCTATTACTCTGTATGTAAAGCCGACAAACTATGTATTATCAACCATCTTATGAACACATTCATAAATCTCACCCTTTACCTTATGAGTCTTAGGGTGTTTCCTTATTTTTCCATGTCTATAACTTTAATTCAACTTTTACCTTTTGAGTATCAAGTTGATTAGATGAGATGGCGGAATAATAAGATGGACATGAATGTCAAATTACTGTCTTAATCACCTTTTCCCAATCTCAATCTCGGCTTTGTGAGGCTATTTTTGAATACAGGAAATCCTCAAGAGTCTATAGTAGCTCTGAGGTCAATTAGTATAAAAAAAGATTAAGATACATGCAACCACGTTAGAATATATAAATCTCCAACTTTCTTTACGTATTTCATCCTCAAAGGTTCCTATAGCCATAGTCAAGGAAATTAGCCACTCATGTTCATGCAATTATCAAAGAAATTAGCCGCTCATGTTCATGAAATAATCCATGATAATCAATAAGAAACATATGTAATTTATTGCACAAGACTAAGAAGAAGAAAATCCAAAGACTTCAATTGAATAAAAACCTAAAAATCTCAAGAACAAAATCAATGATCAAAGTATGTAAAAAGTAGTAAAAGTATTTTAAAAGTATGTAATGGTGTGTAACCTAAAAAAGGAATAGCTCTAAGGTATTTATAGTATCTCAAAATAATCTAGAAATCCTAATTAAAATAGAATAGGAAAAGTATGTCGGCACAAGGTATGACTCGCATAGTCCACTTGTAAGGTCTTCTTATGACTCGTACGATGCTTGTCGTACGCACTCCAATGATTGATTTTTCAATTCTTCAGTCTTCTGTTGTCTTTACGACTTATGCTCATGAGTCGTACCTTGCCATACAACTCATGGTCTTCACTCATCACCACCTGGGCCTTAATCTTTCAATGCTCTAGACTTTGGTTTTGTAAATTCAAATCCAATTTAAACTTTGGTTTCTATTCTCTCAACGAATGCTTCTCCAGAGTCGTAGCCTCATTGTATGGTTCGTACTCTTCAGTCATATCCACTCTTCACTTAACTTTCCTTCTTGACTTTTATTATTGTTGTGCTTAAGAGTAAACCTACGAGTTGTATAATGTGTTAATGACTTGTAAGTTATTCGTATGATGCACAAACTTCATCTTTTTCAAATCTTTTTCTTCCAATTTTATTCCAAGACTATTAGTCACCTATTTCACTTCAAACAATCACAAAACTACATCATACGTATAAAAATAGCCTAAGTCCAAGCATAAATTATTTGTTTTAACCATCAAAAGTGTCATGTTTCTATGGTGCTTCAACACCCTCAACTTAGAAAATTTGTGTGTCCTCGGGAAAAAGAGAAATCAAAACTCTAACACAACAACGATGCTTAAATTGGAAGATCCTAATATACCTATGACATTGATTTTTAGTTCAATTTTCAGCATTGTTTTTCCCCTTCCTAGTCTTTTCTTTTAAAGAATCCAACTTTGTATATCAATTTTCCACACGGACAAAGATAAAGGAATCCAATGATGGCATTACATTAGAACAGACAACTAGGTATAACCATACTTACCTAAAAATCTAGCAACCTAATAACAAAACCCATGTACGCTCACAATCAAGGAAATCACAATCACTCAGTTCAGATTAATCATTTTGTGCAGGGGTATTTCAAAAGTCACTCTAGCTCACAAAGAAGTGTCGACCGGTGTATGCAGAATACCATAGGCTTGCCCATGTGCTCTTTTCTTGAGTTTTTGGACAGTTGGGATAGGATTACTAAAGGACTTTACTTAGCATATAACATTATTTTGGGGCTGGTATGGAAAATTTTTGGAATTTTTCAGTTACTACAGCTCCTTGACACTACGCTTTCTTTGGGTTCACTTATTTTCCATTTTTTCTTCCTTTTATTTCAGCCTTCATGTCTCCCTTTTTATTTTTAAAGCACATTCAGTTTGGTTCAGGTTCGGCCTTCTTTTTCACATTATTTTTCTTATCTTTTTCTTTTCTTGCAATTTTCTTTTTCTTTTATTATCTTTTTATTTTCATCAGACCTTTCCTTCTTTATTTTTCTTTCTACACTTCTTTCTTTATACTCGTTTTTCCCTAAGCACCCCTATCATAGCCACCCTCAACTTAGGTGATTTGCCTGAGTTGAGATGCACAGTATACAAGGAGGACTAGGGCAAAAAAAGGTGCATTATAGCTAAAATAGAAAGGTGAAATCAGTGTAAACCATAAAAATAGTTCCATTAGGTTCAACCTTTTTGGATCAAGGGATTCATAGTACATTTTGTTAGGAATTTTAGTCTTGAGTGGACTTAAGAAAAAAATGGCCTATGATCATCTCCTACTCAACTGTCCTGAATCCCAGGTAAGAGTAACCAGAAAAGTTCTGAATTTTGACACACCGGGAAAAGGTAACGCCTCACACACATCTCATACAATGCCATATTTCTAATTACTATTTATCCAGTTATGCAATTATTTTTCATAGTTGTTCTATACCTAATTCTAATGTCATTATCAGATCGCAGTTATCTCTCACATAAACACACATCACACAATCAGCAAAATTTTAGAAAGGGTATCAATTTTTCATCACAATTATTCAAAATCAAACAAACTCGGCATAATTATTCAAAACCATGTTTACTGCCACAAGTACAAATTTTCCTCCTATTTTTAGAATTACACAACACACAAACTAATAAAAACAACAAAAATATGTCGGTTCACAAACTTTTCAAATTATAGCCATGGGTTTTGAAACACGTCAAGTGCAACCCGTGGCGACCTTAGTACACCCCCACCCCAAATTAAATCATATGCACTGTCCTCAGTGCATATATTAATGTAGTATAAGGGAGGAGTACATACCTGGGCATCCTAGGAGCCTGCTCATACTACATCATCACATGGTTCCTGAGATTGGGTCCCACTGTCCTCAACATTGGTCCTATCAACTGTCAGGACCGTCTCCATAGTAGTGGCACCGGTTGTGGCTGATGCACTTAATGGTACATAAGTTTTCATGGCTATATCACTGCCCCTTTTAGCATCATCACTTGTTGATTTTGAGCTAGCGGCACCAGCTGCCATTTTTTTGGCCCTCACCTACCGGTCCCTCTCACTATGCATACTATCTTTCTTTTACTTCTTCAGATTCTCTTTTTTAGTGCTTCAATGCTTTATTTTCTTTCTCTCTCAGCTTTATTCCCCTAGTGGAATACTTCATAGGTGTTGGGATAAATGCCCTGTCATACAACTCATTCACAAGTTTTTGTATCTTGGCCACCTCAGCCTTCACCTCCACAATTTAGTGGTGTGGTCGCTTCCCAACTGATATCTCATTCTTTGCTCAAAAGCATCCAACCTACCCTACACCCATTTGTTTTTTTCTTCTAGCTCATTCTCAACCAAAGTTATTACACCCTCTTCCATTAATGTACCTTTTCTTCCACTATTACAAACCTTTGTATAATAATATTAAAATTAAACAAAAAAATAATCAAATACCCAGGTGATGCAGATCTAGCTGATGATGGGTGTGGGGCTGCAGCATATGGTAAAATCAAGGTACTAGTTGGGCCTATGGTGTTAGAATGTTGTGGCTTATACTGTCCTCCCTCAATAGGAACCTCATCAACTCTAGCATCCTTTAATCTTTGTCCTCTACTTATTATCGCTTGAGCTAGCAATATTGCACCTTGTTTTTTTGGCCTGGTCATGGGATTAGAAGCATCCCAAATCAACCCTATTTCCATGGTATATTTATGCTCAATGAAATGGTCGATCCATAGAAGTTCTTGCACCCCTGCATCCAAAACAATCTAGGTGATCATACATGGATATGCCAGAAGTAGCTTTTCTCCGCCCACTGCTCGATCTCGTATATGTCTTGCTAAAAATTAGCCCACATCAAACTTATAACCCACCATAAATCTAGCTATCAATGTCGCATGAATTGGACTGAGCATGTTAACTCTAGTAGTTGGTCACAGTCTATGGAAGGCCAATGTCCATCATGCCTTGGTCTCTAAACTCACAGTTTGTTTGGTAATTTATTGTGAGTGTAATCATAGGCCACCTACCACCCAAATAGATCCTTCATCATTCAAAGCAATAAAACCTTTGATCCACTGGAAATGCCTTATTTTATCTTTAGACCCCATTTGTTTCTTCTTAACCTTCCATTTTTCCTCTATGCGGCAATCTATCTCTTCGGTATTTACTAATGGCTGATAAGCTGGTCCGTTCAAGAAACTTGAAATAGTCAGTGGGGAGATATTTACCCGCACTCCTCAAATTGTCAAATATGTCACTAGATAACCACCCCTCCAAAAGTTTCCCTCAGAAAATTACCTCTTTATCATACCCTTATATGCAGCATAAAATTCCAATACTAGTGTAGGACTGTACTTTCCTAGGATTGTAGTCATCCATTGGAATTCTTACTACTGAAATCTAGCTGTAAATCCAGGTAACTCAGATATGCCTGTTGTGGTCAACCTTCTTTCCAAATAAATACCCCTCGTCATTCTTCCAGTGGTGGGGTTGGTGCTTATCCCATCATTATCAGCCTTACGTATACCAAGGTACCACCACCATTTAATTATGGGCACTGAAGCAGGATCGATAGGTAGAGGTATGTCCTGTACATTAATAAGAGTTATGTTCTACTCATCATCACTCCTATTATATAATTCTATCTCATTGGAACTGGAATTCTCAGGACGTGTATCACTACCACCTCCCTCAAAACTCGATTCAACTTCCTCATTATCATCGCTACTATTCTCTTCAGACTGGGAAAGTCTTCGGGGTAATGAGGTATGGGGTTCTTTTTTTGTCCCCTTAAGAGGAGTATCCTCTAATGTTACAACTTTCATACCTCGAGGAATTTTTTACCTTGGTACATCTTTCCCTTTTAATGGGTATTCGATGAGATCACCACTTGATTCAGTTGTTTTCTCATTTATTAGATGGTGAGCAGACTTGGGGGCTGACTTTTTCTTAGTATTCTTCTTTGATGAGTTGCTTTTTGGAGCCATTAGTACCTTCGTATATACAATTAATAGTGATTACTAAGGAAAGAAAATAAAACTAAGAAAATTAGGTGTTAATATGCATATTCTGCTGATGTTATGACTGGGGGTCTAAGTCGTATAAACTAGTTAAGACTCATATGAATGAGCCGTAAGGTAAACAATGTGTTCCTTAATGTTTACTAGTCAGCTTACGAGTCCTCCTAACTAGTCTTAAGGATGACTTACGACTTGTTAGCAACACTCATAAGTAGATCATTTTTAAGAAATAAATATCGATTGAGTTCAATCTACCCAGTTATCCATGACTATGTTGTATGACTTTTAAGGGTTGGATATGACTCACATAGGCAAGTCGTACCCATATCAAAACCTACACCCAGCTCGACCTTTATGTTTTCAGTAGTTACGAGTCTTTTAATGACTCATTACATGTAGATATGAGTCGTTAGGAGCCTCGTATCCACTATAACATAAGGGTTTAGCTTTAAGTTAGTTCTAATGCATAATCCCCAAACTACCCTTTTATTCAATTCATGACCACCCCATATCTATCAAAAAACACAATTCTACAATACAAAACTTCAAGTTTACTCCCAAATCCTAGTTTGAACTCAAATTCTAAGTAATGGGATTCATATTTTGCATACACATAAATATTGAGCTCGAAGAAATTCTAAATTCTCAACTCATTTTTGCATTCAACTCAAAATATAGAAAGTGTAAGCTGAAAAACTTACTTGGTTGAGAAGTTAGGTTTCTTGAGTTAATCGCATAAAACTTCCAATCGATTAGTTAATGCTTTTGCTAAGGTTTCATAGGTTTAGATCGTAGAGTTTGGTCAACAATTGAGGAAATTCATTGTTCGCAATGTCGGGTACCCAATGAACTAGGTCAGGTTGACCCGCGACCTTTGACCTGGTAATTTTTGTTACAAGTCATGGATACTATTTTTTACCAAGGATTATGAGTCTTTCACTTCTTTCGTAAAGACCTAGAGACTTACCTGGGTTCTTGAGTCATTACACCTCAAGATGTTGAACCATAACCAGAGGTTACGACTTGTTCTTAGAATTATAAGGACTCCACTGACTCTTACCTTATTATGAATCAACTCCCAGGTCCTTACGAATCTTTCACACGAGTCATAATGTATGACTACGACTTGTGAAAAATTATTATGACCTTATTTTTTGGATTTTCTAACTCTCTTATGTAATCTTTGATCCTGCACACTAAACACATATATTACCCTATAGCTTGTTAAATACAAATCTTGGGTTGTCTCCAATGTAGTACTTGATTTAACATCACGTCACAACATGGCTAGGTTGGATATTAGATTTCACCAACTAGCTACATGGGTTGCCTCCCATGCCGTGCTTGATTTAATGTCATGGCACAACACAATTTCTTGGTTACTCATACTTCACCAAGGTTTATCTCAAAAATCAAATTAATATCCTTAATGTTACCCATATAGTACTTTATCCTTTTCCCATTCAGTTTGAACGGATCTTCTCCCTTATATTTCAATTCCAAATCACTATATGGAAACACTCTTGTTACAGTAAATGGACCATACCATCTAGACTTCAACTTACCTGGAAACAAGGAAAGTCTTGAGTTGTAGAGCAATACCTGGTAACCTATCTAAAATATCCTTTTCTTAATTTTCTGATCATGATGCAGCTTCATCTTTTCTTTGTAAAGTGTGGAACTTTCATAAGCCTGGAGTCGGAATTCATCCATATTATTCATCTTGTTCATCCTTGATGTTGATGTATCTTGCCACTCAAAATTCAGCTTCTTCAATGCCCACAGTGGTTTGTGCTTAAGTTCAATAGGCAAGTGGCATGCTTTACCATATACCAACTGATATGGAGAAGTACTTATGGGAGTCTTGAAAGCTTTGCGGTAAGCCCATAATGCATCATCTAGCTTTCTTAACCAACTAGTCCTATTGGCATTAACTGTCTTTACCAAAATGGACATGATTTCTCTGTTAGACACTTCAACCTGTCCACTATTCTGTGGATGATAATGTGTCATCACCTTGTGTTTCACTCCATACTTCCCAAGCAGACTCTTGAATAGATGATTATAAAAATGTGACCCAACATCACTAATAATTGCACATAGTGTGCCAAATCAAGAAAAGTTATATTTTTTTAAGAAAGTTATGACACTTTTTCCTTGATTATTGGAGAGCGCAACTGCTTCTACCCATTTAGCGACATAGTCAATAGTTACAAGAATATACTTCATACAAAAGGAGCTCACAAAAGGTCCTATGAATTCCACACCCCACACATAAAACAATTCTAATTCTAAAATAGGGGTCATAGAAAGTTTATGGCGCCTAGAGATGTTATCTTGGCGTTGACATTGATCACGGGCTGAAGCAAAATCATGAGCGTCCTTGTAAATTATTGGCCAATAGTAACCACATTTCAAGATCTTGTGGGTTATGTGGGTTCCTTAATGGTGTCCTCTTACTGGTGAAGTATGACAAGCCTCAAGGATTCTAATCATCTCCACTTCAGGGATACATCTATGAATAACCTCATCAGCACATATTCAAAATAAGTAAGGCTTATCCTAGAAAAATTTCCTTAGCTCATGCATAAATTTCTTTCTCTGTTGGAAGGAAAGATCTTCAAGGACTAGATCACTTGCTAGTTAATTTGTATAATCAACAAACCATGGAATCAGATCATTAGAGGTGGCCGATATCTGCTCGTCTGGAAAAATATCATCAATATCTAGTCCATCTTCAATGTTCTAAATAGTTTGTTCTTCAAGTCTAGAAAAATGATCTGCAACTTGATTCTCAGTGTCATTTCTATCCTTGACCTTCAAAATCAAACTCTTACAACAAGAGAACCCACCTAATCAGTCTACGATTTCCATATTTTTTAACATTAAGTACCTAAATATTGCATGATCAATGTGTACAACTACCTTTTTCCAATAAAATGACAAGAATTTCTTAAAGGTAAAAACTACTTCTAACAACTTTTGTTCAGTAACTGTGTAGTTCTTTTGAGAAGGGTTTAGTGCCTTGATGTAATAGTATATTAGATGCAAGATCTTTTTTTGTTGGCCTAGTACAACACCTAATGATAATCCAATCATGAAACACATAATCTCAAAAGGCAAGGACCAATTAAGGGCCACGATGATAAGAGTTGTCATCAACTTCTCCTTCAGACATTCAAAAGCCTTCAAGCATACTTCATCGAAATCAAACTTCACCTCTTTCTCAAGTATCCTACAAAGAGGATTGATAATTTTAGAGAAATCCTTGATGAATCGCCTATAGAACGAAGTATCTCCTAAAAAAATCTGAATACCCTTCAGAGAAATTAGTGGAGGCAATTTCTCAATCATATCAATCATAGCTCTATCTACCTCTATACCCCTTTTTTGAATGCTTGTGCCCAAGAATAATACCTTATTTAACCATGAAATGGCACTTTTCCCAATTAAGTACCAAGTTGCATTCCTCACATCTAGGAAGAGCGTTTGTCATGTGAATGAAGCATCCATCAAAAGAATCGCCAACTACCTAAAAATTATCCATAAATACTTTGATGGTGTCTTATACCACGTCAGAGAAGATCTGAAATGTAGCTGGAGTGTTACATAACTTGAATGGCATATGTTTGAATGCAAAGGTCTCATAAGGACAAGTAAAGGTTGTCTTCTCCTGGTCTTCGGGCACCATAGTGATTTGTTTATAGCCCAAATACACAACCAAAAAATAGTACCACCCTCTACCCATAAGTCTGTCAAGCATCTGGTCTATAAAGGGCATGGGTAAGTGGTCCTTCTGGGTCCATGCATTGAATTTGTTGTAATCCATGCACACTCTCCATCTTATGACTAGCCTCATTGGAACTAGCTCATTCTTATCATTAGGAATAATAGTAATACCACCTTTATTTGGAACATATTTTACCAAACTGACATATTTTCTATCACCAGTGGGATACACTACACCAGTATCTATCTACTTGATTATATCTTTCTTCACCACCTCCTTCATAGGAGAATTAAGTTGATATTGATATTTTATACTTGGAATACAAGTTGATTAAAGTTGGATTTTACAAGTACAAATACTAGAAAGACACCCATAATATCTGCAATGGACCAACCAATGGCCCTCTTGAATCTCGATAGCACTGATAATAAAGCTTCTACTTCTGTATGCATCAATTCAGCTACTATGATTACTGACAAAGTGTTATCGTAAATGAAGAGGGAAGGCCTTCAACTCTAAGAGAGTGGCTCCTCAATAGACAGGAGAGCTGGTAGAGTGGCTCTAATTTACAGATCTAAATCAAGCTTCTTTGGTGCAAAAATATAAGAACTGCTCCCATAAAGTGAATATACCATTTTAGCATAGTCAATAATTCTACCACTGTCAAAGTTCATTAGAACTGCTGCTAAGGCTTCAAAACCCAATCTTTCTTCCATAGAAATAACCTCGAATCAATTATCCCAATTAATTACTGCCTCAATATCATAGAATGAGACCATCTTCTTCTTTGAAACATCAATAACAGATACTACCCTTAACTCATCCAATTATTGCATAGATTGGCATACATTAAATATCATTTTCTCATCATTGAGTCTGAATATGGGATGTCCTAACTCCATATCAATCAAAATTCTTCTTGTAGATATGAATGGTCTGCCTAAGATAATCAAAACTTAAAAGTCTACTTCACAATCCAATATCACAAAATCAATAGGAAAAATGAAATAAGAGACTTTTACCAATACATAATAGAGAATACCAACTGGTTTTTTCGCTATCTGATCTTCTGTCACTAGTCTCATAGATGTGGGTTTGGGTGCCCCCAACCCCAACTGCTTAAACACCACTAGTGGCATAAGATTTATGCTAGCACCTAGATTATATAGTGCCCTAGAAAAGTTAGAAGATCCAATGGTGCAAAGAATGGTGAATGCACCCGAATCCTCCTTCTTCTCTACCAACGATCTAGTAGTAACAACACTACAGTGATGAATGTTGTCAACTGGCTTATAACTAACTGTTTGCTTTTTGGTGACTAAATCCTTTATGAACTTTACATATCCAGTCATTTTTTACAATGCCACCAAAATTGGAATGTTAACAGACAACTCCTTTAACATAGACAAAAACTTTTGATACTTACCCTCTTCTTGCTTCTTTTTTAATCTTTGAGAAAATAGAGGGCGGGGTCTTGAGATGGACTTCAAAATAGTATCCTCATCCTTATCCTTACCTTTGTTTTGCTTACTACTATTATCAACATTAACATGATTATCTTAATTAGTTTGATCGATCAAGGTAGGTGCAGAAGGATCAATGGTGGTTTTACCACTTCGAGTGGCAATAGCATAACAATGACTGTCATCCTTTGGATTTTGTAAAGTATTACTTGGAAGAGTTCTAGATTGCCTTGGATTTAATGTGGCTGATATCTGGCAATAATGTTGCTCTAGTTATTTGATTACGGTAGCATGAGACTCAAATTTCTGATTCAGCACTGATAGTCTGCCTTAATCTTCTTAAGATAGCTCTCTTGACTTTATTGGACTTTCACTTGTTTTGACAATATTGCCTCCATCATAGACTCAGTACATTGGCTACCTAGCAATACGTATCTATCACTCTTCTCTTTGTAATCATTTCTGCATCTCCAATTACCATCTCGGTCTCTTCTTCTATTTCTATATCGATCATTATAATAGTTCCAACCTTGATTCCCTTTCCCTTTCCCTTGGGCTTGAAAATCTGAAAATTGATGATCAATATACTTTGCATCCTCTTTAGACTTAGTCTTGTAAGTTCTAGAAGTAAAAATCTATGCTCCTACTATATTCACTTTCTCAGCATTCATTATTGCAAATTATTTTGTAAGAAGCCCAATATCTGTTCAAAGTTGTGCAACCTCTTGTGCTACCAAATCATGACCATCTCCATAATCATTAGCTGCCCCAATAGCATATGTACTTGCACCAAGCTCAATATCTCTATTATTCCAACATTGATTGGTCACTGAAATATCATCTAGCATCTCTTGTGCAGCGTCTTATCAAAGACACATAAATGCACCTCCTGAAATCATATTTTCCATTTCTATGGAATTGATATTCAGTGATCTATATAATATTTCTAATAGATTTGATCCATTGATTCTGTGACTAGGCACTATGCTCAACTTTTTTTGAACCTAAACCATGTTTCATACATATATTCTGTAGGTAGATATGTGAAATTGTAGATTTCATGTTTTAATTGTAACATCTTAGCAGGAGGGAAGAATCTGTCCAAAAATTATCTATACAACATATTCCAAGTAGTGATTAAACCTCTTGAAAGTTCCACTAACCATAGTAATTCTTCTCCAGTCAGTGATAATGAGAACAACCTAAACCTCAAATCTTCCTGATTCACCCCGTGAATAGTATACAATGTATAGATCCCAATAAAGTTAGCAAGATACATGTTTGCATCATCTGTTGTTGATCTCAAAAACACACCTTCAAGTTTAGAAATTACATCATAGCACTAGTAAAGTTGAAGTTAACATTGGGGAGTAGAGCAGGAGAAATGATAGCTCCTATTTCAGTAGGTTCAACGTATCCCATGTCCTCATCTTCAATATACGACTGAAGATACTGATATGCAAAAATCACTGGAGCTCTACCTCTTTGAATTCTCTCCTTACGCTCGGCCAGTTATCTTGTCCTGGCTAGTTCTGTTTGTTGAGCTAGCCTAGACTCTCCAGCTAACCTTTCCTCCTCTACCAATCTCAGCTTTTTAGCTGCTTCTACTAATAAGTGCTCCATCTTTCTATATGCAATATTCTATGGATATCATGGAGAATAAGAAAGTGTTGCATTGGGATCAACAAGTAGAAGAACAGATATAATTTAAGGATCTCAAACCTTAATAGGAATACCATCATGAACTTGCTCTAACATCCTTCGTGGTGTTTGAAGAATCCTTTCAGGTTCTGGATCAAAAGGGAGTAAGGGATTGCCTCTTCTCCTAGTGTTTAACATAAATAGTGTATGCCAGATAAAGAATAGGAAATAAGACCCAAGAACTTCACCAACTTCAATCAATAATTCACACCATCTTCCCCAACAACTATGATAAAATTAGATGTTACCCAAAATAACCTCCAAGGAAGTATGTTGTGGTCGATGTCAAACATAGTAACCTAAACCAAGTTGGGGTAAAAGTCACAAGAAAAATATTGAACAGTTTCTTAAATTGATGAAATTCATGAGCAGTGCGAAAAGGTAAATACAGGGAATTTGGAATTAACAGTTAGTATCACTGAACTTGAATGCTTTGAGTTTAAATTTCTCGTTTTCAACCACCTATTCTATTTCTCTGCATGTATATCCTACAAGCTATGTATTATCAACCATCTTATGAACGCGTTGATAAATCCCACCCTTTACCTTGTGAGTCTCAAGGTGTCGCCTTATTGCTCCTTGTTTATAACTTCAGTTCAACTTTCACCTTTTGAGCCTAAAGTTGATTAGATGAGATGGCGGACTAATAGGATGGACATAAATCTCAAATAACTATCTTAATCCTCTTTTCCCAATCTCAAACTCCTTTGTGAGGACGTTTTCAAATACAAGAAATACTCAAACTTCTACAGTAGCTCAGAGATCAACTAATATGAAGAAGATTAAGATACATGCAACCACGTTAGAATAGATTAATCTGCCACTTCCTTTACATATTTAATCTGCTAGGGTTCCCACAACCCTAGTCAAGGAAATTAGCCGCTCATGTCCATGCAACAATCCATGATAATCAATAAAGAAGACACATTATTTATTGCACAAAAATAAGAAGAAGAAAATGTAAAGTCTTCAATTGAATAAGAACCCAAAAATCTCAAGAATAAAATCCTAATGATCAAAGTATGTAAAAAGTAGTAAAAGTATTGTAAAAGTACATAAAAGTTTATAACCTAATAAAAGAATAATCATAAGGTATTTACAGTATTTCAAAATAATCTAGACATTCTAATTAAAATAGAATGGGAAAAGTATGTTGGCAAAAGGTATGACTCGCATAGCCCACTCATAAGGTCTTCTTATGAGTCATACAGTGTTTGTTGTATGTACTCCAATGACTGATCATTCAAGGCTTCAGGCTTTTGTTGTCTTTATGACTTATTCTCACGACTTGTACCTTGACTATATGACTTATGGTATTCACTTATCACCACCTGGGCCTTAATATTTTAATGATCTGGACACTATTCTCTTCATGACTTATCCTTACGAATCATACTCATATCTTATGACTCATCTTCTTTTGTGATTTCAACTTTGATTTAACTTTGGTTTTTGTTCTCTCAATGACTGCTTCTATAGACTCGTAGCCTCATCTTAAGGTTCGTACTCATCTTATGACTCTTAATGTATTGATGACTTGTAAGCTAACTCCCATGATGCATAGACTTCATCTTTGTCAGAGCTTTTTCTTCTAATTTTATTCCAAGATTATTATTCACCTGTTTTACCTTTAACAACCACAAAACCATTTCATACATACTAAATAACCTAAGTTCTCGAAAGTGTCGTGTTTCCACGGTGCATTAATAGTTCTGGTACTCCCCAACCGGCGGGGTCTCAGTCTATGTTGGGCGCAAGTATTGAGATTAGGCTAATGTCACAATGAACTAAATCCAATGTACATATTATCCTCATGTTAAGGACACAATTTGGTCATCCAATTAGTGTACGATGTCCCTATGCCGGCAAACATAGGTTTCAGGCATTGATCACAGAGAGTTATGCCTTCATGGTGAGCTATATAATTCCCTTTAAAGTCCAATTAAAGTAGTTTTGATTTAACATAAGTCATGAAGTCTTTGATTGTGCATATTCACATTGGTATTGTCAAACCAAGACTTGCAATCAATTCACACAATGCCAAAACCATTATCATAAACATCATCATATTATTAACTACATCATTCAAAATCATGCTTACATTCATCATTACATTGCATGAAAATCTCAAAACTCGTCATAAAGCTCAATATTTCCAATATTTCAAAAGATTGGTTAAATAATGTAGAATCCTTGTTTAAAAACCAAGTTAACAATGTGGGTTGAGGTTCATGTCTTTAACAACATAAAAATTTCATAATCATTGTCAAAAACCCAATTTGCCAATTCCACCATTATAATGACACCCAATTTCAGTGCACAATCCACTAATTAAACCACGAATGAACCATTAAAACAAGGAAAACAATGCAATTGATTAACAACTAAAAAACCTTCAACCCTAGTTTAAATTAATTATTCTAAACACATGAACAAAAATTGAATTTATGTTGTAATACATTCCTGAAAAAAGGAAAAATTTGGAGAGAATTTGAAGTTAAGAGTCTGGAGTAGTGAATTCTTGAGAAAACCCTTGTATTTTATTAATTTCAGAGTTGGAGAGGAGAAGAGTAATGTTCAAAGATTAGACTTAATGAATAATGAAGGTTTAAGGACGTTTTAATTCATTTAATGGGGCAAAGGACCAAAAATTCCTTGTTCCAATTCAAAAAAATGAAACTGGTGAATTTTTTCCAATAATAAGGCACGTCGCTATCATGGAGGCTAGGCAGTGTTCCATGGCCTTATAGTGGAGGTTCACTAGCTCGATATCATTTCATGATTGTAATTCCCCAAATCTGGCACCTGAAATTCTCATGACCCCGAAGGACCACAAGCTAACCCTTGACTGATATCTGTACCTGAATACTACATAATATACTATATAAATATGGAAATAAAGGATATAAGGCCATAAGGTTCAAAAATGATAAAATACTCTCTGAATGACTGAACTATTTGAATAAGAAGTTGATGGGACAAGTCTCCAACTAACTCCAACTACTGAAATAAATTAATTTATGAGATAATAAAGTAATGGTCATGTCCTCGAAGGATGAGGACTCACTGCTAACTCTGACTGTTAAGACTGGAATGCTACTGATGCTCTGGAGCTAGTGCTTCTGAACCTATGGTACAAAACACCATAGCGCAAATGCATCAATACGTTTGATTATACTGGTATGCATGTGAGGTAGGATGAATGCAAAGGGTTCACATGCATGAACTATACTAACTGACTAGATAACATGAATATGAGAATACATGCATAAGTATATAGTAACTATAACTGAGTGCGTGATAACATGATTACTGAGCCTGAGTACTGATAACATGATATACTGATAATTGTATAACTGAAATAACTAATATGGAGCGACTGTATTTGACAGTCTAGGTTCTGATGCAACTAGCTGAGTTTCGTGCTATTCTGAGTTGACTGTATCTGATAGTCCTAAATTCTATATAACAATTTGAGTTTTATTACTGAGACTGAATGACTATATCTAATAGTCCTGATTCTATAACTAAAACTGTGGGAAATAGTCATCAAACCGATATGCCCTAAATAATGCATTATAACTGAGTTAGGATCCAATCTGTAACCCCTATTGGAAGGGTGTCAATACTACACCATCGGTAAAGACAAGATATGGGAGACCCTCATCAGACAGTATCCCCAAAAAAAATAGTGGGGCCCTTATCTGGCAGTGCTTATCCATCTCATCAACCCTCATCTGACAATATTGATGTCTCAACCTATGCTAGCTAAATAGTTCTGGAATGCAAGGATGACTTCTAAGAATCACACCCTCATCTGATAGTGTGTGTTCCCATCCTTGGGTTCACTCGTTGTTAATTCCTACTCCCATCTGAATAGACACTGAACATGAATTACTGAACTGAACTAGACTGAATTAACTGAGTTTGTTGACTGACAGAATACTACTGAGATTACTAAATTTCTGAGATTTCTGAGATTACTAAGTTTACTGAGTTTTCCTGAGTCACATGACTGCCTTAAATTCTATGAACATAGCTTGACCGAGAGTATCTTGAAAACATGACACTGGCTCTAGGCACACAGCTAATTGTCGGGTACAAGTACCCCCAGGACTCAATAGCATGAAACTGACAAAGCATGACTTTCTTGAATACATAACAAAAATCACAATGCATAATACAATAAGTTCGAGATTTCATGAAGTAGAAGTTCTAAAGCACCACAAGGGCTACACATATATCCATAATTCACTGACTAGGACATTTCATCAAACATTTGACATGCATAAATTTGTACATGGATGGGGATTTCATATTATCATACTAGTATGGCACTTTTCCTTCACATAGGCATTTAATCAAACACATGAGGAGCATACTTTGGTTATACCCTCATCAATGTATCTAATTGTCATGGTTGTATGAATAATTTTGTAAGTTTAAAGGGTTTATAATGATTATTATGCAAACATCACATAATAGGGTCAATCATTGGAATATGTGATTTAAAATATTAATCAAAGCCCCACAACATCATGAACATGAATTTCAATGTAATTCAAATCATGAACATTCATACATACACAAATCTTGGATTTTGAAAAGAGATTCTTGAGCTTCATGGGTGAAAGGTATCCATGAATCAACACATGACATACCTGGGTTGTGATTTTCTTAAAGTTCTTAGACTTGAAGAACTTAGAATCTCTTAGTTTCTTGAAGAATTATTTGGATCTTGTTCTTAGGGATTATCTTTGATAGAAAACCCTAATTTGATATTGTAGATGGATAATGAACTTATAAGCTTTGATATGATATAGTTAGAGGTTAAATAGGTAGGAAAAAGACCCAAATACTCTTTTTAAAATGACTTTAAAATAACTGAACAAACTATACAATGGTGGGTGCGATGGTCTATCGTTGGGTCGACGGTCCATCGATCCTGAACGCCGCACCTGGGAAGAATTGAGGTTCACTGCCTCTGCTGTAATAGCTTGGGTGATGGTCCATCACTAGCTTGATGGTCCATTGGCCCTCATCGTTGCACCTGGGTAGTTTTAACTACTTTCTGTAAAACGTCCATAACTTTCTACCCCGATACAGGATATGGACGGAATTGGTATCGTTAAAAACCTAATTCAATTTCCCACATGACAAAAAGTAAAAATCTTAAAAATTCCACGTATATAAATGTGGATTCATCTTTCAAAGTAATTTTCTAATATACTTTGGATGATTTCAAGCTAGGTAAAAGTATGAGGATTACAATATCTCCCCCTTGAGAATATTTGTCCTCGAATGAAACTGAGTGAGAGGGGAGAAGATAAACTGACGTATTTACTAAACATGAATAACTGAAACATGATCTCATGACTGACATAACGAACATATATATCTGATGCATATGTAACTGATTCATGAATGCATGACTGAGTGTTCTGATAAACCAAAGTTCTCACAATGAGAATGCATGTCTAATACGTGATTATATAACTAAACTGATACATGAATGCATGACTGAATATGAAATGGTATTTAAAACCAAGTTTATAATGGAATTCTAAACATAAAATAGATACCAAGATATCACTGAAATTTGAACATGTAATTGAGAAACTTAAGGAGAACTGTTACCTTGAGCTAGATCTGAGTTTGCGCAGAAGAGGTGAGGATACCATGTCTGCTTTTGCTTCCCAAGTAGCTACTTCAACTGAATGATTTTTCCAAAGAACTTTGACTAGAGGGACTTCTTTTTTCCTCAGTCTATAAGTCTGGTAGTAAAGAATTTTGACTGGAATCTCTTTATAAGAGAGGCTATTCTGAAAATGTATGCTCTGAATAGGGACTACAACGGCTGGATCACCTATGCACTTCTTAACCAAAGAGACATGAAATATTGGATGAACTGAGGCTAGATCTGAAGGTAATTCAAGCTCATAAGCTACCTTGCCGAAGTGACTGACAATTTTGAAGGGACCAATATATCGGGGACTAAGCTTTTCCTTCTTTCTAAATCTCTTCACTCCCTTTATAGGAGATATCTTTAGATAGACATAATCACCAATCTTGAACTCAAGATCCTTTCTGCGCACATCTGTATAAGACTTTTGTTGGCTCTGAGAAGCCTGGAGTCTTTCTCTAATCAACTAGACTTTTTCTAAGGCATCGAATACTAAGTCAGGGCCGATAACTGAGGCCTCACTAGCTTTGAACCGACCAATTGGAGATCTACATCTCCTACCATAGAGAGCTTCGAATGGAGCCATCCGAATACTAGAATGATAGTTGTTGTTGTATGCAAACTCAATCAAAGGCAAGTGATCATCCCAACTACCCTTAAAATTAATTGCACACGCCCTTAGCATATCTTCTAAAGTTTGAATGATCTATTCTGCTTGACCGTATATCTGAGGATGAAAGGTTATACTGAGATGAACTTAGGTACCAAAACCCTTTTTGAGTTTTTTCAAGACATGAGAGGTGAACTGGGTACCTCTGTCTGAGATAATAGATAACAGAACACCGTGCAATATGACCAACTCTCTGATGTAGAGTTTGGCTTAATCCTCTGATGAATAAGAGGTATGGACTGGAAGGAAAAAAGCTGATTTGGTCATCCTATGAACAATGACCCAAACTAAATCATGCTGGCGACGAGTACGAGGCAAACTCATCACAAAGTCTATGTTCACTTCTTCCCACTTCTAAGTAGGAATACTAAACTCCTGCATGGACCCACTAGGTTTCTGATGTTCTATCTTAACCTGCTGACATGTAGAGCACTTAGCCACAAACTCTACAACATCTCTCTTTATCTCACTCTACCAATAGATTTCCCATAAGTCACAATACATCTTTGTGGCCCCTGGATTAATAGAGTAGCATGCACCATGCGCTTCTGCAAGAATTCGCTGCCTTAAGTCATCTACACCTGGGATACACAGATGACCCTGACAATGCAATACACCATCTCACCCTTGGGGTAAAACCTCTACTTTTTAATTCTTGATTGACTCTTTTAACTTGAAAAGGATCGGATCTGTATCTTGTTTTTCTTTCACATCGGAAACTAGAGATGATTCTGAACTACTCTAAACCCATATGTCACCCTCCTCTGAATCGACAAAGAAAATGCCTAGTCTGGCAAGATGATAGACTTCCTGAGCTAGATTCTTCTTACTATCCTCAACATGAGCAACACTACCCATAGACAGTCTGCTAAGAGTGTCGGCCACAACATTGGCCTTGTCCGGATGATAAAGGACACTCATGTCGTAATCTTTCTAGAGCTCTAACCACCTTTTCTAATAAAGATTGAGATCTTTCTGAGAAAATACATACAAAGGGATCTTATGATTTATGAACACATCTACATGAACTTTGTATAGATAATTCCTCCAAATCTTTAAGGCAAAAACTACGGCTGCTAACTCGAGATCATGAGTAGGATAATTCTTCTCATAAGGTTTAAGTTTTCTGGAGGCATAGGCTATGACCTTACCATGCTGCATGAGAAACCAACCCAAACCTACTCTGGATGCATCACAATACACTACGAACCTATCTGAACCATCTGGAAGAGCCAAAACTAGAGCTGAGGTGAGTCGAGTTTTCAACTCTTGAAAACTCTTCTTGCAAGGATTTAACCACTGAAACTTGACTTTCTTCTAAGTCAATCTGGATATAAAGGATGCAATTGAAGAAAATCCCTCACTAAACCATCTGTAATAGCCATCCAAACCCAAGAAACTCCTAATATCTTATAAAGAGGCAGGTCTAGGCTAATTTCTTACTGCTTTGGTCTTTTGAGGATCAACCCTAATGTCATCACCAGAAATGATATGACCAATGAATGCTATTGACCTTAGCCAAAATTTAAACTTACTGAATTTGGCAAACATCTTATGATCTCTGAGAGTCTGAAATACGATTCTGCGATTGTCTACATGACCATGCTCACTGCGGAAATAGACCAAAATAGCATCTATGAAGACTATGAGGAACATGTCCAAGTAATGCTTGAACACCCGGTTCATCAAGTCCATGAAATATACTGGGACTTTGGTAAGACCAAAGGACATGACTAGGAATTCAAAGTGACCAAATCGAGTACGAAAAGCTATTTTTGAAATATCACATTCTCTGACTCTGAGTTGATGATAGCCTGATCTGAGGTCTATCTTAGAGAATTAACTGGAACCCTAAAGCTGGTCAAACAAGTCATCAATTCTGGCAAGTGGATACTAATTCTTAATCATGACTTTATTGAGCTAACGGTAATCAATGCACATTTTGAGAGAACCATCTTTCTTGCACAAGAATTAGATTGGTGTGCCCTACAGAGACCCATTGGGTTTGATGAATCCCTTATCTAAGAGACCTTTCAACTGTTATTTCAATTCTCTAAGTTCTGTTGGTGCCATTCTATATGGCGAAATAGATGTCGGCTGAGTATCTAGAAGAAGATCAATGCCGAAGTCTATTTCGAGATTGGGAGTTTCAAAACTAGTGTCCTTAACTTGAACAAGACGATAGACACATCCTTTAGATATTATTTTCCTTTCTCGAAGGTAGGAAACAAGCTAAACTCTAAAAGTTGAAGTACTACCCCTCCACTCTAGGATAGGTTCATTCAAAAATTGGAACTAGACTATTCTATTTCTGCAGTCGACTGTAGCATAGCAGGAATGAAGCCAATATATGTCGAGAATGTCAACAAAATCAGTCATCTCCAATTTGACTAAGTCTGCTAAAGTGACTTTTTGAAATATCATAACTGAACAGTTCCTAAATTTCCACTGAGCTATGATAGTTTTACCCAATGGGGTAGAGACTGGGAAGGACTCTACTAGAATTTTGGAACTGACTCCAAAATCAACTGCTATAAAGGGAGTAACAAAAGAGAAAGAAACTCCGAGATCTAGCAAAGCATAAACATGCACATGAAAGATCTGTAACGTACCAGTAACCATGTCAGGAGAATTTTCCTGATCTTGCTAGGACTGAAGAGCATAAAATCGATTTTGGTGTTGCCCACTAGTAGCACAAGAGGTGGTACCCTACTAATTTAGGTGACCAAACTGAGATGGGGAACTGTTCTGCTGACCCTGATAACCTGACTGGGGACAATCGCTGAATCTTTGTCCGGCTTTCCACATCTAAAACAAATACAATTGCCAGTTCTGTAAATACCCTGATGGTGCTTTCCATAAGCCTGGCAAAGAGGATAGGTGCGGGCACTACTAACACTGCCCTGAGACTTAGAGCCAGTTGCTCTATCTCTGTTACCGTTCCTGAACTTAGGAGCTGGAGCACTAGCTGAAGAAGGAGCTAGAACTGATGGCTTAGGATGAAACTGAGAACGGTTTCCTCCTTCTGATTTAGGCTGAGCAAAGTTGAAACTACTTGTCCTTGCTCTCTTATTATGCTTCTCTCTCATCTTAATCTTTTTCTCTTCTATATGTTGAGCATAGGTCATAAGCTTGGCTATGTTCATGTCACTATTCAACATCATAGACCTACACTCATTGACCAAACTATCATCCACCCAAAAACAAACTTACTCATCATGGCCCTACTATCTGCAACCACATCAGGATCATATCTGGCTAATTGAGTAAACTTAAGAGAATACTCTTTCACCATCATGTTTCCCTACCTAAGATTGATAAATTCCAATACCCTATCTTCTTTCAGCTCTAGGAGAAAGAACCTATCTAAGAATGTAGTGACAAACTCCTCCCACTCAATAGGCCCTGCATTACCTGGCCTTTCTGACTTCCACTGTTTAAACCAAGTGTGAGCAATGTACTACAACTGATATGCGCTAGCTTAGTTCTCTCACTAGAAGTAACCCCCATGATATCCATAACCTTATGAAACTGATCGATGAATTCTTGAGGGTCCTCGTCTATCTTAGACCCAAAAAAAGATGAAGGATTCATTCAGGTGAAGTCTCAAATTCTGGCTGTAGCTGAATTAGCCACTGGGTTGGCCAGAACGACAGCTGGTCCTTAATTCTAAGAAGCAACGGACTAAGCAAGATTAGTTAATGCATCTCTAAAATCTGCATGAGAAACATGTTCACCCAAAGGATCTTCAGGATGAGGAGCTGTCTTATTCTTGTTTCTTTTTTTGGGAGGCATGTTCTATAGAAGAAAGGGAAAATGAATTAGAACAGACTGAGATATTTACTAGAGATTATGCTCACTGGAATGACATGAATACTGAAAGAAGGGAAACTATTCCTAAAACATCTTCTAGCCTCCTGCACATAAATATGGCGCGCAATACACCCATGCACAAGACTCTACTAGATGTGGCTTTCTGACTTCCTAGGACTCTATTGAACCTGGCTCTGATACCAATTTTGTAACACCCCAAATCTGGTACATGGAACTTTACACAATACTCATGACCATGAAAGACCACAAGCTAATCCATGACTGATATCTATACTTGAACACTGCATAAAATACTGTATAAATGTAGAAATAAAGGCTGAAAGAACATAATGTTCAAAACTAATAAAATAATCACTGAATGATATGCTATCATAATACTAAAACAAAACCTGTAATAAACTGTCTGAATATGATTGTCTGAAATGCCTCTAATTGACTGAACTGTCTGAATAAGGATTTGATAGGACATGTCCCCAACTAACTCCAACTACTAAAATAAATTAATTAATGAGATAATAAAGTAATGGTCTTATCCTCGAAATATAAGAACTCACTGCTAACTCTGACTGCTGAGACTAGAATGCTACTGATGCTCTGGAGCTAGTGCTTCTGAACCTATAGTATAAAACACCATAGCACAAATACGTCAGTATGTTTGAATGTAATGGTATGTATGTGAGGTAGGCTAAATGCAAAAAGTTCACCTGCATGAACTATACTTACTGACTAAATAACATGAATGTAAGAATATATGCATGAGTACATAGTAACTATAACTGAGTGCGTGATAACATGATTACTGAGCCTGAGTACTGATAACATGATATACTGATAACTGTATAACTGAAATAACTAATATGGAGCGACTGTATTTGACAGTCTAGGTTCTGATGGAACTAGCTGAGTTTCGTGCTATTCTGAGTTGACTGTATCTGATAGTCCTAAATTCTATATAACAATCTGAGTTCTATTACTTAGACTGAATGACTGTATCTAATAGACCTGATTCTATAACTGAAACTGTGGGAAGTAGTCATCAAATCGACATGCCCTAAATAATGCAATATAATTGAGTTGGGGTCCAATTTGTAACCCCTATTGGAAGGGTGTCAATAATGTGCTACCGATAAGGACAAGCTATGGGTAACCCTCATCTGACAGTTTCCCCCAAAGAGAATGGTGGGGCCCTTATCAGACAGTGTTTATCCATCTCATTAACCCTCGTAGATAGTGTTGATGTCTCAACCTATGCTGGCTACATAGTTTTGGAATGCAAGGATGATTTCTAAGAATCATACCCTCATCTAATAGTGTGTGTTCCCATCCTTGGGTTCATCGGTGCTAATTTCTACTCCCATCTGAATAGACACTGAACATGGATTACTGAATTGAACTGGACTGAATTAACTGAGTTTATTGACTGACAGAATACTACTGAGATTACTGAATTTCTGAGATTTCTGAGATTACTAAGTTTACTGAGTTTTCCTGTGTCACATGACTAACTGAATTTCTATGAACATGGCTCGACTGAGAGTATCTTGAAAACATGACACTGGCTCTAGGCACACAGCTAATTTTCAGGTACAAGTACCCCCAAGACTCAATAGCATGAAACTGACAAAGCATGACTTTCTTGAATACATAACCAAAATCACAATCCATAATACAATAAGTTCGATATTTCATGAAGTAGAAGTTCTAAAGCACCACAAGGGCTACACATGTATCCATAATTCACTAACTAAGACATTTCATCAAACATTTGACATGCATAAACTTGTACATGATTGGGGATTTCATATTATCATACTAGTATGGCACTTTTCCTTCACATAGGCATTTAATCAAACACATGAGGAGCATACTTTTGTTATACCATCATTAATGCATCTAATTGTCATGGTTGCAGGAATAATTTTGCAAGTTTGAAGGGTTTATCATGATTATTGTGCAAATTATCACATAATAGGGTCAATCATTGGAATATGTAATTTAAAACATCAATCAAAGCCCCACAACATCATGAACATGAATTTCAATTCAATTTAAATCGTGAACATTCATACATACACAAATCTTGGATTCTGAAAAGAGATTCTTGAGCTTCATGGGTAAAAGGGACCAATGAATCAACATATGAAATACCTGGGTTGTGAGTTTCTTAAAGTTCTTAGACTTGAAGAACTTAGAATCTCTTAGTTTCTTGAAGAACGATTTGGATCTTATTCTAGGGGATTATCTTTGAGAAAAAACCCTAATTTGATGTTATAGGTGGATAATGAACTTATGAGCCTTGATCTGATATAATTAGAGGTTAAAATGTGTGGATAAAGACCCAAATAGCTTTTTAAAAACAACTTTAAAATAAATTAATGAACAATGCGACGGTGGGTTCGATGGTACATTACTGGGTCGATGATCAGTCGGTTCTGACCATCGCACTTGGGCAGAATAGGGGTTCACTGCCTCTGCATCGACGGCTTAGGCGATGGTCTGTCGCTAGCTCGATAGTCCATTGGCCTAAGCCGTCACCTTTAGGCAGAAGGTGGTGTCACTGCCTCCACTGTGACAATTTGGGTGACGGTCCATCACTAGATCGATGGTCCGTCGGCCCTTATTGTCATACCTGGGTAGTTTTAACTACTTTCTGTAAAACAGCCATAACTTTCAAGCTCGATACCAAATTTGGATGAAATTGCTATCATTGGAAAGCTAATTCAATTTCCCAGATGACAAAAAGTGAAAATCTTAAAAATTCTAGGTATATGAAAGTGGATTCATCTTTCAAAGTAAATTGCTAACATACTTGGGATGATTTAAAGCTAAGTAGAAGCACGGGGTATTACAATGACCCCAAACGATTTCCAAAAATTCTGGAACTCACCCAATTCATCCCTTTAACATCCCTTAACATGAATCAAGCTAAAATTTACCATTTAACATAAGAGAGGGTCTGAAATAGATTGGTCACAAATTAATGGGGTCTTACACTTGTGTATTGAAAAATATGTAAGACCACCACTACTTAAAGATAAGGAAATCTTCCATGCAATGAAGAGGGAGAATAAATGGATAAGTAAAGAGGGAAGATCATTAGTCTGCAGGTTATAAGAATTACAAGAGTTACAAGTGATAAAGTGGTAGAAAGTGGATAAATAATGTATGGGAAGTTACTTGAATCTCAAGGAAAATGGTAGCCAAATTCAGCCACCATCATCCCAGAGTCAAATTCTTCCAAAGGAGATAATGCAACAAGCACGTTCTTGTGCTTTGAATTTCCGTTAGTCAATATTAATAACCATTAGAACATGTACTTTTTTGCCTTTAAAGGCACTAACTCCAAGGAGTACTAAGTGATAAAAATGACACTCACTGCACCAAAATGTAACATACAAAATAGTAAGAGGCAATTGATACTCAAAAGGTAAATGAGTTACCAAAACGTGGACCAAATTTGCATTATGAAATATTAATATTAAAATGCTTAATCCATCAAACCTTCACTCATTTTAATATAAAATAAGAGAGTTTACTAGCTGAAAGAAAACTACCATTCATAATAAAGGTGTTCTCTTCATTAACCTCCTCTTAGAAAATAATAACTTTTACTCTAGAGTCATAGTGGTCTCAGACTTAAACTATGTCATGACTCGAACCAGGGCCGGGTCGTGACGGGTATCTCAAGCCATCATGGGTCAGAGACCACCCCTTATCCTAACATCTAGAACAGGATAATAAAGATAATAAACAAAGAAAACCAAATTGAAAATAAAGATAGATAAGTCAAACGAAAAATCTAAAAGTCAAAACCAACAATCCAACCCATAAATGTCCATAAAATCTCAAAATCAAGGATACCAAACCAAGTTGGGACATGCCCTCAACCATGAAAAAAAGAACTCGCAAATCCCAAAATCTAAAAGGAAACCTAATAAAATGGCCGAGCTTTTTAAAATATGGAGGCTCATGACTTCATAGCAAATCAACCGACGAACCACACAGCCTAATGTTGCAAAGGAATAACTGAAAAACCCTTGGATCCTACATCATGAAACAATGCAGCGTCCATGGATGGTCAGTGGGATGAGTACTAGAATATAACTAATGGATAGTGATAAAGTAATGTCATCTCCAAAATTAAATAAAACCACATACACATATTCAAATATACATATATAGGATGACAAGGTAGGGGACAAGGGTCAATTAACGTGCTAGATTAAATGATTAACCTAAATTGCATAGATCGCTCCATCCTAAAGGAACCTATGGGATATATGAGTCCTACTCCCCCTACTAGAAGGGCCTAGTGAGTGTTAGACGCACAAATAGAGGAAAATCAACAGAAAGCTAAATCCATCACTACAATAACCATCCTAAAATATATACGTCAAGTGTGCACTAATCACACGGTAATATAGACCCCAAACATCGACAAAAATAGTTTCCAGTATTCCCCTCCCCCCCACCCCCCGCTTACACCTTTACAGTGAGCTACATAATTCTTTTTAAGCCCAAATCAAAACAATTTTCATAGAAACCCAGCCATTATCTAAGGATTCATTTTTTAAGGCACTCACCAATATGGTATCATCATACCAATATACTTGCAAGCTTGTATAATTATGCCAAACCAATCCAATTAACTATTATACTTCCAAGTTCCATTTAAAATCCAAACCGTGGCCCCAAGGGGATTCCAAATCCATTTTCATTATCTATTATCCTTTAATACAATGCAATGTCCATAAGTAGGTTAAATTATGCAAATCTCATATTTAAAATCAAAGCTATGGTGGTTGGTTAAGGTTAATGCCAACACCAAATAAAAAATCCATCAATTTGGGGAAGCCCATAATCCTCATTCCAATCCTAATAACCATGCACCCATTCAACCCCCAAAACCATCAATTAGAGTGTAATTGATACATTTAAATTATGGAAAATACAATTCAGGTAATAACCATTAAAAACCCTTAACCTAATTTCAAACCAAACAATGAAAATCGCAGAAACAATGATTAAATATATGCCATAGTATGAAATTCAAGTTAGGGATGAGTGATATGCCTAAAATACACCATAAATTGAAGAGAATTCAAAAATTAGGACCCTGGAGTTTGAATTCCTTGTAAACCCTAGTATGTTCTTGTCATGGGAGTACAAAAGGAGAAAGTAATGGTTTGATTTATATAATTGATGTTAAGGGGACTATTTGAGTGTTTTAAGTCATGTGAGGAGAGCATAAAAGGAGGATAAGACCAAAAGGACCCTAATTAAAATGTGTAGGAAAAATCTGAGCCCAGTCGTCTCGACTCGAGTAACGACTCATGAGGTGTTACCATGATTCGTTTCCTGAACTCGTTACCTTAGGACAAAAATCATGAACCTTCAATGTTAATATAATGAGTCTCATATGATGACCCATTATTTGACCTAACAACTCGTGATAAAGAGTCATGGTCAAGGGCTAAATTCCTAGGAATCATGCTGGTGTGACAATGAGTCCCACCCATGACTCGTGAAGAGTGATAATGACTTTTCACTTGAGTCTTGGTCATGGAATTTTTGACTTTACTTAGAAACTTAAAGTTTAGAAAATAGGGGTATTACATAACCCCTCCCCCCTTAGGATCATTCGCCCCCGAATGAGCAGTTAGGGCACCCTTTGCACAATAAGAGAAAGAGTACAAACCAAAACCAAAGACAAATTAAAGATGCGATAAGAGGGAAATAAATCCCATACCTTACGCACTTTAATCCAACATGGGAAAAAAGAGTGGGTACTTGGCCCTTATATCCTCCTCAGCTTATCGTGTAGCTTCTTTTACCTTTTGATCCTCTAAAGTACCTTTACCGAAGAGTTATCAACCTAAGAACTTGCCTATCTAATATCTCAACTGGGACTTCTTCATAAGACAAAGAATCTAAAACCCCAACATCCTTAAAAGGCACTATCAAAGAAGGGTAATCCACACACTTTTTCAGCATAAACACATGGAAAATATAATAAACAGAAGCCAAACTTGCTGGAAAATCCAATTCATACGCTACATTCCTAATCCTTCTCATAATCTTATATAGACCCACATAACGGGGACTGAGCCCTTCCCATATCTCATGACTCTATTCATAGGAGAAACCTTCAAGAACACCCAATCACTAACCTTAAACTCCAACTCCCTTCATCTCACATTTGCATAAGACTTTTGGTGACTCTAAGAAGTCTTAAGCCTTTCTCTAATCACCTTAACCTTATTCATGTATGGGTGAACCAAGTCAGGACCAAACAACCTAGTCTCACCAACCTCGAACTATCAAATAGGAGACCTACCCCTCCTACCATAAAAAGACTCAAAATAAGCCATTTGAATGCTAGAATGATACTATTGTTGTAAGCAAACTCAATAAGAGAAAAATGGTCGACCTAACTACCATTAAAATAAATCACATAGTCCCTTAGCATATCCTCCAAGGTATGAATATTTTTTTTCTCTTATCCATCCATTTGAGGGAGAAAAACAGCGCTAAGGTTCACCTGAGAACCTAAACCTTTCTGAAATGCTGGCCAAAAATAAGAAGAGAATTGTGTACCTTTATTTGAAATGATGGACATCTGCACTCCATGCAACTTAACTTCATCCTGAATGAACAATTTAGAATAATCCTCTCCTAAGTAGTTAGTCATCATGAGAAAAAAAGTGAGTAAACTTAGTTATTCTATCGATAATGACCCAAATATAATCTCACTGATTCTGAGATCATGGATAACTAGTAATAAAGTCCATATTGATCATCTCCCACTTCCGCATAGGTAACTCTGTCTCATGAAAAATGCTACCAGGCCTTAAATGCTCAATCCAAACTTGCTGATAAACCATACACTTAGTCATAAAATTCTCATATCTCTGTTCATATCATTCCACCAATAGACTTCCTTTAAGTCATGGTACATTTTAGTCAAACCCGGAGGAACTATATATCTAGACCTATGAGCCTTAGCCATGATCCTTTCCTGCAGCCCATCAACATTAGTAACACACAACCTACCTTGATGCCTCAAGATTCATAACCTTTTGTTGTCTCATATCATCCTTAATATACATAAGTATGGGATCCAAAGCCTTCTTCTCCTATACCTCTGCACTAAGAAATAATTTGACCACTTCCTAAACAATTACTCCTCCATCTTTAGAGTCCAAAAGACGAACTCCCAAGTTTTCTAAACTGTGAATATCCTTCACTAATCCTCTTTTATGCTTATCAATGTGAGATTAGATCCTTATAGATAAACTGCTAAGACTATCAGAATCAACATTAGCTTTACCTAGATGGTAGTGAAAGCTCATGGCGTAATCCTTAAGCAATTTGATCCACTGACTCTACTTAAAATTCAAATCTTTCTGGGTAAACATACACTATAAGCTCTTATAATCTAAATAGATGTCCACATGAACTCCATATAGAAAATTATGCCAAATTTTCAATGCAAAGACCAGAGCCGCTAACCCTAGATTATGAGTTGGATAAGTCCTCTTATGAACCTTAAGCTTCCTAAAAGCATAGGCTACAACCTTAATATATTGCATCAATACACAACCTAGTCCCATATGGTTTGAATCATAATACACAACAAAACCATCAGTACCCTTGGGCAGTTATTTTAAAGCCATTTTTAAAGGGGCTTTTTGATCTTTTACCACCTGTTTATATACCTAGTTATATCCGACCAAAGCTCAGAAATTCATTATCCATCTACAATAACAAAATTAGGGTTTTCTCTCTAAGAGTAATCCCCAAGAACAAAATCCAAATCTTCTTCAAGAACTAAGAGATTCAAATTCTTTAAGTTCAAGAACTTCAAGAAACTCAACCCAGGTATGCATAGTATCCATTCATGGAATCCTTTCGTCCATGAAGCCCATGAATCTTTGTTAAAAGATTAAGTGTATGGATTTCTTTATGAATTTTATGTTGGGTTGCTTTGTTCATGTTGAGAATGACCAATTAAATTCTAATCCATGTTGGGTGATCAATTTTATGTGAAATTGATTAGTATAGATGTAGATTCATGTGAACCTATGATTAAACCCTTGGATGATGAAATTAAAGTTGAATCATGATTTTTATTTGTTGTATAATGTTGTCTACATATACTATACCTACTCTATGTTTGATTAAATGCCTATGAGAAGGAAAAATGCCCAACTAGTATGATCTTATAAAATCCCCATTTATGTACAAGCTTATGCATATCACATGTTTGATAAATTACCTCAATAAATGAATTATGGATTGCGATATTGGTCATGTATTCAAGAAAGTCATGCTTTGTCAGTTTCTTTCCATCGAGTCCTACGGGTACTTGTACCCAACAATTTAGCTTTATTCCTAGAGCCAGTGTTATTTTTTCACGATATCCTCAGTCAAGCAATGATCTATAGAACTCAGTCAGTTATGTGACTTAGGAAAGCTCAGTAATTCAGTAACCTTAATAATCTCATGAACTCAGTCAGTTATCAGATATCAGTAGGATTCCATTAGTTAATGAAATTCAGTAAACTCAATCCATTTTTAGATCAGTTAATCATGTTCAGTGTCTATTCATATGGGAGTAGGATTCACATCAAGTGAACCCAAGAATGGGAACTCACCTGCTAGTTGAGGGTGTGATTCTTCGAAGTAATCCTTGTGTTCCAGAACTACGTAGCTAGCATAGGTTGAAACATCATACCTGCTACTTGAGGGTAGATAAGGTGGCTTAACCTGCTAGTTGAGGATTCCCACTATTCTCATTAGAGTAACCTGCTAGTTAAGGGTCACTCATATGTTGTCCTAACCAGTGGCGCGGTATTGATACCCTTCCATTCAGGGCACAGATTGGACCCCAATTCAGCTATAATGCACATTTGGGACATATCGGTTAGATGACTATTTCCCATAGTTTCATGTTACAAAATTCAGGACTATCAGATATAGACAACTCAAATACAATATGGAACTTAGCTAGTTCCATCAAATTTAGGACTGTCAAATACAGTCACTCATGTTATTAGTTATCAGAACTCGGTCATTAGTCATGTTAGTTATCAGTAAACTCATGTTATCACGATTTTAGATATAGTTACTATGTATGGATGCATGTATTCTCACGTTTATATTAGTCAGTTAGCCAGTATTGTTCATACATATGAACCCCATGCATTCAGCCTACCTCACATGCATACCAGTACATTCAAAGTACAGACACATTTGCGCTATGGTGTCTTATACCATAGGTTCAAAGACACGAGCTCCAGAGCATCAGTAGATTCCAGTCTCAGCAGTCAGAGCTAGAAATGAGTCCTCATCTTTCGAGGACATAATCATTACTTTATTATCTCATTAATTTATTTATTAGTTGGAGTTAGTTGGGGACATGTCCCATCAACTCCTTATTCTGACCATTCAGTCAGTTAGAGACTTTCTAGACTATCATGTTCAGTTAGTTATTTCAGTTGTTTTGGTATTTCATACCCCATCCATATGTTATGATTTTTTAGATCCTATGTAACAGTTTTGAACTTTATGGCCTTTCAGTTCATATTTCTGTATTATACAGTATATTATGTAGTATACAGGTACAGATATTAGTATGGGTTAGCTTGTGGTCCTTCGAGGTCATGAGCACCGTGTAGAATTTTGGGTACTAGATTTAGGGCATTACAGATCCCTTCACTAGAAACAATATGCCCAAGAAAAGTCACAGCAATTAGCCAAAATTCATACTTAGAAAATTTTGTATACAACTTTTGGTCCTTAAAAGTCTTCAACATAATTCAGACGTGATTGGCATGATTCTCCCCACTCTTAGAGTATAACAAGGTGTCATCAATGAATACTATGACAAGCAAATCCAAAAATTGCCTGAACACCTTATTCATAAGATCCATGAAAGAAGCTGGAGCATTAGTCAACCCGAATAACAAAACCAAAAACTCATAATGGTCATACCAAATTCAAAAAGTAGTCTTGGAAATATCAAACTCCTTAATTTGAAACTAATTATACCCCAAACGGATATCAATCTTAGAGAAACAACTAGCACCCTAAACCTGATCAAAAAAGGTCATTGATCCTGGGAAGAGGATACTTGTTCTTTAATGTAATCTTATTCAACTGATGATAGTCCATACATAATTGAATAGACCCATCATTCTTTCGCACGAAAAGGACAAGAGCACCCCACGAAGAGACACTAGGAAGAATAAACCCTTATCAAGAAGATCCTTTAATTTCTTTTTTAACTCTTTTAGTTCATCCAGAGCCATCCTATAAGGAAAAATATAAATAGGATGGGTATCCGGTAGTTGATAAATCCCAAAGTCTATTTCCCTATCGGGAGAAATTCTAGGAAGATCATCGAGAAAAACTTTTGGAAACTCATTAACCATAGGGAAAGATTGCCAAGAAGGACTTTCAGAGTTAGAATCCTTAATCCAAACTATATGATATAGACACCCTTCAAAAATTAATTTCTGAGCTCTAAAATATGAGGTAAACCTCTCCTTAGATACTAAGGAACTCCAATCCCATTCAATTACTGACTCATTAAGAAAATAGAACCTGAACTTTCAGGTCCTACAATCCAAGGAAGCATAGCATGAAACAATCCAATTCATCCCCAAGATTACATCAAAATCCACCATATCTAGTTCTATCAAATCCATAAATATCTCCCAATTAAAGATAGACACCACAAAACCCCTATAGATTTTTCTAAAAATGATAGAATCACCTACCAGAGTAGAAACTGAAAAAGGGGTGAAAATATTTTTGAGATAAATCCCAAAGTGTACATCCACATAAGGATTCACATAACATAGGGTAGAACTCAGATCTAGAAAGCATTTAACGTTATGAGAAAAGATTTGTAATATACCAGTGACAACATTATGGGATACCTCAAATTACTAACGAGTAGAAAGAGCATAGAGCTATTTCAACCAGTGTTGGTGCCTAAGATGGTGCCCTAAGATGCTTAGGCCAAAAAAGTAGCAATTGGGACCTTATTAGCTCCTATGGCAACTCTGGCCGAAAGAGAATCTCACTGCATATGACCAAGCTGACCATAATTAAAGCACCAGTTTCTCCCCTCCTTGTAGTAACCACAATAAATTTTCCCATAAAAATGGCAAAGAGGGTAAGTTGGGACTGACTAAGCTCTACTAGCCTGAGACTGGGCACCCTATGCATTAGGGGCACTACTAGCCTGAAAATGACAATCACCTGAAGACTTAGGGTAAGGAGCACTAGCCGAGGAATATGAATTTCCCCAGTTCTTCTTTTTGGTTCAATGTCTACTATCTCTCTCATTGTTCTGCAAACTTTTACCCTACTCTGAATATCTAAACTTCTTGTTCTGGCTCTCTCCCTTCTCTAACTATTTTTTTTCTTATCCTCCACTTACTATATATAAACCACCACCCTAGATATGTCCATATCATTATTCAATATAGCAATCTCCACTCCAACACCAAGTTATGAGATAATCTGGAATCAAACTTTCTCATTCGGGACCTTATATTAGATACCAACTCCATAGCATAATAGGACAGCTGCTGAAATATCAAGGTATACTCATTCACACTCATCCTACCCTACTTCAAGTTGACAAACTCTTCGGCCTTAGCTTTCCTCAACTCTTGAGGAATACTTGAAAACTCATCCCACACCACCTACCCAGTATCATCACCCATCATCATTTCCTACTCCTCATACCATTGATAAGTTATATCTATTAATTGATAGGCAGAAAACTCTACACCCTCTAAATTAGTAGCATGCATTACCCTAAATATCTTCTCCATCTCATCAATAAATTCTTAAGGGTCCTTCTCAACCTTAGAGCCTATAAAGGTTAGGGGATTCAACCTTATAAACTAGCCAACTTTGGTAACCTCAGATAAACTAGTAGCAAGACCAACATGATCAAACTGACAAAACTGTGATGCCACCATTTGAGCAAGCATATGAATTGACTAACAGAACTCTATATTAGAGATTTCTACCTGAGGTGGCTGAGCATAAGTATCACCTACCCGAAAAGCCTGGTGAGGACTAGTAAGGACAGGTAGAACCCTAAATAGAGTGGTATAGTTAAGTGCAGGGACCCTATACCAAGTCTATACTCCATAAGTAGGATGAGTCCCCTCCACATTTTCTCAGGTAGGACATAGGGTCCAGCAGAGTTCCTATGATCATCAGATCTTTGAGAAGGCATGATCTAAACTGCCAGTAAGCTAGGAGTTATAGGAGACTCAAGCAACTAGACTCTATAGCCCATAACTAGAACACAAGAAATGGAAACATTCTTAATACCTTGTAGCCTTCCCCTTATAAGCGTGGAGTGCTACATATTTATAAAAAAGACACTACTTAATATGTCTTTATGGGCACCCAACGACCCTGAACCATGCTCTGATACCAAGCTTATGATGACGTAATCCATGTCCTAGTCATGATAGGTATCTCAATCCTACCATGGGCTAGAGACCACCCTCTTAACCTAACATCTAGAACACAATAATAATGATAATGAACAGCAAAAGTCAACCAAAATGAAAATAAGGATAGATAAGTCACAAGAAAATGCTAAAATTCAAAACCAACAATCTAATCGACACTTCAAAAAGCCTCTAAACCAAGGATACCAAACTAAGTTAGGACATTCCCCCGACCACGATAAAATAAAACTCATAATTCCTACAATCTTAAAAGAAACATAATAAAATGGCAAGGCTTTTCAAAAGATAGAGGCTCACCATATCGCAACAAATAAACCAATGAACCACACCACCTGATGCTGCACAGGAGCAATAGAAGAACCCTCATACCCTACATCATAAAATGATACAGTGTCTAGGCACGGTCAGTAGGTTAGCACTGACATGTAACTTCAGGAAAGTGATAAAGTAATTCCATCACAAAAATCACACAAAACCATATGCATACATTCAAATATACATATAAAGAATGTCTGGGGACAAGGGTCAATAAACATAATAGATTAAAATATTAACCTAAATTGTGAAGCTCACTCTGTTCTAAAGGCAGCCATGGGCTATATGGGTCTAACTCCCCAGTTGGAAGGGCCTCACTATGTGTTAGTGGCATGAACCAAGAAAAATTGAAGGAAAGATAAAGAATCAAGGCAACAACCATCCTAAAATATATAAATCAAGTGTGCACCAAGTACATGATCATATACACCCCCAAAACCAGTAAATGTGAATTCTAGTGTTCGTCCCCCAGGGACTTACACATTTATGGTAATATACACATTCTCTTTAAGCCCATATTAAATCAATTTTCACGCACACCCAACCCTTATCCATGGATTCATTTATTAAGACATTCACCAACATGGTATTGTCATAGAAATATACTTTCAAGCTTATATAACTATGCCAAACAAATACAATTAACCCTTAGACTCCCAAGTTCCATTTATAATCCAATCCATGGCCACAAAGGGCATTCCAAATTCATTTTCATTATCCACTATCCTTTAATGCAATGCAATGTTCATAAGTAGGTTAAATTATGCAAATCCCATACCAACACCTAATCAAAAATTCATAAATTTAGGAAAGCCTATGTTCCCCATTCCAATCCTTATAACCATGCACCCATTTATCCCCTAAAACCACCAATTAGAGTGTAATCAACATATTTAAACCATGGAAAATACAATTTAGATAATGACTATTAAAGGCCCTCAACCCAACTCCAAACCCAATAACTAAAATCTCATGCCCGGAGGTTGAATTCCTTGTAAACCCTAGTGTGTTTTTACCTTGGGCATATAAGAGGAGAGAGTAGTGTTTTGATTTTGATAACTGATGTTAAAAGGGATAATTGAGGGTTTTAAGTCATGGGAAGAGAGTGTAATTGGAGGAAATGACTAAAAAAACCCTGATTAAAATATACAAGAAAAATATGAGTCTGATTGTCATGACTCGGGTAACGACTTGTGAGGTCAGGCCATGAGTTATTGCCTGAACTAGTTACCTGAGGTCCAAAATCCTAAACCTTTACTGTTAAGACAATGAGTCCCACATGATGACTTATTACCTGACCTAACGACTCGTGCTGAAGATTCGTAGTCAAGGGTTAAATTCCTGGGCATCACACTAGTGGGACAATGAGTCCCAATCTATGAATTATGACAAGTGATAATGACTCATCACATGAGTCATGGTCATGGCAGTTTTAACTTTACTTCAAAAATTTAGAGTCCAGAAACTAGGGGTATCAAAAATTATGGCCAACTCATTACCGCCTTATGCTATCTCGATTTCATGAGTGTCTTTATGAATGAACCTAGTTCTCATAGAAAGCGACCTACTTCTACACTCACATAGGTGAAATCTATCGAGAGTGCTCCTATAATTTTAGTACCTCACTCATACAAGCTACATATTTTCATTAAGAGTTTTTAAACTTAACCTCACAAATCATTACAGAAAAATGCACTCACACCAATAGGAGGGGTAAAAATAGTGCATTTTTACAACAAGTCATCATTTGATTCATTTTTTCCATTGAACCTAGTTATAGGATCTCTAGTCCCCAGGTTGGGTTTCTTCAGTTATGACTTAAGAATTTGTAGGCTTCAATCTTATCCACCTTGATGTACTTCAAACCTTTTCTCTTACTAAGCACTTAGTCAATGGATCTGTAAGATTATCACAAGATTTGACATAATCAACATTAATGGTACCATTTGTCAAATATGATCTCACATTACTGTGTTTTCTCCTTATAGGACTGAATTTACCATTGTAATAACAGTTTTGAACTTTGCCAACTGCGGCGGTGCTATCACAGTGAATTAAAATAAGATAAATTTATTTTTCAGAATAAAGTATTTAAAATAACAAATTTCTCAATCAATTCGCCTCCTCACTAGCTGAAGCTAAAGCGATTAGTTCAACCTCCATGGTAGAGTTAGCAATAATAGTTTGCTTTTTAGATTTCCAACAAATAGTACCACCACCCAAAGTAAAAATATAACCAGTAGTAGATAAAGAAAAATCACTTGATAAAGTGTTCCAATCTGACTTACAAAAGCCTTCAAGTATAGCAGGATATTTTTATGGAACAAACCACAAGTTTTTGTTCCAATTAAATTTCTCATTACTCTAATATATCATGTCAATGTTCATTACCTGGATTGCTATTGAACCTGCTAAGTACTCTTACTGCATATGCAATATCATGCCTAGTGCAATCAGTCACATATCGAAAATTCCAATTATGATAGCATATTTCTTTTGTTTTATAACATCATTTTCACTTTCAACATGAAACAAGTGAGTGATAGAATCAAAGGGAGTTACAACATACTTCTAATTAAGGAAATTATATTTTTTTCAAAATTTTCTCAACATAATGTGACTGGTCATGGAAAATTTCATCATATATTTCTAGTAATTTTTATTCTTAGAATAAAATTTTCCTCTCTAATATCTTTCGTATTAAAATGGCTTCTAAGAATATTCTTAGTCTCTCCAATAACATTTATATTAGAGCCAAAAATCATCAATCATCAACATATATGAAAATAATAACCTGTGAATTATCCCAAGACTTATGATATATGCACTTATCACACTAGTTTATTTTAAAGTCATTTTCAATCATACATGAATCAAATTTTACATGTTATTGATTTGGTGTCTGGTTTAAGCCATATAGAGATTTATTAAGATTACACACTTTACTTTCTTGGCCAGCTTCAACAAAACACTCGGGTTGTTCCATGTAAATATCCTCATTTATGTCCTCAATTAAAAGAGAAGTTTTTGCATCCATTTAATGAATTTATAAATTAAAAATTATGGCAATAGCAATTAAAAGTCTAAAGGATGTAATTTTAGTTGAAGAAAAAGTATCAAAAAATTCTAGGCCTTCTAGTTGCTTAAAACCTTTAGCCACTAAGCCTAGCCTTGTATTTATCAATAGATCAATCCGGTTTTAACATTTTACGTAAGATTCATTTACATACAATTGTTTTACAACCCGATGGTAAATCAACTAGCTTCTAAGTTTTATTAGAAATTAATAATTTGATTTTATCATTTACATCCACTTTCCAAAAAAGTAGCATCATATGAAGACAAAGCTTCTTTTAAAGTGAGAGGGTCATCTCCAATATTAAAAATATAATAATCAGGACCAAAATCTTTTTCTACTCTAACTCTTTTAATTTTGAATGCAAAATCATCATTTTCTTTATTCCTCAAAATAGAAGTAGAAGAACTAGGTTGTGATAAAATATATTCTTGAATCCTTTGACCTCCACTAATTTTAGAATCAAAAGAAAATTTATTTTCATGAAAAATAGCATCACCAGATTATATAATAATGCTATCTTCAAGATTAAAAAATCTATAGGTTATACTATTTAAAACATAACCAAGAAAAGTACAAGTAGTAACTTTTTACCCAACTTAGAGATTTTAGGGTCCATTAACCTTACATAGGCAAAGTGACCTCAAACTTTTAGATATCTCAAATTTGGCTTATGACCTATCTACAACTCAAAAGGTGTTAATTTGTTCTTTTTATAAGGTACACGATTCAACACATAACAAGAAGACAAAAGAGCTTCATCCTAAAAAATTAGAGGTTCACTTGACTCAATTAGCATGGCATTAGTCAACTCAACCTAAGTTCTACTCTTCTTTTCTGCTACATCAATAGATGCAGGAGAATATGGAGGAGGAGTTTCATGAATTATACCCAATGATCTAACAAAAGATTTGAACTCATTTGACTTATATTCACGGCCTCTATCACTTCTAGTTCTTTTTTATTTTTTTTATCAAACCTATTTTTAACTTCATAGAGAAAAAATTTAAAATTCTCAAAAGCATCACTTTTATTTTTCATCAAGTAAACATATATAAACTTAGAAAAATCATGAATGAAAGTGATAAAATATCTATTTCCTCCATGATTTAAAATTTTTTCAAGTTTACAAATGTTAGTATGAACTAATTCTAATAAATCATTTTTTCTTTCAACATGAAAATAAAGCGTTTTGGAATTTTGGCTTTACTACAAGCCTCACATTTTTTAAAATTCTTTTTAATTATTAGAATCAATCCTAAACTACTCATGATTTTCACATAACAACCGTTAATATGACACAAACGAGCATGTCAAAAATTAATAGAAGAAAGCATATAAACAAAAGTAGATGTTTTATTCATTTCAACACTCAACTACCATCACAAGCATACCCATTTACCATAAAAATATTATTATTTCATAATTACATAATGGTCAGATTCAATAATTTGTTTGAAGTCTGCTTTAGTAAGAAGAAAATTAAACATCAATTTTTTTCTTTCGGAATGAGTATAAAGTACATCTTTTAAAATCAATACCCTTCCAGAAGTAAAACTCAACTCGATACTCCCTTTTCAGGCACTCGAATTGTGTGAGAATCTCAAAGTATGATGATATTGGGATCCACAAAAGAGTATAAATTTTAAATCAGTCTTTGTCATAATAGACATGACAGTTTGTACCAGAGTTAGCCCACCATCCATCAATATTCTCCATCATGTTTATGTATGTTATCACCATGAGAAATTCTTCTTAGGTAAAGTTTGTCTGAGGTGTAGTCCTACCTTTTTGAAATTTTCAAAATCAAGCAATATGTCCACTCTTTCCATGGACAAATCACGGTTCTTTTTCTTGATCATGTTAATTTTTTCCTTGGTTATTTCCACCGTGATTGTCCTTGGAATGTCTACCATTATTTTTCTTCAATTTTTTCTTCTTAGGCTTCAAATAAGTATTTTTGTTAGTTTCAGGGGAAACATTATTTAAGTAGTTAAACTTACCTTCGGCGTAATGTTGTTCTCTTATGTTTGCAAAAGTGCATCTTGGCCCTTTTCCTGTTCCTCCATGCAGATTCTCATTATCAAATTCTCAAGAGAAGTTTCCTTTTTCTTGTGACACATAGTTTTTTCAAATTCCTTCCAGGAAGGTGAAAGTTTATCTATGATGCCACAACCAATCAGGTTATCACCAATTTTAACTTCATCGGACCTGAGCTCGCCAACAATTATTATAAAGTCCTAAGCTTGGTCTACCACTGATTTGTTGTCCACTGTTTGGAAATAGAAAAATCTGCTAGCAACATATTTTTTCGCTCTTGCCTCCTCTGTAGTATACTTACTCTGCAATGCTTTCCAAATTTTCTTTGCAATAGAGTAAGTTCTATTATAATAATCATAAAAATGATCAGATAGACAATTAAGAAAAAAATACTGATACTTACAGGAGTCACCATCGTACTTTTTAAATTTCTCTTATAGGGAAATAAGTTCATCATCATTCATGGAAAAGTTATCTTCTTTGTTTGGATTCTTCTCAGTTAATACATAAGAAACATTGAGAAGACTTAAGTAGAAAAGTACTTTAACCTTCTACCTCTTGAAATGAGTATCGTTGAACCAGAATGGCTTGTTAAGATCTCCTATCTTGACATTCGCAGATTTTTTAATTGTTGCCATTGAATCTCCTTACAATTATTGATGAAATTACAATAAAATTACAATTGAAAATATGAAAAAAAATGAAGAAAATATAATAGTCTTTTTGTTGACTGAGGTATGGATATCTCGCTCTCTTTAAGGAGATCCAAGCCCATTGTAGCAAATATTTTGACCGGTCAGTAGTAATCTTCTTGACTTGTCCTCTCCAGGATAAAATAGTCTTCTTGTAAAGTACAACTCAACAAACTCTAGACAAAAGTTGAGTTCAAAGTTCCACAAAAAAGAACACCTCCCTTCAACTAATAAACTATCTTTTTTCTAACTTTTGTTAACTCTATATTTTCTTGCATCTTAAAAAATATGTAAGACCACCATTATAGGTAAGGAAATGTTTCATGCAATGAAAAGGGGGAATAAACGGATAGTAAAGAGAAAAGATCAATGGTCCAGAGGTTACAAAAATTAGAAGAGTTACAAGTCATAAAGTAGTACATGAATCTAAGGGGAAAATGGTGGCCAAATTCAGCCACCATTAACAAAGAGTCAAATGCTACCAAATAAGATAATGCAGCAAGCACGTTCTTGTGCATTGAAACGTTCTTTGAATTGTCATTAATCAGTAACAGTAACGACCATTAGAACATGTACTCCTTTGCCTTTTAAGGCATTAACTCCAAGGAGTAATAAGTGATAAAAATGCCACTCACTGCGCCAAAAGTGTAACTTAAAAACTAGAAAGAGGTAATTGATGCTCAAAAGGTAAATGAGCAGCCAAAATATAGAGCGAATTAGCATTATGAAATATTAATATTAAAATATTTAATTATTAAATGATGTCGAGTTGACACAGTGCTTCATGGCCCATTGATTAGGAGCATGTCCGTGTTGTTGTCTCGAGTTCGATCAGTAGCAAAGAATTGTTTTTCAAGATTTTATTGTTTATTTGCTTAAGAAAACCTCTTAATTAGAATCCCTATACGCCCATATGTTAACCCCGAAGGATGAAACAAAACCAATCATCCAAAATTCATTTTTGCACCATTGTTACACGTTAGATGATTTAGTCATCTATATTTGAAATCCTAATATCAAAAAGATTGTCATTATTTCCTCTAATTTTTTTGATTTGTTCTTTGAATGTCGACACCGCTTGTGAAATATCTATGTTACGCAACTGGGTGAAGAAGGAAGAACCCAAGAAAGAAATGTACTTTTGAAGAAAAGAAGTAAATAGTAAAAAAGTTAAAAGAACTTTAAAATGATATTTTACACATGCCAAGCGGATGTATGACATATCTCGTGTAAATTCTGAGAATGTCTTAGGGAGGTGGTGTTGGGTTCTAGATCAAAAGTGTGAATAGAAAATGGAGGGAATCAAGTGAAGAGAAAGAATTGAGATAACACTCACAAAAGAAAAGTGTACTCAAAAGTGAAAAGTCTTAGGGAGGTCATCGTCGTCGCTTGCTCGGCTCGGCTTCGGTTTTGGATTTGAATTTGGATTTGGATTTGTCAAATGATCGATCGAAGTGATCTATATTTTTGGACAAAATTTATTTCTAGTCCAATCCAAAAGGGAAAAATGCATCATAGTTTTGCTCATCCATTAAAATGCATGCATGCAGTGTAGAAAGAAATGTGAAATGCTGCTTTGGAAGAGATATAACTCTTCGACAAAATGACACACTGATTTGAGAAAAGAGGTGTCTTTGGTTGTGACTGTCTAGTAAAAAAACACACTGATTAGATGAAAAAACATGACTGTTTCGATGAACAGACATGACTATTCCAGAAGATACATCTTTTCAAATGAACCACTGCCTCTTTTCATAAGAGGCACCTAATAGCTATATAAATCTATATTTTTCCACAGGTTTAGATACGAAAATTTTTCTACAGTAAAGCACTTCTTGTTTTTCTAAAATACTTCATGCGATCATCTAATCGTTAAGTGAGTTCAACGAATCCAATAACTGAGGTACTTCTATTGTTGGATTGAAAGCCATTTTATCTTGGGATAAAAATTCCATAACCTCGGGTAATTGAGGGGAATTATTTCCTTAAGGACACTCCGTGAATTCGGGGGACTTGGCTTTAACTTTTTGTTTCATCTTATTTCTGAAATTATAACACACTTCTTGGATAGATCATTTTTTATCTTGTGTTGAAGGTGTTGCAACTTCAAGTTGGTCTTGAAAAGTTTGGTCTTTAACTTAGTTAAAGTGTATACTGCATAACATACAGATTTTTGTGTACCCAAAAACATTGAAGATAACAATCTTAAGGAAATAATTTTTCAGAATCTATGTTCCTTGGTTTCTGGAGATTAAAGCTTTAATCTTTCTACTCTGTTTAAAATTAACTAGTGGTTTGAAGAAATAAAATCTTTTTCACAAGTTAAAGATCACTCTTTTGACAATTGAAAATCATAAAAAAATTATCGTTAAACTAGAAACAAAGGGTGTTTAAAATTGTTGCAATGTTATAAGTAGTATTTTGATATACTAATATTTACTGTCTTGTTGTGATAGAGAAATGACTTCTGACAGTCAAGTGAATGATGTTGCAACGACTGTGGCAGCAACTAATATTGCCACAATGAATCATACGAGTGCTCCTCATGCAATGCCACCAACGAAGAAATCTAGAAAATTCATGAGTATTGATTTCAAAAGGTGGCAATAAAAGATGTTTTTCTACCTTACAACTCTATGCCTTCAAAGATTCACATATAAAGAAGCTCCAGAGGTGCCAGAGGGAACTTTGGATAGGATAAATTTGTCGTTATGGAGGTGTGGAAACACTCTGATTTCCTATGTAAGAATTACATTCTAAATGGCCTCCAAGATGAACTGTACAATCTTTATAGTGGAATGAAGACAGCAAAAGAGTTGTGATGTGCGCTAGAAAGAAAATAAGATGTTGGAAACAAGAAGTTCTTCATTGTAAGATTCCTTGAGTTTAAAATGATTGATAGCTAGTCTGTTGTATCTCAAGTCCAAGAACTGTAAGTGGTCATCCACGATCTCCTCGCAGAAGGTATGAGTTTGATGAATACCTTAGTTGAACATATTAAAATATTCTTGATGTTCACGTAAACTTTATTATAGGTTTGATCATGAATGAGGCATTTCAAGTCGCAGCGATAATAGAGAAGTTACCACCTATGTGGAAGGACTTCAAGAATTACTGGAAACATAAGAGAAAGAAAATATCAGTCGAAGCTCTTATAGTAAGACTGTGCATTGAAGAAGACAACAAAGCCATGAAAAGAGGATCGAAAGGGAATTCTGCAATAAATAGAGAAAATATTGTAGAAGACAACCACAACAACTCCAAAAAGTGAAATAAAGTTGGACAGAAAAGTAATCAACCTAAGAAAAATTTCAAGGAAAAATGCTTTAACTAAGGAAAGATTGGCCATAAGCCAATGATTGTCGTGCCCCAAAGAAAGGCAAAAACAAGGACCAAGAAAATATGGTTGAATCTAACAAAGAAGTGGATGATCTGTATGTCATGCTATCTAAATGCAACTTGATGGGAAATCCTCAAGAGTGGTGGATGGATTCTGATGCCACCCATCACGTTTGCATAAATAAGAAGTTATTTGTTGTTTCTACTCTGGCTCAGGTGAACAGAAGATATATATGGCCAACTTTGCAACTGTAAAAGTTGAAGGAACAGGAAAAGTCTGCCTGAAAATGATATCAGGCAAAGTGTTGACTATGAACAATGTCCTGTATGTACCGAAGTTATGAAAGAACTTGATTTCTATATCACTTCTAGACAAAAATGGATCCAAATATGTATTTGTTTCCAGAAAAATTGTACTTAGTAAAGGAGAAGTGTACGTAGGAAAGGGCTACCTCACTGAGGGTCTATTTAAAATGAATGTAATGAATGTTGAAATCAATAAACGTTCAGTTTCTTCTTACTTGCTTGAGTCTAATGATTTGTGGCATGAACGATTAGGACCTGTCAATTATAAAAAAATTATGAAAACAGATTAACTTAGAAGTTTTGCCAAACTTTGAGTGCAATAAATCAAGATGTGAAATGTGTGTGGAATCAAAGTATGCTAAGCATTCATATAAGTCTGTTGAAAGGAATTTGAATCTCTTAGACTTAATACACACTGACATTTGTGATATGAAGTCAACACTATCTCATGGTGAAAAAAAATATTTTATAACTTTTATTGATGATTGTACTAGATATTGTTATGTTTATTTGCTAAACAGTAAGGATGAAGCAATAGATGCATTTAGGCAATATAAAATAGAAGTTGAAAATCAGCTAGAGAAAAAGATCAAAACTATAAGAAGTGATAGGGGCAGAGAATATAAATCTCCCTTCATGGAAATGTGTAGAGAATGGAATTGTACATCAAACTATGGTCCCGTATTCACCTCAATCTAATGGAATTATGGAAAGGAAAAATCAAACCTTGAAGGAAATAATGAATGTCTTACTTATAAGTTCAGGTTTACCGCAAAACTTATAGGAGAAAGCTATCCTTACAGCTAACCAAATACTCAATAGAGTGACCCATAGTAAGACACAATCAATTCCATATGAAAAATGGAAAGGAAGAAAACCCAACTAAAAATATTTCAAAGTGTGGGGGTGTCTAGAGAAGGTCCAAATTTCTATGCCTAAAAGGATAAAGATAAGACCTAAGACAGTGGACTTCATGTTCATTGGATATGCTAAAAGTAGTAAATCATGTTAGTTTTTGGTTTATAAATACGAACATTCGATTATCTATGAAAATAAGATAATTGAATCAGATAATTCTAAATTCTTTGAACACATTTATCCGTATAAAAATAGACATGAAAAGTCTAGTGGGGGTTCTAAACGACCTTGGGATTAACCAAGTAAGGATGTACATAATGATGAGAATCCAAGATGTAGTACACATCGAAGAACATCAACTTCATTTGGATCGAATTTTGTAATATTTCTCTTAAAAAATGTGCCTCAAATATTTAAAGAAGTGATGGCGCCTTTAGACTCATCCTTTTGGAAAGAGGCAGTCAATAATGAGGTTGATTCAATCTTAAGAAACCATATGTGGTAATTGATTGATCTTTCTCCAAAAAATAAACCTTTAGGTTCTAAATGGATCTTTAAAAAGAAAATGAAAGAGGATGGTACTATTGACAAATACAAGGCAAGACTTGTAGTAAAAGACTTCAAACAGAAAGAAGGCTTTGATTACTTTGGTACATACTCGCGTGTAACAAGGATAACATTAATTCAGATGTTAATTGCCTTGGCGGCGGTATATGGATTTAAAATTAATCAAATGGATGTGAAAACAATATTCCTAAATGGAGAATTGGAGGAAGAAATTTACATGAAAAAACCTGAGTGTTTTGTGGTTCCAGGAAAATAAAATAAGGTGTGTAAACTTGTTAAGTCATTTTATGGAAAAAACAAGCACCCAAAAAATGGCATGCAAAGTTTGACCAAACCATGTTGGCAAACGGGTTTGAGGTAAATGAATGTGATAAATGTGTTTACATTAAAGACACTTCAAAACACTAAGTCATTGTTTGTTTGTATGTGGATGATATGTTTATCATTAATAGAGACATTTCTAATATAAATACTACAAAATGAATGCTCGAGAGAAAGTTTGATATGAAAGACCTTGGAGTTGTGGATGTGATCTTAGGAATAAGAATCCATAGAACTCCACAAGGGTTGGCATTGTCCCAGTCTTATTACATCAAAAAGGTACTTGACAAATTCAAGTATTTGGAATTTGCTATTGTTACGACTCCATTGGACATGAGCTTCGTACTTTAAAAGAATGAGGGTGAAAGTGATTCACAATTGGAATATGCAAGAGTGTTGGGATGTTTAAAATATATAATGAATTGTACATGACCAGACATAGCATGTGCTATTAGTAAGTTGAGTCGGTACACGAGTAATCCCAATAAAACTCATTGGATGGTAATGAAAAGAGTTTTGGGGTATCTTAAATACACTCAAGACTATGCTTTTCATTATAATAAATATCCCACGGTATTTGAAAGATATAGCGATGCAAATTGAATCACCAGATTAAATAAAGTAAAATCCATAAATAGATATGTATGTACTATAGGTGGAGGAGTATTTTGTTGGAAATCATCCAAACACACATGTATTGCTCGCTCTACAATGGATCTAAATTTATCGCATTGGATAAAGCCGGTGAAGAAGCAGAATAGCTCTAAAATTTCTTGGAAGATATTCCTTAGTGGCCTAAACCATTGGCACCAGTATGTATACACTACTATAGTCAAGTTGTAATATATATAGCAGGGAGCACGATGTACAACGGTAAATCTCATCACATAAGATAGAGATATAATACCATTAGAGAATATATCTCTAGTGGATTATCACAGTTGACTATGTAAAGTCAAAGAATAATATGTTGGATCCACTTACAAAAGGCCTAGCTAGAGAAGTAGTTGAGAGGACATCCAAAGGAATGAGTTTATGGCCTAGGACAAGTTAGCATAATGGTAACTCTACCGAGAAGACTGGAGATTCTAAGAGCTAGGTTCAAGGAGATCAAACAAAGTTGTGTTTGAAAGGTTCAACATTATCAATATACCTAACCCATTCTCATGATGTAGACAATGTTTAGTAAATAAGGATAAGACTTATGGAGTGAAGTCTTTTAATGATTATCTAAGTTTGGAAGATCTGACCAAATAGTTTAATATATAGGATTGAATGTTTAGAAATCACCTATGTGAGGGCGAAGTGGAATCCGCTTCAAAGATAATGTTAGTAAAGGCCTCTTCTCTAAGCTCTTATGAGACCAGGACGTGTTCATGGCTGAAATGAATAAAACCGTGAAAAGCATAAATGGTAAAAGGTTGGCTTGTGTGACATGTGTTTTATAAGTGTACATTAAATCTTGACGGTTCAAAGATATCAAATCTACTAATTGACCGTGCGCATCCGATGCATGTTCACTATGGAAAGTTCAAAGGGAAACCCAATTATCCAGATGCAATCAGTCTTTGCTTGATGATCACATAGTTCTCCATAAAGTTTTATGAAAAAAATATCCATTCCCCATTTATGTGGGAGATTGTTAGGTTCTAGATCAAAAGTGTGAGTGGAAAATAGAGGGAACCAAGTGGAGGGAAAGAATTGAGATAACACTCAAAAATAGAAAGTGCACTCAAAAGTGGAAAGTCTACTAATTATCCCACGTTGGTGGGAGAAGAAAACTTTCAAGTGTTTATATTATGAAACACTTAATCCATATGGTAAGTCAGGTATGAACCAAGAGGTACCTCACGCTTTCATCGTCATCGCTCGCTCGGCTTGGCTTCAGCTTCTGATTTGGATTTAGATTTGGATTTATCAAATGATTGATCGATGAGATCTATCTTTTGGGACAAAATTTATTTCCAGTCTGATCCAAAAGGGAAAAATGCAACACAATTTTGCTCCTCCATTGAAATATATGTATGCAGTGCAGAAAGAAATGTGAAATGTTGCTTTGAAAGAGATGCAACTCTTCGACAAAATAATACACTGATTCGAGAAAAGAGGTGTCTTTTCAGATGGTTATAGCTGTCCAGTAAAGAGACACACTAATTCGATAAATAGACATGACTCTTTCGATGAACAAACATAACTGTTCAAGAAGATACATCTTTCCGAATAAAACATTGCCTTTTTTCGGAAGAGGCACCTAGTGGCTATATAAACCTATTTTTTTCCATTGTTTAGATACAAAAATTTTCTGCAATAAATCACTTCTTGTTTTTTTAAAATATTCTATGTGATCATCTAATCGTTGAGTGAGTTCGATGAATCCAATAATTTTAGGTATCGTTATTGTTGGATTAAAAGTCATTTTATCCTAGGAGAAAAATTCCATAACCTCGGGTACTTGGGGGGGATTATTTACTTAAGGACACTCCTTAAATTTATGGGACTTGGCTTAAACTTTCTGTTTCATCTTATTTTTAAAATTATAACATACTTCTTGGTTAGATCATTTTGATCTTGTATTGACGGTGTTAAAACTTGAAGTTGCTTTTGACAAGTTTGGTATTTAATTTAGTTGAAATGTATACTACCTAACATACAGATTTTTGTGTACCCAAAAATATTGAAGATAACAGGTGGTATTAATATCACTATGAACAATGTTATGGGTGTGATAGATTGTCAATTAATTTGAGTGTGAATTTGACTTTTTGAAACAACTTTAGAATACATTTGATATCGTTTCTCTAAATATGTATAGACATTCATTAAATAAATGTGTATTTCATATATGTGGCTAACTTTAGTTTCTTTAGAATTAGTAGATGACCAAACTACCACATGAGAAAAATAAAAGATAAGAAAAAATTAATAATATTATTTAAAATAATAAGTTTTATAAATATTATAAAGAAAAATAAAAAGAAGAGAGAAAGATTATTACTCCCTTAGTTCTAATTTCTTTAATCATCTATCTTTAGTCTTTTTAATTAATGAAAAGTACATCACGGTCCAAAAGTTGAAGTCATGATGGCATCTATCTCAATTCAATCTTGATAGACAATTCTATCACCCAAGGGAAAGAGAATTTGAAATAATAATAAAATAAGACAAGACGAGACTTCTAAATGAAGTCAGGTCAACACATATGCAAATGTAGCGAAATTGTGAACCAAATACATAAAATACCCAACATTTTGTATCATAAGTGTAGAGCATTTAGTAAATACATCTACTAAAAGTACAATGTCTCTCTTCGAAAATAAGTAAAGGCATCATAAAGATGAAAGGAAGTTTGAGCTCAACTCTAAAAGCCCTGGCGCGTGCCAATATCTCAAATTACCAATCTCTGAAAACACAAGATTACTAATTGGATGTTGTACTCCTGCTAGGATCTGCATGAAAAGGGTATAGTAGGAGTGAGTATAGTCACTTGTACTCAGTAGGTATCATAGGTTGACCGAGCAAAGTAAAAAAATAATATAGCTAAAAAAATATTATGAGTACATCAACTACAAATAGAGAAGTTCTCACATGATAGCTTATGTTGACACCTAATTTTTTTCCCTTCAGACTAGGTGTAATTTTGAGTTTTTTCGATTCTAAATAAAACTAAATATTTATTTTATTTGGATAAAAACTTTCTAAAATATTTATTCGGGTCAATATTGTCATTTAAGTGACAATTTTATATTTTCATATTCGTATACACGAGATCATACAGTTTTTTGTTACATAAATAATTATTTATCACAAAATGGATTTTTATAAAGAATCATCCTGAAAATAATTCAAATAGTTTAATCTTGATTTAAATATAAAATTATTCTTTAAATAAATTATTTTTATAAAATAATTTATTTGATTTTATTAAACCAAGAAACTTTGGATTAAACCAATTGGCAATTCGTATCCAAACATATTTCAATTTAGATAATTTATTAAATTTGGTTAATATTGAAATCAATTTCATAATAATGTAATGCAATTGGCCAATTGATTTTTAATTCGGTTGCAATTTAAATGTAATTGAATAAATCTCTAACCTACGTCAATTTAACAAATAGTCCAATTTCCTTTATTTTGACAATTTAAATCTCCCCCTACCCCTTTTACCTAATAGATATAATCATCCCAATAATGACAAATTAGCCGCCCCAACCAAATATTAATAATGCCAACCCGACCCAATCCCTTATAATTCCTCTTCTTCTCCTTTATCATACAAAACAAAAGAATGACGCCATTAATAATAACAACATTCAACCAGCAAAGCTCTATCAAATCAAAATCTGAACCGCAACAACAAAAACTATCAACGACCTTGAATCCTTATCAATGATTTCAAATTCCATCTAGAATTATTAGATTCTTTCAAGTGACATGTCTAAACTTTCAAAAACATATCCATCTCACCTCCAACATTTGATTCCCTAAAAATTCAATGGGAATTTACAATTTCACAACCTGAAGGTACATATTCGTCCAATTGCTATTGGTAAGAAATTTATTTTTATATCTAAAATCCCCAAAAATTCACTATAAATTTCCCCCAAATTTCGTCCAAGTTCATCAATTTCAAGAGCTGAAAATCCCAGTTCTTATCCAATTTCGAATTTCAAAAATCTTCTATCAAAATATCCATTTTACCCCTCTATTTTCCCTCATTTTCATCCCCAATTTTTCTAAAATTAGACAATATGGGATGAGGTTTAGGTGGTATAATTTATTTAGGAAAAAATTGAGAATTTTGGAGGAGCATCTCTCTAATCTCATGTAACAAAGAAATTCACTGTGAAACCTACTCATATCCATTAAAATTATTCAATTCCAGCAAAAGACATTTGAATATCGATAATAAATAGTTCACTAGGATTTAATGAAGTCATTTTTTTGGGGGTGCATCCCCATAAATTCTATGGCTAGTTTTTTCAAACTTTTTGGCAAAAAAGGAAATTAGCTCAAACATGTTGGCTGAGAGGAAATTAGTCAATTATCTCATTAGTTGCAAATGTTGACATTGCAACTTTTATTTACGTCATCAATGATCGATGCATGTTTTTTTTTCTCTATAAATTGAGAGCTTCAACTCATTTGAAAGACACGCCAAAACTGAGAGAATAATAATATAGAGAGAGCAGTGAAGTATTTCACGGACTATGATAAAAAATAGTCTATGAAGGAAAAATTAGAGTGATCGATATTTTAGTAAGGTGTGAGTTAAAAGAGGGTTATTTCTTTTGAGTATGTAGTAGTCACTTTGAGTATTATACTTGTGACTACTGTGTAAAATTTCTTACTTTAGTAATATCAGTTGCTCCTCTTAGTCCATGGTTTTTCCCTTATTCAAAACGGTTTCCCTGTAAAATTCTTGGTGTCATTACTTTTAAATTTTATTCTCCATTATTTTGCTACAAATACTTTTGTTGTTATTCCGAGTTTACCTAATAAACTTGTATTAGAGCCCACGGTTAGCAATATCTATATTTTTTGGTAAAAGATGGAAGCTAGTATAAGTAGAATGGTTACTTATGCCATTTGGAAGAGAAAATGGAAGATCTGCTCTATGTCAAGAATTTTTCATGAACCAGTCTTTGACACTATAAAATCTTAAAATAAAATCGATGAAGAGTGGAACTTGTTGCACAGACAGGTTTGCCATTTTATTAGGTAGTGGGTTAATGATAATATGTTGAACCATATTTCTTGGAAGACACATGCTCGATCCCTATGGGAGCATCTTGAAAGTTTGTATGCTTGGAATACTCAAAATAATAAGATGTTCTTGTTAAACCAAATATTGGGATTAAAATACCATGATGATTCTCTGATGATAGATCACCTGAATAACTTTCAGGGAATCATGAACCGGTTATTTGCTATGGGCATTAAGTTTGATGAAGAAATTCAAGTTTTGCTTTTATTTGGTTCCCTTGTAAACTCTTGGGAAATATTTAAAACTTTATTGTCAAACTCTACTCCCAATGGCGTGATCTCTATGGATTTTGCCAAAATCAGCGTTCTTAATGAATAGATAAAATGAAAGTCTCAAGGTTCCTCTTTTTCTGATGTCTTAGTGACTGGAACTGGGGGGAGAAGCAGGAATAGTGGTTCTCAAAATAGAGAACATTATAAAAGAAAATCTAGAGGCAAATTTAAAGATATTCAGTGTTATCACTGTGGGTTAAAAGGGCACACAAAGAATTTTTATCGCATGTTGAAGAAGGAAAACAGATACAAGGAGGAAAAGAAAGAAAATGATAATGAAAATTACATAGCCACCATCACCATCGAAGATCTTGTTACTGTCCTTGACTCGAATCTATTAAATATTTCTTGTGATGAGTCAAGCTGGGTTGTGGATTTCAGTGTTGCATCTTATGTGACATCAAGAAAGGATTTTTTTTCTCATCTTGTACTCTAGGTGACTTTGGAACCCTGAGTATGTGCAATAAGACTATCATGACCCAAAAATTAAAGTGTTATAATGGCACTTGTTGCAGCGAACCTTTACAAGTAAGTCTATCACACAAACTAATATGAAAAGCAAAATAACATCCAAACCCAAGGCTAGACCCCTAAAACAAAGCGGAACCACACAATTATAACAAATGCGGAAAGAAATATAATCAATAATACCTAGTGTCAATAGTGTAAGAACTTCTAAAACAATCCATGAGTCAAATACATCAAAATATTAGACAGGAATAATATATGTCTCCGAATACTAGTAAGGACATAAACTAATACAAAAAGATAGAAGTGGACCCCAGACGCCTGAAAGTCCAACCGCTACCTTGAACAACTCTGTGGGCACCCTTAATCAAGCCACGTGAGAAGAACCCATACCAAAATCTGCACCAAAAGGGCACAGTTGGATGAGTACAGTCCACTTATACTTAGTTGGTATCATAAGTCGACTGAAAAAAGTAAAAAATAAAGCATACAAAATACACACTAAGGGCACACCACTTCCAATCAGAAAATGTCCCACAATGGTAGCCCATACCGATTGCACTAACAGTTCTATAATATCCATATATAATACAACAAAGCAACAGAAAGGAATACAAGTATACATTTATACCACATATATGTAAAGCACAGAAGGAAAACATAGATAAGAACGTCAAGTACACATAAGGAAGGATATAAAAAATTTAGAAGTAACAAGTCAAGACAGAAATACAATCACATCACCATCATAATAGAGTAAATACAATGAAAATGATGAGGATGATGTAATGCACGAGGTCATTGCACAACCTCCGAGACTATCGCACAACATCTGTGTACACCTACGGAGCTAAAGCTTCTCGACATAGGACCCATGGGGGGTTCATCAACCCATATACAATCCATATATCAATATATCCTCCCCAGAACATCCCTCGGTGGGGGGGTTATAAGATGTTACATTTTTTATCATAAAAAGGTGTTGCCGGTGTTTCTCAGTATTTCCATGGTGGTTCCATTGTTTTATAAATAAGCATGATGATGTAATGCTCACAATCAACCATTGAGTATTTCCACTACCAACCAAAATACCATCATGTGAGCCAAATACCCACTCATTATTTCCAACCATCCATGAAATCCAACATGATTCATATGACAATAAAGTATGAATATATCACAACGCACAATTGGTACCACAACATGTTTTTTCATTAGAAAAGATATGATTATCATCATTAAAACAAGGCTATCAATATCACATAGGACTACACATAGTCATATAATATTCCAAAACCATCACATAACATCACATATAGGCCCTCACATAGGCACAAAACAATAAGATATCCATTTTTCATTATTAGTTCCTACACCCTTAATATACATTTTGTAACAGTATTAACTACTCAGTCCAGTCTAAAAAAAGTTAAGCTATAACCTACCTCAAAGGTCAAAATTAGTCTGCAACACTTCAATCCACAACCCTACTTCTCAAGAAAAAATCCAGAATCAACTAAAATATCAAAATATTGAATCTACGTGTCAAAAGAAAGCCAACTATACCCATATTATCTAATTTCAAGTCAGTAGAATGAATCCCAGAAATGGGTTTTTAAAAAAGAAAGGAAAAATTATAACTTTGTTTCAAGAACATGCTTCCTGTATTTTTAGGAGTCTACATCAGAAAATCCAAGTGAAAACGAGTTAAAAAAGAGGTCCAAAGCAAAGAAAAATTATTTTTCAATTTTACTAGGTAAAATCTTCGAAAACCAATTAAAATCAAGAATCGAAATTGTTTTGAAGATGAAATTGAGGGGAAACTGACAATTATAGGATTAGAAATCCATTCAAGTGAAAAGGGAGTGAAATTGGGGTTTAAATTGGAGGAATACCATTTTTAGGCATTACGAGCCAAAATCTCCAAATTCCATACTTTAATTCGTGATTAGAATGAGAATTTAGTGTTAACGATCGGAGAAATTAGTTAAAATGAGTGTAGTGGAGCTTATCCAAGCTTAGAAATGGAGAAACTTGCTAAACCACTAAACACTAAGCTTTAAGTCTCAAAAATGGTGAAAAATAGTGAAACAGGAATTTATATACAGAGGCATACCAACCGCGGACCATGGGTTACGATCTTAGTACCTTGACTGTTAAGGGAATCATGATCGCGGACCAGGGTCGCGATCTCAACACCTACACTACACTCCTTAGTGCGATCACAGGTGCATCAGCTGAGTGGTGCACCTATTCGAAAATCGGTTAAATTCGAGTCCACGGGCCCTTCGAGATTCATCAAAAATCCCATGAACACAAACGAAATATGCTACCCTATCAAATTCGACGCTTCGAACTCAATGGAAATATCAGAATTTTGAAAAAACATCATTTTTACAAAGTTGCCCCTTAAAATCCAAAGCTACAACTTTCTAAACTAAGGATCAAAATGAGATTTAAAAGCCATAAAACCACACCAACCATGTTACCACCCTAAAATCATTGTTTCGGATCTGTTACCATAGTTTGTTTTTCCATCCATTACATGGATCAAAACATATCAATTAGAATTAACTATAAGGCTCTCAAAGCCACCAGAAACCATAAAATCACATAAATGGCACCATAATGCATCAGAAATTGTGTCAATCATCCCCACACCATAGAAATACCATAATGCAACCAATGGGAGGGATAAAATAGTCAATCACACAAAAACACACATTTCTCATATTTCATCAAAATTCAGGTTGTTACATCATCCACCACTAAAAATTCTAGTTAGTCCTCGAACTAAAGGCAAGAAAAATACTTGAATCAACAAAAATTTGGGGATACAAACTATGCTTATCAAAATCGACCTCTTAAGTAGCCTTATCTATCGGTCGATGTTGCCACTACACCTTAGCCACAGTGATAACTCTAGAATGCAACCATCTAACATCCCAAACCATAACAGAGACTGGATCCTCAATAAAAACAACCTCTTACCTAACTGAACTGACTCTCAATGAATGATATGAGACTCATCTGGAATATAACTGCAAAGCATGAAAACATTAAAACTGGATGAACAACTAATAAATTTGGGGGCAAAGCTAACTCGTAAGCTACATCACCAATAGTCCAAAGAATCTCAAATGGGCCAATATACCTGGGTCAAAGCTTACCCATCTTTCCAAACCTCATCACACCCTTCAATGGTGAAACTCAAAGAAAAACACGATCACCAACACCAAATCTCTAGTCATGAAGTATACAATCTGAATAGCACTTCTTCCTACTCTGAGCCATTCTAAGTCTATCCTAAATAATCCAAACTCTATCTAAAGGCTGACAAAGAAAGTTCATACATCGTGGTATAACCTTAGAAACATCAAACCAACCCATAGATGAGCGATAAACCTCAAAACGAGCCATATCGATACTGGAATGGTAGCTATTACGATAGGCAAACTCTTCTAAAGCCAAATATTGCATCCACTGGCCACTAAAATCCATCATACAAGCATAGAGCATATCCTCTAAAACCTGGATAGTCTGCTCTGACTGACCGCCAGTCTGGGGTGAAATATTACGCTAAGGTCAACCTGAGTACCTAACTCATCTTGAAAAGTCATGCTAAAGTAAGATGTAAACATAATACCTCAATCTAAAGTGATAGATACTGCACACCATGTAGTCGCACAATCTTCAAAATATAGATATGGGCCTCCTCTAAAATCAATCTAATCCAGGCACCCACTCTCGGCACACAAACTCTACCTCCATTCCTTAAAACTCCATATAAATCAACTAAGGTTTCCTTAGTCTCACCACTCAACACCTTATCTTGAATCAACCTTAATCCCAGATCACCAACTGACAAGCTTGAATCTTCTACATCAAGGAAGACCTAGCCTCCATGAATGTCAAAGCATGCCCAGGTGTCAAAATATTAAGCCTAACCATCTGGTTAGCCAAAGACTGAACCTCTAAGGCTAAAGACTTCTCCTGGGTCAAAAGATGCACCAGAAAACCAATGCTTAGTCAACTTCTGGGTCAACGCATCAACAACCACATTAGCCTTGCCCAGATGACAGAAAATAGTCAAGTCATAATTGTTAAGTAACTCAAGCCAACAATGTTGCATCATATTAAGATCTCACTAGGTGAATAAGTAATGAAGGTTATGATAATCCAAGAAAATCTCACAACAGGCTCCATACAAGTAGTGCCTCTATAACTTTAAAGAAAAAACAACTGCACGCAACTCTAAATCATGGGTAGGGTAATTTTTCTCATAAGGCTTCAATTAATGAGAAGCATACGCAATTACCTTACCCTCCTACATGAACACAACACCTAACCTAACACCTGAAGCATAACAAAAGATGGTTAATCCCATATCCTCCTTAGGTAAAGTCAAGATAGAAGTTGAAGTCAACAAATTCTTTAGCTTTTAGAAGATTTTACAAGCATCAGAACACTAAAATGAAATCTACTTCTGAGTCAACTTGGTCAACAAAGTTGTGATAGATGAAAAACCCTCAATAATACGCCGATAATAACCTGCCAAGCCAATAAAACTCTGAATCTCAGTAGGCAAAATAGTTCTAGCCCAATCACAAACCAATATAATCTTGGTTGGATCAACCATAATACCCTTCTTAGTTACCATATGACTCAAGAAAAAAATAGACTCTAACCAAAAATCACACTTAGAGAAATTGGCATACAACTTCTTATCCCTCAATCTCTGAAGTATTATCTGCAAATACTCCTTATTATTAGCCTCACTCTTGGATTAAACAAAGATACATCTATAAATACAATAACAAAAAAGTCAAGATACAGTCAAAATACTCGGTCCATCAATCCCATGAATATGGCAGGGGCATTGGTAAAACCAAAAGGCATGACCAAGAACTCATAATGACTATCGAGATCGAAAGTTGTCTTTGAAATATCCAAAGCTCTAATCCTCAACTGGTGATATCCAAACCTCAAATCAATCTTTAGAAACACTGCGACATCCTAAAATTGGTCAAATAGATCATCAATATGAGAAAAAGGATATGTATTTTTAATTGTCACCTTAGTCAACTATTGATGATCAATACACATCCACATAGATCCATTCTTCTTCTTCACAAACATGACAAGCTCACCCTAAAGTGATATACTAGGTCGGATAAATCCTTTATCCTAAACTTTCTGTAACTGATCCTTTAATTTCTTCAACTCAATTGGGATCATCCTATAAGAAGGAACAAAAATGGTCATGGTGCCTATCTCAACATCAATAGAAAAGTCAATATCATGATTTAGAGGCATACTGATAATGCTTACCTATACCATTTAATTTGGCATAGGACGGTTGTAGTCAATAGCTCATCTTATGTTGAGGTTAAATCCATGAGGAGTGAAATTAGATTTATAGTCATGTAGGTATTAAGAATTACTAAAAAGATACACTTACTGTATGCAAAATAAAGTATATGATCTAAAATGGGGAGTTTGAGTTGGAACGAGGGGTTTATCACTATCAATTCAAGTCAACAAATTAAAGCAGCAATTATGATTGAAAATTTAATATGAGAGGGATCTTGGGATTATGTATACCTAACAGCAAGTTATGTATGGGAACGTGATGATTTGGTGAAATTTTAGTTATTAATGATGCGGTAGGCTAGGTCAAAAGTCCTTGAGGCTAGTGTGTCAACAAAACCTCAAAAATATCACTTGTTAACCCTTTCGAGTACCTAACAAGTGTGTCAATTCATTCACCTAATACCCTAATTGGTCATCCCTATTTCTAGAAAGATGCCCAAAACATAGCCAACTCTATATTCACTGTTATTTCTAAGATAGCAAACTACATCTATTATTGTCCACTATTGTTTTGTCCCCCATAGCCCTCTTTCAAGGATGCCATAGGTTGTAAAAGTTCACCCGCATCCCTCTTTCAAAGATGATGGGAGGTTTCAAGAGTTTGGGGTTTTTACCTACAAACCCATTTTAGGCATTGGGGGTTTTCACCCACAAATCCCAATTAATTAAACCAAATAATAGTGAAACCTATCATCAACAAACTAGAATCTACATAAATACATCACAACCCACACACAATTGCACCTTAGTTCAACATAATCCTAAGACAAATAAGTTTAGTTACTCATAAAGTAAAGAGGAAGAAATATACAAAAAGGTTGATTCAAAACATCCATCCTTCAATTTCACCAAATTCAAAGTAAGAAATTCAAATACAATTGTTGCCCAAATTAGGGTTTGTAACTTCAAATTTAATTGTTATCCGAATTCAAGAATATCAAAATGATAAAGGGTTTGAGCCATTTAAGGAACTTAGGGTCGGCTGTACCAAATTATAAAATTGCCCCTGGGCATATTCCTATATTGCCGCAATCACAGTAGCTTGTACGCGATTATGATCGCAGTCAAAGCCACACGGTCACGAAGGATGACCCTTCTTGACTAGCCATGATCGGGGCCCTCAGACCGCATTGCAGCAACTGAGACCAAATTCTGCTCCAAGCCTTCCAATAGAACTTTTCTCTTTTTTTGATCCTTTTTAGCTCAAATCCACATTAATCTTCCTCATCACCTGTAAACCTGCAAACTATGGAAAATTAGTGCATTAAATTACAAATTTGTCTCATTTATACTATTAAAATCATAGTAGTGTGCATGAATTTCAGATGCGTATGAGTGGTAAATTCACCACTCACCGACGCCCCCGACTTAAACCTTTGCTTGTCGTCAAGCAACACTACCTCTTTATTCATTGAGACAATGCAACTTTAAGCCCATTTATACACTCCAATGATCACAATGACTTCAAACTTAATTAATACTACAAGTAACTCTTCAAACATGTGCAAAGCTATTCTCACAACACCCCTCAATTATGAAATGCAAACTCTAAGATGCAAAGTACTTTAAAGAGAGGAAAAAAAAAGTAACAATTACAAACACTCTAAAAGTGACTCTCTATTGACCAAAACTCTACTATACTCTTTTTGCCTTATTTTATGAAAGATGACAATATCACCCATTTCAATTTGTTCACATGCCTCCTCACAAGAAGGAAATTCCACACACCAAATTATATAAAATGCAATAAGGGATTTAAATGTGAAACTCTCTCTCACACAAAAACTCTCAATGCTAACAAGTACCATGCCATGGGCTTGCTATTATTTTTTATCACCATTACAATGAATACACTTGGTTAGAGATCTCAATGGGTTTTTGAGATTTTAATGCAGGTTCAGTAAAGGGTGGGATAACATTTAAGAAAAAAGTGGCTTTACCCTCCTTGAACATCTTTATCACATTATTCTTTCAAACTTTTGACCATGGAACATTTCTTTTGATTACATACTTTACACATGCCTAATTTAGGAGACTTGATTTCCCCAACTTTTTAAGGTCATCTTTCTTTCGCTTATCTCTTTTGCAATTCATGCCTCATTCTTGTTTTCATCATTCTTTTCTTTTTTATTTTTTCATTTATTAGCTCAAAGTCATCCACTTACACTACCATGGCCCAAAGTCAACTCTTTCAAACTTACCACCTTTAACATAGGCATTTAGCCTCAATTTTCTTTTTTTTTATGTTCAAGGAGGGTAGGGTTCAATAGAGGGACAAATTTTTAAATGGTACAAGGCTTGTAATGTGATTTCCAAACAATGTCTTGAAGGCTCGTTTTGGGGAACTAAGGGTCTTATTCTATGCATGGATAGGCTATTTAGGCTTAGAGTGGGTTCCTATTTCACAAAGATATCCTAGGATCATTCACCAACTAAATATAATTCAAGATTAGTCTTGAGAGACCAATAAGGTAAATTCTAGATGTTACAAGTCATACATGAGATTTAGACAAATAAGCTCACTGGACATGGCATGCAAACTCCTCAAAGGGGATCGATTACCCTTTCTACTAGAGATAAAAAGTATCTACCAACTATTACAAGATAAAATTATTGAGTCACAAAAAGAGGTAAGTATTGTTACAAGATTGCTCATGTCTGTGCCCTTGATATTTGAAAATTTTTTGGATGTAGGGGGGTGTTCGGTGTGCATTTTCACCATACATAATTTGTTTTTTGTGGCATCAAACCAAGCCAATATCTCATATTTCGGCTCTCATATGGGCAAACCATATGGATACTCAGTCTTTGCCATAGGTTAAGTGCAATCTCAAATCCAAAATATTATGGGTACTCAGACTTCTCCTGTATTTATAGCTTTGATTCTACGGGTACTCAGACTTCCCCTGCATCCATGGCTCAAAACCCAATCATGATGATTTTCCCTTAAGAATGTCATCACTCAGTCTATCATAGGGAAATACTCATTGGATATCATCACAAGCACAATAAAGTTAAAGTAAAATTCTAAAAACAAAACAAAATGACTAATCCATGAAAATGTGGGCACCATTAGAGTACCCAAATATTACAACCCATAACAAAAATAAAAATAAAAATCATCAAAATAACATCCAAATATCCAAAAGTGTCAATAATACAAGACTAGATAGAATGAATGCAAAGACAGACATCCCCAACGAAAAATCTAGCAGTGTCCTCACTGCATAATCAATCAAGCATAATAAGAGATAAGGGTGCTCCATGAAACTGTATTAAGAGTTGTTCTCGCCTTTGGACTCTATATCATCATTTGTATCCTCAGGACCGGACCACTCTACTAGGGCATCATCATTACTCTTTACTAGGGAGGAAAGAAGTCTATCTCAAGGATTTAGAACCTTCCAAAGGCCCTTTACCCCCTTCCACATCTTTCTAAAAAGCTTATCTCTCTTCTTGTCCCTTTTTACCATCTTCTTATGCGAGTCTCGAAGCTCTCTGTATGATGCTGCTAATTATGAGTAGGCCCTCTAGAGCATAGAAATGGTGTCTCTCTGCTTTTTATGGTCCTCCAAGTACGTCTTATAATTAGAGCGGGCCATACATGAATGGCGAGTGGTAGAGCGATATCCTAGACCCTGAGGCAATCCCAAGACAATCTCTCTAATAGAATAAATATCAACACCAAGATCTTTAGGAGGCCCAGCTATAATGGCCAACAAGATTCAGTCTTCTCACATATTGACTTTCTTAACTTATCTTTCTCTTTATTCTCTTTCCCAGTGCGCCCTCACCTCTAATATTTAGAGGATAGATGAGGGGGCTAGGGTGCACCCATGTATCTCTAGGGTACTCCTCAACCCCTACTCTCTTAAAAATCTTAATAATCAAAGAAGGGAAAGAAAGTGCATACCGCCATGATTTTTGAAGAACTTTATCTCTGATATCACAAGTCGACCAATATTCGGAGAAATATCATCAAAAATGGAAGCAACCATCATAGCCTACATATCAGGAACTGCTATCATGTAGGTGCAAGGACAGACCAAGCTACAAATGATAGTCAGCCAAATCTGGGCCTCGATAGTAAATTCATTCACGGATATGTTACTTTTGGTCGCTTCCCAAGAGACTTCTTTTTCTGGACATAAACTATTTTCCAACCAGCTTCCTAAATCACACCTATTTGCTTCAAACTTATCCATGTTTGCATTTGGGATCCCATATATATCATTGATTTTATTCTCCCCAAATCTCACCTTCTTTTCCTTGATCCTAATAATCATAATGGATGGGTCTAAGAAGGATACTATGATAAGGGTAGCATAGAATTTTTGAACCCACTGTTCATTCTCCTTACAAGGATCCGGGACGAAGCACCACCACCCAATGACCATAAGTCTATCATGGAGTGCCGAAAGCTTTTCCTTCACTTTCTCTAAGCATATTTCTCTCTATGTAAGCAAATTTTTTCTCAAAAGATTGCCATAGTATTGAGTGTGGCACTCGAGGCTATGAATTAGACTTGGTTTTAGTCTTCCATGATACAATCCTGAAAAATATAAGAACAACTCAACCACATTAATCATCAAAATTTTCATACACACACTATGTTATGTTGTCCACTAAAGATCATGGGAATGTTACTTGGTAGTGTTTGGAAAAAAATTTAAAGTGCAAAATTTTTGGCACAGGCTGGAATCCAGCCTCAGATGTAGCGATCGCAGGCCATAGAGCCCCGATCGCGGCATCTAAGACCAGTTCAATGCCCAAATTTCAATAGCCTAAAACTTAAAATTCATAGCCACAATATGTCTCGAAGCAATATTTAACACTAAAATCATTAAACAAGATTACTAGGTACTCGATTATGCCCTTAGAATGCAAAAATAACTAGCTATGACTCATTTGGGCATTTGATCTAGCACTTGGTATGCACAATTCATTTTACTCAATTTGACATACAATTTGGGTACTCAAGAGTTCCCCACAAGTGTGCACACCATATTTTAGAAGCTAACCACCACACAAGTTCATTTCAACTAAGATTAATCAGTGAAAACAATAGATTTAGGCCTTCCCTACAACTTACATTCTATGGCCTATTTTCAACAATTTAAACATGAATTCAAGACACTTACTAGAGGGAATGATGAAAGAAGGATGTTGTAATGCTTTTGAATGCCTAAAAAATACCCAAGAGTCGGTGCAATTTGAGAGACAATTTGAGAAAGGAGTGTAGGGGAAATGGGTGTTCGATGGTCTTTTAAAATTTGCTCTAACCACAATTACGGTGACACAGGTGACCGTGATTGTAGTCCAAGGTCTGAAATTGCCGAAACTGAGAGCATTTTTGCACCTTTGTTTTCCCTTGTTCGGTTTATTACTAGAAAATTTTGGCACACTTTTCCCTGTTCAGTCCATCAGGAAAAAATTTCACATTTTCCTCTTCTCAAACTCATTCAACACACTCCATAGTGCCACAAAGGAATGGATTAATCAAATGAAAAAATTAAAATCTACCCTAAGAAATTAAAAATAAAGGATATAAGCCACTTTTAAGGCATTTGTGGGTTGCCTCCCATATAGCACCTTAGTTATCGTCGTGGCACGACGTCTTCCATATTTTTCAAGTTGGATCTTCAAGGTACCCCTCACGCACTTCCTCATCCTCAACATCAAAAACTGATACTACTTAAATCTCCATGGGTTGTTTCTTCATTGTGCATACCCAGAAGGATACTTCAGTATCATGTATTCTAAACCTTATTTTCCCAAGCTCTAAATTGATAAGGATTCTTCTGGTAGCAAGAAAAGGTCGACCAAGGATAATAGGCACCTCTTGGTCTATCTCACAATCAAGCACCACAAAATCCACTGGAAGGATGAACTATCCACTTTTACCAACACGTCGAACAAAACACCGACCGATTTCTTGATAAACTGGTTCGTAATCAAAATCATCATCGATGTTGGAGTAGGGATACTCAAGAGAAGCCTCCGATATATTTCAAAGGAAATGAGATTAATACTCACACCAAGGTTACATAAAACTTTTTCAAACTTATGTGTCCCAATGGTGCATGAAATTGTAAAGGCCCCGGGGTCCTCCTTCTTTTCCACTAGTTCACTACTCATGATAGCACTACACCCATGGGTGACCTCAATAAGTTTCTTCTTCGACATTAATTTCTTCATAAGCTTAGCATACCCCAGAATTTCTTGTATCTCCTCAAGCAACGGGATATTGATAAAGAGGTTTTTATGCTTGGCCATGAATTTCTTAAGCTTATCACTCTACTCTTTTGTCATAAGCCTTTGTGGAAATGGAGAAGGGATTTGAATGTTGGGAAATACATCACTTTGTGGCTTATCAATTTCTACCACTTCGTCAACAATTTCTATTGGTTCTTTTTCATCC